>NC_090444.1:1459149149-1459452179 GCF_031143425.1 Pleurodeles waltl
TTCTTAGCATCTGCTTCTTTTGTTCTGTTAGACTATATTCCCTCTCCAAGATGGTGGGCTGATTGCTTCAAGTGTGGAACGGGCTCTTGCATTGAAGAACCGTTGTGCCATTTCGGGTTAGCTGAGGCGGATATCCCTTGAGCGAGGCAGTTCCTCCTTTCGGGTATTCAAATAGACATGTGAGCGGGAAACGTTCCTCTTTTGGATTCTACTGGCAAAAGCACCAATCGTCTCTGCTATCAGGTATCCGGATATCTTTCAAAATAGGCGATTGCCTTGCCCCGATGAGGTTGGCAGGGGAAGTTGTGGTGAGAGTACAAAAAACATGAATAGTTTTACTCCGGTTAGAGTTTCTCATAAAAAGATTATTACTTTAAGTCTAATAATTGCTATCTAGATGTAAGGTTAGGATATAGAATAGGACAGCAGGTGTTTTTGCTTTTTATCCATAGCATGGACCTTGAGTGTGTGCTTTGTCTTTCACTCAGCATATACATATAGGGTTGGTTCTAAGCCCCCTAATTTTTTCAGCAATATTAATTCCCTCTGTGATAGGGTCACCTCTTTATGGGATTCAGTGGTAGATTTTTAGATGATGCTACCCTGTCTTTTTTTTCAAACTAGACAGTAGATATCGGTTGAACATTTTCACATTATCAGGAAGCCTTTTAAGATTTGACCTGCACTCTTCACCACTGTAAACAAATAGATATCAGGCTATGAATGTTTCACATAGTGATAGTGAAGTGTTGTCATGAATCGAAGATAGCAACTCTTTGAGGATCTGTTATGACTCATTGGACCTATTAAAAGGGTTTTTTTGTGCAGCCATCACACAACGTGTTTCAGAGGATACCAGAAGGAAACACTTACCTATTTTTCTCACCTCCCTTCCTTGGGAGAGAGTTACATCTCCAGCAAAGAGACATCAAGAGGTATCTATTTCCCCTGGGTTTCAAAAAAGGCACCATAGGGAGAACAACAAATAATTTAAACAGAGTTATCTTCAATTTAACTTCACTAGTTTGTCTATCAGATCAGATTCACCTCCATAATACAGTCTACCATTTAAATAGTTTTGGAGAAGCAAGACCCCTGAGGAGGTCAGTATGAGATTTATATGCTATATAGCAACACTATTAGACACAAAATAAGGTAGGTGTAATTTATGAATCGCTCTAGTTAGATTTGTGGGCATGATTGATATCCTACCACTGCATACTATCTCTAACAATAACCAAGCATAGATATCTTACAAGAAGGAGGTAAGGTGAATATATTAAACCACATAGTAACAGAAGGTGGTGGCTATCTTCCCATACACTTTTCTTCATCTGTAGCTGAATCATCAGCACATATATGCAGGAGTGCATGCATATTACGTGGTGTTGGAGAATGCTAGAACCAAGGACTTGTCAATTGTGACAAGGCGTGTTTACAGTTTGTCTTTATGAGCACTATGTTTTGTTTCAGACTGCAGAAAAAAGAGTATGTATTCCAGCATATCAGAAGCTGATGAATCTACCACATACAATTTGTAAGTAAAAAAATAAAAAATGGTATTCCCCCCCGATATTTGGGGATATGGATGTGCCCTGATGAAGGTGGTTCCCTGGGAGGAGAGACACCGAAACGCATATCAGCACTTCTTTTTTTTTAAAGGTATATAGGACTAACATGGAGTATTAATAATATAATATTTTATTTTTTGCTATTTGTGAAAGAATACTATACTTCATTTTTTGCTGGTGTCGAAATGATTTATGTCTTGTCATTTGGATTTTTAGTATGGAGTATAAATGTTATAGGGAGTCTGTTTGATGTTGAGTATATGTGATTGTTTGAGTCTGGATGGGCAGTGAGGGTTTTATGAAGTGGAAAGTATGATGCATATGTATATAGGTTTTTTTTGGTGAGTTATCGTCTATTTTGCATGATCAGGGAGGAGAGAGGAATGGTTACTGGTGCCTACCATTTCAACAGTCGCTGGCTCACACTTTTCGCTGGTGTGTATTATTTCCCCCAAAACGTAGTTCAGTTAAAGGGCTAGTCAATGGACTATCTCTGCTCTCATTGTTAAGAGCCTAAGAGAATAAAGTGATTCACATGTTGAATTCTGGTTTGAGTTACGTCTCTCACGGTTCGTTTGTCTGCTTGATTAATTTGATGTTTGGGCCTGGTCATTGTAATTGCCTGCACCTAACAATGGGCATCTGTTGGAAAATGGGATATGGGTAAGGGCAGGTAAGTACCTACACTTAGGAATAGGCCACCAACCTCCACTTAGGTCCAGTTAGGTCTCAGTAAATTAGACCCAGCTCAATCCTTGGTAGCTTGGCAATGAGCGACAAGGCTTAACTTAGGAGACAGAGTGTAAAGCATTCAAATATCACAAAACAGTAATTAAATAAAACACAGGACACAGTTTAAAAATTCAGAACCAATTTATAAAAATAGATTATATCTTTACGTTTAAAATGTCAAAATAACAAATAAAATCAGATAAGGGGAACCAGAGATATGAATTTTGAAAGAATTATTGTTTTTTAGCGCCTAGAAACAAAATCTAATTGCACCTCGACCGGGGCAAAGTCAAAGTTTAAGGCTGACCGCGATGGAGCCCGGCTCGGCTACAGCCCGTGGGAGGCCTCGGTCAAAAGTTTACCTTCACACTTAGTCGTTCTTCTGAAGATTTTGTTCAGCAGGATGAACCTGCCAGTGCAATCCAACATCCTGGAACTCTTCTCCGGACACGTGTCGCGGGAGCCCTCAGTGGAGATTTTTACCCTCGGACTTATTCGATTTTTCGAGGTGAAAATCCTTCGACCGGGGTAAACCTGGATCTTGATCCAACGTCCTTGGAGCCCTCCTCGGATACGCTGGCTGGGAGGTCCCGGTCTACTTTCTACGTTTGGACTTAGTCTCTTTTTTGGAGATTTTCTTCACCGGGACGAACCTGCAAATCAGGCTGGGTCGCGGTTGAGGCAAGCCCGCTAGAGTTGCCGCAGCAGGTTGGTCCCTCTATGGATCTTTTTTTCAAAAGTTCTCCAAACTTCTCCAAACTTCTGTATCTTCTCCCAGATGTTCCTTTAAGGTTCTTTTGGGGTCCACAGCTCACCCCAAGGTTCCAGAAGCTCAGAGATTATCCTTGGGGGGTTTGGACTACAACTCCCAGAATGCACCTGGTGCAAACTCCTTTTTTGGGCACTGGACAGTGGTCAGCTGGTTGGTTTCCTCACGAGTTGGTGCAGGGGACTCTGGTTAGCAATTTTTCACCTGTAGCAAACAGGGAGTCCCTCCTTGAACCAGTTGAAGCCAGGCAAAGTCCTTCTTGTGGTGAAGCCCAAGTGTGCAGCTGGTGCAGTCCTTCAGAGTGCAGGTTCCAGGTGCAGGCCAGGGGTCCAGCAGGGCGTCCTTCTTCTCCTTTGGTTCTTCCTTGTTGGAATCTGATGGGGATCTGAGGTGTGGGTGCAAGTCTGCCAGTTTTATCCTTGCTCCTGGGTGAAAAACAGGGGGGTCATGGTTCTCCAATCAGGTGCAGGGTCCTTCCCCCTGTGATGACCACTTCCTGGGAAGTGAGGCAAAAATCAATCCCAGGGGGCAACAGTCCTCAAAAATCCATCATGGCTGAAAATGATTTTTGGAGATTACATCTGGCTGAGCTCACCCACAGGTGTGGCTAAAAATCATAAACACACCCCTCTCCTGCCCTCTCCTAATCTAATCAAGGGGGAACCTAGTTGTCTGAGGTTGCAGGATGTGGGGGTGTTGCTGGGTTGCTCCAAATGTCCTTCTCTGCCGTTGAAGACCAGTTTGGCAGCCCTCCCCGTTCCTGCCTCACCATCTTCTGAGGGGAGATCCCCTCCCACAGGTCCATCTCTTTGTGGGGAAGCCAGGTCACTTCCCACCTCATCAAGGCAGCCTGGCCAGGCTGCCAGGGGCTGGCCAATCAGAGCACAGCAGCAAAATCAATGCAGGGCTGAAGTTGGCAACTTTTTAGGTAAAGTTTAAAACTTTTTACCTGAACAAGTTATATTAAATCTCACAACTGGAAGTTGTGGGATTTATCATAACAATTAATTTGATACCAAACTCTTTGTATCTGTCATTTAAGGGGAATTTTAAAATGAAAATAAAGTCTCCCCATTCTAGCCTATGAAGGCCATTCACTACAATGAGGGAAACACGAATTTGGCTGTTTTTCCCTCACCAGGGCTTATAAAACTACTTTTATAAGGTCCCTGCTTATAGTTACATGGCACCCAGCCCTAGGGGCACATAGGGCACACCTTAGGGGTGACATATATGTAAAAATAAGGTAGTTTAAGACTTTGGAACTCCTTTTAATTTCAAAGTTGAATTTGCATATAACTTAAATTTAAAAGCAGCCAGCAAAGCAGGTCTGCCTTTAAAATGACACTGGGCACCTCAGCAGTGCACCTATGGGTGCACTACCTATGTTGTGGTCCCTAAACCTACATGCCCTACCATATATTAGGGACTTATAGGTAGGTTAACTTAGCCAATTATAATTATCCTAATTTGCATATCCGCCTTACACAGAGCACTGGCCCTGGGACTGGTAAGCAGTACCCAGGGCACAGCCAAGAGTCAGTAACCACCAGTACCTGTCCAAAAAGTGTGTGGGTGACCAGGGCAAAAAGGAGGACTTTCCTACAGCATCTGTAAATTGAGGTTAGATCTGGCGGGGTTGTTGCTTTGATGGTTTTTCTCTAGTACAGAATCACCAGTTATTCCAGCATCTTGGATTCAGTTTCAATTGCAATGGGCCAGTATTATTGTGTACATGGAAACTGTGTGCAATACCTATTATCTGATTGTAATAATATTAATGTTTTGACCCTCAATTTTAGCATTGATAATGTTTCATTATACTTTTTTTGCCCCAGCCAGAAACCAACCACTGACATGTTGTCACGATCAGTAGATATTGCTTTAATTTTGAATGCAAGAAAATTCAGTTTATATGATCGGTATTATAACGCCAGCCACAACTTAATATGTTTGATAAATGAGTTGCCCTTTGTTGGTTATCCTGATTTTAAGGCTAGAGATCGAGTGGATCCAGTTATTTGAGGTCACTGAGCCCCCCTGAATTTAGATTCTGTCATTTCTGCTGGCTCAGAGTTGAGCCATTCAAACACATCTTGCATAATGCCTGTTTTTACGAGGAATTGAAATCGATGTCATTGTATGCTGCATTTTCAAATATTGCGAAAAAATGCAGCCGTAAGCATGATAATGAATTGTAATGATCGCGCTGTGATGGCGAAGTTGGTTGAGTTATTTGACTATTATATAAACTGCAAGAAAAGTCTAAGATCGCGCGGTGCTATGTGCTCATCAAAGTTATATATCTAAAGTTCGAAGTGTACGTTTTTAAGTTTGTTGTCGACGAAAAATACACAATATCACCTTGAAAAATATATATTGAATCACACTTGAGTTAGGCGTGTTTTAAGGTCACACCAAAATCAGTGCACAGTGATGCCTTTAAGCAAGCAGAGAATAGAGAATGTGAAAATGTGGGGTAAAATGAAAATTATTATATGTTTTGGAAATGTAATTTCCTTTCTTGACAGGCCCTTTTTCATGCTAAGGTGAAGAGTTCAAATAGTTCATCACGCTGCATGGTTGTGAGTGGTAAGGTGTTACAGGATTTCTGGAGTGACTGCCATCACATAATAGTTTAATAGAACTTGAAGATATAGGGACACTTTATATGTATGTTGCCTTCCAGGTCAGTATCTCTTTGACCTTAGTCATTTATCACCCTACACCAGAGGTCTCCAAACTTTTTTATGCCGCACCCCCCCCAGGTGAAAAATAAAAATCATTGGGCCCCCCTTCAGAATTTTTCACAATTATTTTATAAACATGGCAATGTTTAAATATGTCTAAACCTATTTAAACATTGCAGTTAAGTACTGTTACCTTTTTAAAACTGATATAACATGCTTCTGCTTAAAACAAAGGCCTGTTATCTGTATAATATTTATTTTGGCCAGAGTCTGGGGCCCCCCCTGGGATCACTTGAGGCCCCCCTAGGGGGGCCCGCCCCCCAGTTTGAAGACCTCTGCCCTGCACTAATCTAAAGGTACTACAGTGAGGAAAAAACTATTTTAAAAATATATATCCATTCCATCCTTAAAACATAGGTCTGACACCAGACGACTTGACGTCTAATCGTATTACACGTTATTGTTTCTTGACTAACTGTACATGATATTTGCAATAATAATTAGCACCCAATTTGTGCCTCCTTTATACACTCCATGCGAATCTGGTTTTGGTTTAAAGAACTGAATTGCCATTATAACAGAGCTGCACATTTTTATGAGAAAGATTCTGTGAACAAAACCTGTGCAGATATTCGGCAAGTTTATTGGTTTAGCCCTGCGCAAAGTAATCAGTGTAACATTCCTCTGCAGATGGCATATGCCTGAACCCTAATCTAGGTGAGCGTAAAGACAGGCAGAGGACCGCCTTCATTACTTTCCCAAGGCCTGAGCTGTGCTCTGATACCACATCCCGGTTGCCGGTGTCTCGTATTTCAGCTCTAAAATAATGTGTGAATGTCACTGCTCTAAAATAATGTGTGTATGTCACTGTAGTGCTCAACTCTGACACACCTTCATGAGTTTGTTGTAAAATATTTTTCCACTTAAGGAGGCATGAGCAGGTGCTGCTAAAGTGTCGGTAGTTTTTTCAAGTGTACATTTTAAATTCAAACTGCAAGGCAATGGAGCAGCCCCAATCACGACTCCACAACCATAGGATAGATGGTGAGGGAGAATAAGAGATGTTTGGTAGAGAGAGGAAGATGTGGCAGAAAGGATGAGTTGAAAAGAGATAGGCGTGAAGAAAAATAAGGCAGGGAGCAGCTAATGGTAGAGTAACAAAGTAATGGGAAGGGAGACGGTAATGAGCACGGGGAAGTAAAGTAAAAGAGATAGAAGAGATTAAACAGTGCGAAAAATTGGAAGGTTATCACGACAAAAGAAATAAGTTTGATAAATGTGACATAGAGAGAACTTGAGGATTTAAAGAGAGGCAATATAGAAAGATGAAGTGAGTTGAAGAGACACGATGATGAGAATGAAGTGAAGTAGATGAAGGAGTGAAGGAGAGTTCAGTTTGACACAGAGCAATTGGGTGTCTCAACAGATGGCGAAAGAGTTGGTTGAGTGAGGGGTCAGAGAAATGTACTTGGAGATGTAGAGGTGTTTGAGTTACAGAGTAAGAGAGAAGCAGGAGATAGAATAGGTGGTGTGAAATAAATGTAGAGATTAAAAAGAGTTTTACATTTCATTTCCAGTAACTGCCTGAGAGCACAAGGGTTAAGGATCTGCAGGGTAGGTATGGACACTAAGGCCCGGATTTATACTTTTTGAGGCAAAACTGCGTTTGTGCAGTTTTGCATCAAAAAGTAAAGCTCCGGCTTGTGCCATTCCAGGACGCATGTCTGGCGCCATATTAATGGAATGGGGGAAACCGGCGCAAAGGGTGGGCTACCGTAAAAAAATAAATTATGTTAGCCGAGTTGGAGGCGTTATGAGAGAAGGGGGTTTTGCACCAAAAAATGACGTTAGGCTGGTAAGAGTAAAAATAAATGACTCTAACCAGCCTATCGTCATTTCTTGACACAAAGCCATCCATACCACTTGACTCCTGTCTCATTAAAGACAGGAGTCATGCCCACCACCCCAATGGCCAGCACAGGCGACAAGGGTCCCCTGGGCATGGCCATTGCACCTTGTGCCATGTAGTGGGGCCCATTTCAGGGCCAATGACACTTTGAAAAGAAAATGAAAATACTTACCTCTACTTACCCCACTTACCTGGTTCCCTCATCCTGTGGTGTCCTTCTGGTGTAGGTGGGGGTGTTCCTGGGGCTTAGGGAGGGAATCTGCGGGCTCTTTCCATGGTTTTTGGCCAATGAAATGGATTCAACAGTTCCCCTAACGCCTGCCCTGACCCAGGTGTTCAATAATGGTGCTAAGCAGGCAAAGCGCCATTATTTAGGCGCCCCTCCCTCCCATGCACCATTTTTGCACGGGAGGACAAATAAGGCTGTAGTGCCCTAGAGTCATTTTTTGGATGGGAACGCCCACCCTGCTTCTCATTGATGCAAGGTGGGTTTACACATCTAAAAAATTACTTTAACTCCAATATTTTGATGTTAGACTAGTCTAGCGTCAAAATATAAATATGGATTTAAGTTTGCGCTTAAGTAGCCTAAAACAATGACACAAATTCAGCGCAAACAGAGTATAAATCTGGGCCTAAGCTTCTGTGAAGTGTGCATACCCAGCTCTAATATTAAAACAGTGTTTCTATGCACTCCATTACTGCTATTACAGTGGGCTTCTGCTGTCCCAAATACCGGTCACTCTGACTAGAACAGGACACAAATTGCACACATTTGATTTGTTTGAGTTGCCAGTTTGGTTTTATCAGTATTCAGAGTTCTTGTTAATTTATCAATACCTCATGTATAGCTGCATTTTCAAATTATTATAAGGAGGAAGAAAACACGATTATTATATGCATATTTTGCAAGACAAAGTTAATAGAAAGCTTTGCATATGTTGTGAAAATGAAAAAAATACATATCAAATTAGTCTTGATTTGGATAGTGTAATGATGATACAATTAGGCCATATTATTTGTTGCTATAGTATAAACTACTTTGGGGACAAATGGAGGATGTTTGTAAGGTGTAAGAGGGAGTTGCTCTTCAACAACGCATTACGCATGTGTGCTGATTAAAATAGAAGCATTTATTTTGCCTCTGTTAAAATAGGATGTAAAATAAATCATTTTTAGCATAATGCACATTGCCAATAAGTATAGTGTGCCTACTTTTGTTCAAAGAACGTTCGAAAGAGAAGAATGTGGAATTTCAAGCTCTCCGTTGACAGTTTTACACTTCAAATTGCATGACATTAGATCTAAAACTTGTAAATTTATAGTTATATGGCAGAGTAAATTAATATGATTCTTATCAAATTAACAATCTGGAATGGTCTGTTGATGTGTCCATTTTGGAATAGAAAGGTGGTTCCCATCCTCAATGTATCACTCAAATCAAGCTGTACCCAGCCGATGAGCTCAAACCTAGGGCAAAAACAGTTCTAGGTTGCTTGTGTTCTGTTTTAGGGAGGCCCTGGCTTGACAGTATGGACTGAGCTATTGCCATTTGTGCAGGAATAATACTGATTTGCATAGAGATGGGTCCAAACTGAGGTGGCATGGTGAGCAGAAGAACAATGGATTGGAGTGCTACCGCAAGCTATTGCCAGTAGTTTGACTTATTGCAAGCAGCCTCACTTCACCTTTTGTGTGTTTCACTCTTTTCTGATCACCTTCAATAGACACAGTCAAGGATAAATGAGTATATTTTCCTTGTAAAAATGTTTAGCTTTGGATCAAAGGACAAAACCTATCAACATGTTGAAGTTGAAAGTTGTAGCATGATTGGACTCCATCAGGCAGGATGCTCCCTTTTTATAGTCCCACAGAACTTCACAGCCAAATGTTTAGTATAAAATAAACTACTTAAAGAGATCTGTAGTGGATGTGGGTGTGGTCCACACCAACCTGTCTATTTATGGCTTGTTCTGGGAATTTTTCTGCAGTCGCGGTAAGTCCTGGGATCCTCAGTGTTGTCTTTAATTTTTCAACACAGGGCAAATATTTTTAGATGGGGAAGCTGAAGAGTTGCCCAGTTGAAATGAACAGAACTATCTATTGTACGTTTCTGCATCTATTAACTGTTTAGCTAACACCCATGATTTTATCCCTTGTTTGCCATGAAGCTTGAAATATCTAATTATGCTTTAACTGTATGCATTCTTTCCATTGCTTGTTGAAACTAGTCTTGAGGGCTTTCTCGGTGTGGCTTCTTTGGAATCAAGTTAAAGGAGGGAGCACCACATTAAAGCAGGTTGAGCTGTGCAGGACCTGGACTCTGATATCTTTGGGTGTCAGCAGTTAGGCAGAACTACTATGCTTGTAGGAAGGTTCTGGTTCTAGAGATTTAAGTCAGAAAGTGGAGAAATTATCTATATTATTTCTTCATTTAGTAATCCTTAAGAGCAACAAGCAGGGAAGTCTGTCTTTTTCATATTTATCAAAACGTTTTCCCACAAGTAGTGTCCATGGAGATGCTTTCTCAAATCATAAACCAGTCAGAATCTTAACAACTTCTTAGCAAAGAAACGTTTTTGTTACTTTTGTTTCTGTTCTTATAAATTAAAAAGGTAGCCCACGATGGACCCCCCCTGAGGACCAAAAGAACAACAATCCCCTTAGGACCCTCCCTACAACCAATCAAGAGCCGGTATGACCGCACCGACGGACCCTGGCGCTGGGGAGGACAAGGGGGAGAGATGAGTACCTGTTTCTTTTCGTGAACTCATAGACATAATGTCACAAGAGGCTATAACCTCTGCTCGCCCTAGATATTGTTTGAATATTTTTGTTTGCCATTATATGTCTCAATATACTCTCTCTGGCCCCCTCACCCCCCTTCTTAGAGACTAGGTGAAATGACCTCTCAATAGTATAACCATTGTTCATTGTTCACATAGATTTTGAGAACCCCATCAGAATTGTCCCACTGCTCTCACTCACTAATAATTTGTTTTAACTTAGATTATTTCCAATAACGGTTGCTAAGTGTTTATTAAGATGTACAAAGTATCATCATATTTGTGTTAAGTGATTTGCATCAGCAGTGTGACACCCCTCTCTCCCACAATGACAGCAGCCTGACCTCACCTCTGTCCCCACGTCTCGTCTCCCCCGGTTCCGCCAAAAACTCAAAACTCGAGTGAACTGACAAAATCGGCCTACGCCTCCTGGCGGCCCCCTTCTCCCGGACGCAAGCATGGTATAGACACTACCCCCCAAAACTGCCACAGACCCATGCACCGCTGACTCCTCCCCCACCCCTGCCCTTTACACGCCATCTGGATCCACGGGTAGAAAAGAGAACCAGGCCACGGGGGCCGAGGTGTCGTGCGTGCGCTGCCTCCCTCGGTCCGGGGCCCGCTGGTTGGGCAACGGAGCTCGATAGGTCTGGGTACTAGACCCGCAGGTTACAGTCCTAGATCGCCGGGACTGGTGTCCCGTTCTCTCTTCTTTTCCTTTTTCTATTTTCTCTTAATCCCCCCTCTCTATATCAGCCCCGCTTGCCTGTTTTATCCTTTAGAAGTTAATTTCTTTCTCCTCCCCTCACTCACTTCCCACTTGCTTTTTGCTCACCCCCACCCCTCCCTTTCACACATCCCCCCCCAGCTTTAGATCCTCTGCCGAGCCCCTCCCCCCTTCTCTCCCTTAACCCATCCTTCCTTCAGCACCCTTTTCCTTGCTCTGCCCCAAGTGCTTCCATACCCGGGCAGACCCCAAAAACACCGCGTGTATGTCCGACAGGGCCGGAAGACCAGCACCACCTTTGCGAATCACATCCTGGAACGGAAACGGCCTTACCCACTTTATAAAGCGGAAAAAGGTCCTATCCTATCTCAACTCCAAGCAGACTGACATTGCCCTCTTACAAGAGACGCACCTTGTTGGCCCGGAATCCGACAAACTGAGACGCGACTGAGTGGGCACTGCCTTGTTTAGTTGTACCCCCTCTCCCCTAGCACAGAGGCCACCCCAAGAAAATGCGGCGTGGCGCTACTAATACGTAAAACCCTCCTGCATGCCATTCTTAAGTCATGGACCGACCCCGAGGGCCGCTACGTGTTTGCCAAACTGAAGCTGGGTGCCTCTTCGCTGTGTGTGGGTTCGATCTACGCACCCCGCTACGTGATGGGGGGGGACTGGAACATAGCAAGAGACCCAATACTCGATAGAACAGGCCCCATAGATGTTAGTAACCATGCAGATAGAGCCCTACAGACCGACATACTTTCGGACAATGGCCTAGTAGACCACTGGAGGCTGACCCACCCCGCAGAGCGAGAATTCTCTTTCCTCTCACCAGTACATGACACCCAATCCCACCTTGACTATTTCCTTCTGTCCCACAACCTCGTGGCCCGCACGCACAAGACCCGCATACTGGAGGGCGGCCTCTCGGATTACTCCCCGATTTGCATTGCCATCCACCTGGGCCTTGTGTCCCCGGGTCGTAAACCCTGGAGATTCGCGACCTATTGATATCACTCGCCCCAGGGCAAACTGCAATTACAGGACCATGCTGCATCCTTCGCCCAGAATAATTTAGGCTCCGTGGATTCTAGCTGAATCATGTGGGCCGCAGCTAAGGCCCCAGTGCGGGGGCAACTTATGCGAGACACGGCACTGGCGAACAGAGAAAAAGAGAAACAGGCAGCTCTAGAACTTGACATACGCCGATTTACTAGGCAATACACTGCGCACCCCTCCCTTACGGGGTGCCGAAACTTAGAGCGTGCCCAAATGGCCCTCAATGAGCTGTATACCTCTCAGGCAGAGTATGCCCTACAGAGATTACAGGGAAGACATTACGAACAGGGAGAGAAGGCGGGACGCTTGCTGGCAGCCCAGCTTCGGGAGAGGGCAGCTGCCCTCGCTATCCCTGCCATTCGTGCCCCCTCTGGAGAAATTCTAACGCACCCGCAAGCCATTGCTAATGAATTTGCGTCCTTCTATAAACATCTCTACACATCAGAGAATACACCAAGCTCAGCACAGTGCACAACCTTCTTGGCGGGCATTGATCTACCCTCCCTGTCCGAGGAGGGACGCAGCCTTCTAGAAGGGAAAATAAGCAGGCAGGAAGTAGAAAAAGCTTTCTCTGAGTGCTGGTGAATCCGGGCCTAACGCACATGGTGGCGGACAACATCAACCCCCTCATTGAGCGGATGAAACTTGACTTTGCAAAATGGAGCCAATTGGGCCTTTCCATGTGGGGCAGAGTACAAGCAGTAAGGATGGTAACGGTGCCCCGTTTCACCTATATTCTAGGGCTTCTCCCCCTGCAGGTGCCTCTCCATACACTGAGAAACATAGATGCGCTTATCAGATCATTCGTATGGGGTTCTATGCGACCACGCCTACCACCTGCCAAACTCCTAGCCCGACGCTCCCATGGGGGCATGGGGGCATGGGACTACCGTTGGTAGAGCATTATTCACTTGCACTGCACCTATCTCAGCTGTCGCACACTCTGTCCGAAGTACCAGACCCGCCCCAATGGATAGCTGTGAAGACACTCCTGCTGTCAGCGGAGGGGGGACTCGGAGGGCCTTACTGTGACGACTTCCCACCTACGGGACCGGTGAACCCCATCCTGAAGGCGACACAGGCAGCCTGGCGTAGGGTCCACCGCCTGCTCGGGGTCCATCCTCTCCTCCATGCTCAAGCACCCCTATGGTGCAATAGCGGACTCTGGATAGGCGGTGAAGTGCTAGACTGGCCACGATTGAGGGGAGCTGGTATCCATACCATCTCCCAGATTCTGGAAAACGACACGCTCAAATCTTTTCCCAGATTACGGGAGGAATTCAATCTCCAGCCGAGCCAAGAGTGGCGATATCTGCCACTTAAACACTGCATCTATCAGGGGACTGGGGTCACGCCATGGGGATCCCGGTCCTCACCCATAGTGACCTACCTACAACAGTGGGGACAACACAAGGGAGTCATGGCAGGCCTCTATGACCTAATTATGCGACAGCTCTACTCCCAACCCCTTGCAGACACACTACGTCTAAAATGGCAAACCCGACTGCACCAGACATTAGACCTGGAAGATTGGGAAGACATCCTAGAGACTCTGGACAGAGGCACCTGAGAGGCACGCTTAAAGTTCTGCCTCTTCAAAGTCTTACATGATTGGTACTGGTCCCCAGTGAAACTGCACAGGACAGGACTCCTCCCGCATGCGAAGTGTTGGCGATGCCCAGAACCATACTGTGACCTTAAACATATCCTAATAGACTGCCCAACGATCCGACCACTGTGGGATACAGTGGGCTCTACCCTGGCTGAATCTATGGCACTTCCGGCACCACTTCCCCTCTCCCTCACACTTCAGCACGATATGACCTCTCTTCCAGACCTAGCCAGACCGCATAAGAGGCTGCTCCACACAGCACTAGCCACTGCAAAAATCTGCATACTACGCCACTGGCGATCGGCCGCTCCTCCAACCCCAGAGGAATGGATTACAGCTATGATCCGCATTGCCGCACATGAGAGAATTATCTATAACCTACAAGACCAAGCCCAGGTATTCGGCCAGGTGTGGGCTCCCTTCCTTACTGGGGGAGGTCCGTAGGTCTATTGAAATCACTTACCACTCCCTCCTCCCCTTCCAGTCTCACAGTCTCACATTCTTACTCTCATGCCTCCCCCCCTTTCCCATCTCCCATTCCCGCTCCCTGCCCTCCCCGTGACAGACTACCCCTCTCTCCTTCTCTCTCTCCATTAGTCTCTTCTTCCCTTCCCCTTTACTTTTTTCTTTCTCTGCCTGCCCTCTTTCTCTCTCCCTCCCTCAGCTCCCCCATGGGCGTACCCCAGGCTTCCTACACCCTTTTCAGTAACCTGCGATCACAGATCCTTACACCAGAGTCGACATAAGAACGTCAATCTGCAAGCATGAGCGCCGCCGAGAGAAGCTAAGGAACCCAGGTCATCACACTCAGATTGTTCTACTACCCCGGCAACTCACTAGCCAGGCGCACGCTACTACTACCCCGACAGACCACTCCCCACTGTAAAGACGCCTGACCGTAACCTGATAACACACTGTATACAGACGCCGCGACTAGCCTATAAGCTGAATACCAGCACTGCGAGGAGCGAACCCCCCAATCCCCAAAGGGTTAGCCAACACTATAACCTAGCCCCCACCACCCTATATAAGGGTCTATTTCCTTTCCCCGCCCCTCTCCCCCGTACGAAGATGTCTCATAGCACAAAGTACTGCGTGTTCCCTAGCCCTGACCTATATCTCCTCTTCCCCCCTTCTATCCTTTGTTCTCTCTCCCGCTCTTCCTGATGGTTGTTACCATTACCCTACCAGCATAACTACTGTGATCACCAGCAACAGTTTTGAAGAGTAACTGTCAATATATCATTGCACCACCCATTGCCTATATATCTTGACCTACTATGTATGACTGTTTACAAATGTTGGGACTTTGTTCCCTCTTGGATTTTGTACCACTTTATATTGTTTACAATAAAACAATTATAAAAAAAAAAAAAAAAAAGTGTTTTATTTCCTATCGTCCACCACACCTTTTTTCAAACTTCTCCAGTTGCACCTACTAAATATTAAAGAAGCTCTCCACCTCCCAGAAGCCACCTACCTTCCCTGCATGATGAGTACAGTCGGCAAAGAGAGCTAAATTATTGTAGGTCTCTTTCAAAAGGAGATGTGTGTTGGTTGTGGTGAGGATAATTTCTGTCCCTTGTAGCATCATTTTGTTTAGCCTTTGAAGTTAAGCAGTAGGCCACTTTAAACCCACATGTCTGAGGGGCTCAAATGACAATCTGGACAATAAGGTGTGAACCATGGGTAGTTTTACAGATGGAATATGGCAAACTATAAAACATAGACAGAGTGCAGACATTAAATTCAAATGTTTGCATTTGCTTTGTCATACAAATTTAATACCCAGTAAAGCTAAAGTGTTTAAGAATTTGCTAAGAGATGTTAGTGATTTTACAGTTTTTGCCTATGTTATACTTAAAAAAATGTTTTGTGAAGCCTGTTGTACCCATGTTGTTGTGATTAGATGCAAGTCACCCCTCATCTTTTCAATCTAGTATTCCATATTTCAACCTTTCTGCACAATTACGGTAGGTTTACTAGAGTGTCAGATATGACAGTTAAAAAGGAAAAACATATTTTTCGATTTTGTGGTTGTTGGAGTGTGTCCTTTAGAAGCAATATTAATATGGAAAGACTTGCAATATATTGTGTGATGAAGCTGCATAGAAACCGTGTTAACATAAAAAAATAACGCACACGTTTGAAATGTACCCACAGGGAGTGGCTACCAATGTATACGGAAAATAATGAAAAGCTTGTTAATTCTGTTTTTTTATGCAATAATGTTTTGAATTTGTATTAGCGTATCATAATTAGAGTTATGTATTAAGAAGTTCCTTATTAAAATTAGAAGGCCTTTAGCTTATCGAGGGTCTGAGCCTAGCTGCCTGGTCTTGTATTAAACTGCATTTTTCTAAATGTGCAATGTGCTGTTTTCTTGAAGGACATGAAGCTGTACTTTTCCAGAAATTATGTGTGTAGCCCTAGTAAATTCTTTCTCTTGAGAGCGGATTTGCTCAAGGAGATGTTCTTGCTGAATGCAACAGTGTAATTCGTAACAGATGCAAGGTTCACTGTACTAAGAGGAAACAACGGAGACACTGACTGGAGCGCAAACTATAACTTTTCCTACTTGACATTCCAACCAATGAAGACGTCAATAACATGGACCAATCCGCGACATGAGAACTGTGGTTTGTGGAAAATTCTGGCAAGATGTGTGAAGAATTATTGGACAGTGATAACGATGCACCAAAACTATGCTATATTGAGACTTTGCCCCGTCTCCTTGTAAGTTTACTTATAAAGGCTCTGACGTGCTAACATGGTTGAGCACATCTTGCTGTTGGGGCGGAGATACGAATAGACCCATCTGCTCTGTAGCTAAATACTAGGGGCCTTATTTATACTCCGTTTGCGCCGAATTTGCGTCGTTTTTTTCGACGCAAATTCGACGCTAAACTAACGCCAACTAACGCCCTATTTATACTATGGCGTTAGAGGCGAATAGCGCCAAAGTTCCCGGAATGTGCGTCATTTTTTAGCGTGAACCCCTTCCTTGCGTTAATGATATGCAAGGGAGGCGTTCCCGTCTAAAAAATGACTCCCAGGCCTTTACGTGGTATTTATACTCCCGGGCAAAAGAGACGCCCGGGAGTGGGCGTGGCTAAAAACGGCGCATTTGCGCCGCTTTTTAACGCCTGGGTCAGGCATGGCGTTAAGGGACAAGTGGGCTCAAAATGAGCCCAGAGTGCCCTCCCCTGCCCCCAGGGACCCCCCCTGCCACCCTTGCCCACCCCAGGAGGACACCCAAGGCTGGAGGGACCCACCCCAGGGACATTCAGGTAAGTTCAGGTAAGTATTTTTTTATTTTTTTTTAATAATTTTTTTTGGCATAGGGGGGCCTGATTTGTGCCCCCCTACATGCCACTATGCCCAATGACCATGCCCAGGGGACAGAAGTCCCCTGGGCATGGCCATTGGGCAAGGGGGCATGACTACTATCTTTACAATGATAGGAGTCATGTTGATGGGGGATGGGCGTCGAAAATAAATGGCGCAAGTCGGGTTACGATGATTTTTTCGACGTAACCTGACTTGCCCCATTTTAAGACGCCCATGCGCCATTTTCCCCCTACGCCGGCGCTGTCTGGTGTACGTGGTTTTTCTCGCGCACACCAGGCAGCGCCGGTCTGCTTGCGCCGGCTAACGCCATTCAATAAATACAGCGCCCGCATGGCGCTTCAGAATGGCGTTAGCCGGCGCAAAACTTTTTGACGCTAAACTGCGTTAGCGCAGTTTAGCGTCAAAAAGTATAAATATGGGCCTAGATATCCAGGACAAATGGAACTGGAGGAACATAGCAAAATGTGGATGTAATCTTTAAAGTAATCATAAGCAGGCTACAGAAAATGATGGTGAACTGCTTTGTATACTGAAGACACCTGCACAGTGTATACAGATTACAAAAAGTACATAGAAAGTGCTGCAATGGATAGCTCTCGAAATAAGAGCCATCTAATAAAAAATGTAAGCAACTGTTCTTGTACAGAGCTGGGATAGCTGAGGCACCTCTAACAAAAGGGTATCACAGCCAGCAATGTCAGAAGAAATGGAAGAGTGGACTGCTACTCACGGCCTTTGTAATCCCAGCGTTTACATGGGTGTGATTTTGTTAGAGTGTAAAAAGAAGGAGAAAATGCATCTTGGCTAGTTTGACCATAAAGAAAAATAGGTCCTCTAACTGTCATTGCAAATCGGAGAGACATCCAGGAGCACTGTGTCCTGCGTTCCTATGTATAGAGCTTCCATCACCATGCAGCAGGTCTCTCAGTAGCTTTGGGTGAGAGAATTTTTTTCGCCACCCCACACAGTAATAAAATTAAAGGGGAACAGAAGTGGACCCACTACAGTCCGTCACTCTAGCCACTCAAGTACATAGAATAGATATCTGTTGCCGATGATTGAACCTACTAAATACAATTGAGAGATTTCACAGGATTAGAAAGCAGGCCTGTCGTCATCTCGTTTTTAAGGAGAATCGTCCACCTTGCAAAGAGTGGTTCTCTTGACACATTGGATAGAATGAAAAGCAGATTGAATGATCCTGAGATGGTTAACATAAAGCTGGTATATCAACATGTAAACAATGCATTCAAAATTTCTCCCGGATATCGAAGGTCGGTATTAGTGTGAATATGTTGCAGCTCGGAACCCCCGAAGAGGCTTTTTTCAAATGGTCATAAAAACAGTAGTAAGGCTCTGAGGAGAATGATAACTAATCAGGAATTAGCCATGGAAATAATGCATGAAGTGAAAAGAATACATCATCTCTTTCAAAAACAAGTGCTAAGAT
Organism: Pleurodeles waltl; assembly: GCF_031143425.1. Taxonomy (NCBI): domain Eukaryota; kingdom Metazoa; phylum Chordata; class Amphibia; order Caudata; family Salamandridae; genus Pleurodeles; species Pleurodeles waltl. Next base: position 1,459,167,806 of record NC_090444.1, read on the forward strand.
CATCAGTTTGAGCTGAACGTATCATAGATGAAGATACACTTTATTAATAGATTCATTCGGCAGAAGAATTTCACAGAGTATCATAAAGGTCATTCAAAAGAGAATCAGAAGAAACAGAAGGAACACTGTGGTGACTGTGAAATTGAATTTTACCAATGTTGTCATTTAAAACTTTGGAAATGTTTTAAGCAATGGTCCATTGAAAATGCGTGGGGGGAGCAAGAGGTTTCAGCAGCATTTGATACAATCAGTTAGGAGGGTAAACGGTAAGATGTAGACTCAGGCATGTTAATGAGACATGTATATTTTGCTTCACAAATATGTCGGTAGTGCATGGGTCGAAAGTGATGATAGGTTTTGTTATAGTGATTGAGACGTCTTTCTGATCTGCCTGGAGCGCTATCTGTTTATGATCCGATAGCTCGAAAGAGCACCGAGAATCATTATCTTTAGTTCGGCTTGTTTTTTCTTGGATAAAACAGTGCACTCGCGGATACCAGGATCTCATTAAAAAGCTGTCTTAAGCATCAACTGGCACCCAGTGAGTAACCGGAAAAAAGTAGATGCCTTTTACCGTTAATGCTAAGTTAATAAACAAGCGAATGAAACTGAGGAAGGACAAAGGGGATTTTAGGACACGACGCCACACAATGATCGCAAGCAAAATTTCACAAACTGTAAACGGAATGCAGATGACGAGGCCAGCTGCAGTTTGTCCCACCACCCATGAGCTGGGTATCCTCAGAAGAAAATAGTAATTGCTAGTGATCCACACAGAGGTACATTTAGCCCTGGATTAAATTAGTAAAGGTGTGACACTTTGCACGCTTTCCCGAAGGCGAAGTTTCTTGTCTTCACAGACTTTTAATGTTTAACCAATACTCGTTAAAATAAATCAGACATACATTTTGAAACGTGTTCATTTAGTATTTATCCCAAAAATCTATTAATAATCTAAAAACCTAGGCCCATATTTATACTTTTTTAGCGCCGCATTTGCGCCACTTTTTGACGCAAAAACGGCGCAAACTTACAAAATACAATTGGCCCGTATTTATACTCCGTTTGCGCCGAATTTGCGTCGTTTTTTTCGACGCAAATTCGGCGCAAAACTAATGCCATATTTATACTTTGGCGTTAGACGCGTCTAGCGCCAAAGTATTGGCAAATAGCGTCATTTTTTTGCGTGAACGCCTTCCTTGCGTTAATGAGATGCAAGGAAGGCGTTCCCGTCTAAAAAAATGACGGCGACGCAAATGCGTCGTATTTATACTCCCGGGCAAAAATCACGCCCGGGAGTTGGCGGGTCAAAAAACCCCGCATTTGCACCACTATTTAACGCCTGGGTCAGGGTAGGCGTTAAGGGGCCTGTGGGCTCAAAATTAGCCCACAGGTGCCCTCCCCTGCCCCCAGGGACCCCCCCTGCCACCCCTGCCCACCCCAGGAGGACACCCAAGGATGGAGGGACCCACCCCAGGGACATTCAGGTAAGTTCAGGTAAGTATTATTTTTTATATTTTGTTACTTTTTTTTGGGTGGCATAGGGGGGCCTTATTTGTGCCCCCCTACATGCCACTATGCCCAATGACCATGCCCAGGGGACACAAGTCCCCTGGGCATGGCCATTGGGCAAGGGGGCATGACTCCTGTCTTTACTAAGACAGGAGTCATGAAATGGCATCTGGGCGTCGTAAAAAAATGGCGCAAATCGGGTTGAGGCGATTTTTTTGCCTCAACCTGACTTGCCCCATTTTAAGACGCCCTAACGTCATTTTTTCCCAACGCCGGCGCTGCCTGGTCTACGTGGTTTTTTTCCACGCAAACCAGGCAGCGCCGGTCTGCTTGCGCCGGCTAACGCCATTCCATAAATACGGCGCCCGCATGGCGCTTCAGAATGGCGTTAGACGGCGCTAAATTTTTTTACGCTAAACTGCGTTAGCGCAGTTTAGCGTCAAAAAGTATAAATATGGGCCAATTGTATTTTGTAAGTTTGCGCCGCTTTTGCGTTAAAAAGCGGCGCAAATGCGGCGCTAAAAAAATATAAATATGGGCCCTAATTTTTACCGTGAGACTGACAAGGTGGATTGACACTAAATTGATGGATAGAAAAAAGCAGTCAGTGAACATAAACAAATAATAAGAGATGCAGAAAAAAGGGATTTGAAGACAACATAATCCTCACAGCCAGATTTAAAATAACGATGGAAAACATATACGAACTGGAATAGAAAAAGGAGCCGACCAGATTTCCATGATCATTAAAATAACAAAGGCATACAAAGAACAAAAGGCCTCAAGTACAAACATTCTAAATAAGAAACTGTATATTTGGACTAACAATAATTCGGGATTCGATTTCTGATTTAGAATGTACTAAAATGGATGCAGTAAAAGTGGCTGCAATTTGAGCACAGCCTTCTATTGGATTCATTGGTATTTTGCAAACTGACCTATTTAATAATAGGTAGGTTCTCAAAACACCAAATTATAGTGGGACACAATTCGACCTACCCTATTAATATGAATGAGGTAAGACACAAAATGAATCCCACTAGGATTGGTCACAGTCACATGATGGTGAACTGCTGGCATTAGCAGACCACCATGTCTGTGATTGCTTTTTAATGAAGAATATTTGAAGTAAGTCCTATTTTCCTTAATAAATTAAATGATCTTTGCCTGGTACATCTGGTGCCTAGTTGAGCAACTTAAAGGTTTTACTTAACATGCGCGGATGTGGAAGCATGCAGATATGACAGTGTTGACCTGGGGCTTCATGGTTAGTGTTCAGAATGAAGCCTAAGTTCCTGACATGGTCGGTTAAAGCCGCCCTCCAGATGGAGTCCCAATGTGAGCTCGGTTAGGGTAGGTCCGAGTCCAGCGGCCCTCCAGATGGAGTCCCAGTGTGAGCTCTTATTCCCGAAGATCAGCACTTCAGTTTTTTCAGTGTTGAGCTTGAGGCAGTTCTGTTTCTTCCAACTGGCCAAGCTGCATTGTTTGGAGTTTGTCTTGGTTGTGACAATGTTGTCTAAGAGGGAAAACATGAGCTGGGTGTCATCAGTGTAGGAGATTATGTTGATTCCATAGAATCTAATAAAGTTATTCAGAGGAGTCATGTATCTGTTCAAAAGAGTGGGGCTAAGTGTTAATCCCGGTGGAACTCTGCAGATGAGTACTTGGTTTCTGATATGAATGGCATGAGCCTGATTCCTGTTCTTCTGGAGAGGAAGGAAGCTATTCATTTGAGTGATGGTCTTCGTATTTCTGCTGTGTGAAGTCTGGTGATGAGTGTGTGGTGAAAGATGGTAAAAGAAGCATTGGAGAGGTTGAAGGGGGTGGGTGTGGTAGTTTGTCCATGGCCAAGGATGTTGAGTATGTAATCAGTGACAGCTATGAGGGCTGTTTTGCTGAGTGTGTGGTGAAAGTCAGTGAAAGAAGCAGTGGTGAAGTTGAGGAGGATGAGGGCAGCAGCCTGTCCATGTTCAAGGATGTTAAGTATGTCATCTGTGGTAGCAATAAGGGCTCTTTCTGTGCTATGGTTGTTTCAGAATCTAGATTGTGATTCATCCATGAGTTTGTGTCATTGCAGGTGGGTATCTGTTGATAGACTTCTTGATGACTTATGCTGGGAAGGGACAGAACAAGATGGGTTCATAGCTCCTGATTACTTTGGGGTTCGCTAAGAGTTTTTTGAGGAGGGGGGCGGTGACTTTGGTGTGCTTCCAGCTATTTGGGAAGGTGACTGTCTTGAGGGAGGTGTTGATGATGGAAGTTAATTCAGTGCTAATCGTGGCTCTTACCAGGTTGCAGTTATGGTGGTGCAGGGCTCTTTGGGCACCCCTGGACTGTCTTCATTATTGCTGCATTGTCCTCGGTGGATAGAGGGTTCCGTGCTCTCATTTGGTAGTCTTTGATTGATGAGGTTAGCAGGCTTGGAAAGTCGATAGGGGGAGGTGGTTGAGATTTAAGGTTGTAGATCTTAGTGATTTTTTCATGCAAGAAGTCAAAGAGGTTGTTACAGAATCCTTGTATAGGGGTAATGGTGTTGGGTTTGTTGCAGCTGTTGGGTTGTTGAATTCCATGATGATGGCTAAAAGTGGCCCTTGTAGTTTTTGTAGATAGTTTCGATTCTCAGAGTCAGGGTTTTTTCTTGGTCTCTTTCACTTGATGTTGGTAGTGACTAAGGGGGTTATTACAACTTTGGAGGAGGTGTTAATCCGTCCCAAAAGTGACAGTAAAGTGACGGATATACCACAAGCCGTATTACGAGTCCGTTATATCCTATGGAACTCGTAATACGGCTGGTGGTATATCCATCACATTTGGGACGGATTAACACCTCCTCCAAAGTTGTAATAACCCCCTAAGTGTGGACTTGTTGGTATCTCTTGCAGTGGTTGCTGGGGAGGTTGTCCATTTACTTTCAAGTTATTTGCAAACTCCTGCAAACCCTCTGAGGTCAGCGTTGTACCAGACAACTTGTTTGCGGGATCTTTTGGGTTTGGTGTTTTTTCAGTGTTTTGGTGCAGGTGGTGATCCAGTTGTTACATTTGTTTGTCGCTGATGTGGTTGTTAGTAGGGACTGGGTATTGTAGTTTGAGGCATTAAGCCATTCGGTTTCTGTAGCTTTCTTCCAGCAGCAGCTTGGGGTGTTGCTATACTCCATTGGGGTGGTTGGCGGCCCTGTTATGTGGAAATGGATGGAGTGGTCTGTCCATGTTTGTGGAGTGATGTGGCTGACTTAAGCTTTGTCATTAGAGGAGAAGTGAGGTAGTGTCTAATATGGTTAGGGAACTGTACGAGCTGTATGAGGCCCTTGTTCTATAGACATTTTCAAGTAAGTCTGTGGAGTTGGATTCCATTAGGTCGTCAAGATGAAAGTTGAGATAGCTGAGGAGTATTAAGTCTTTGGTGCCCATTGTGAGGGATACTTTGAGGTCAGTGAGGAGTTTGCTAAAGTGGATGTGAGGTCCTGGGGGTCAGTAGCTGAGGGTGCCTTTGAGAGTCAATTTGCTCTCTGTCTGAAGCTTGAAGTGCATGTGTCCCATAAAAGTGGCTTCTGGGTCACTGTAAAAGGTGCATGTGTGTTGTCTCTGTGGATGATGGCGAGTCCTCCTCCAGCAGGGATGACTGCAGCAATGCTCAGTAATGATGTGTGTCGGAGGCTGGCCTGGCTTGTAGTGGGTACCAAAGGTACTTACACCTTGTGCCAGGTCCAGTTATCCCTTATTAGTAGAATATAGGTGTTTCTAGCAGCTTTGGTTGATAGAAGGTAGCTATGGTAAAGCAGCTTAGGCTGAACCAGGAGACATGCAAAGCTCCTACTATACCACTTATATCAGATGCACAATATCATAAAAAACACAATACACAGAGTTACTAAAAATAAAGGTACTTTATTTTTATGACAATATGCCAAAAGTATCTCAGTGAGTACCCTCAGTAAGAAGGTAAGTACTATACACAAGTTATATGTACACAAACCAAAATCAGGTAAGAGTCAGAAAAGTAATGCAAACAGTGTAGAATTACAATAGGTTGCGATAGGCAAGCATAGCTATAGGGGCAACACAAACCATATACTCCAAAAGTGGAATGCGAATCACGATTGGACCCCAGACCTATGTGAGCTTGTAGAGGGCCGCTGGGACTGTAAGAAAACAGTCAGGGTGTCCAAGATACCCCACCCAAGACCTTGAAAAGTATGAATAAAGTGCACCTACTACCCCAAAAGAGCACAATAGTCTTGATAGGGGGATTCTGCAAGAACAACAAACACCAGCAGTGCACTGAAAATGGATTTCTGGACCTGAGGACCTGCAAGGCAAGGGGACCAAGTCCAATAGTCGCAACAGTGTCCAGGGGGGGCAGGAGCCCAGGAAACCCCGAATGAAGGTGCAAGGAAGCTGCCTCCGGATGGAAGAAACTTGGAGTTCTGCAAGAAAGAAGTGGACTAGGAAATTATCCTTTGGAAGACAGATGTCCCATGTCGCGATGAAGCTTGCAGAGGTGTTCCCACGCAGAAATACCGCAAACAAGCCTTGCTAGCTGCAAGGGTCGTGGTAGAGGTTTTTGGGTGCTGCTGAGGACCAGGATGTCGCCTTTTGGAAGTGGAGACAGAGGGGTCGCTCAGCAACTCAGAGAGCCCTCACAGAAGCAGGCAGCGCCCGCAGAAGTACCCCAACAGGCACCTAGAAGAATAGTGAACCAGAGTCCACACGAAGTTACAAAAGAGGGTCCCATGACGTCGGAGGCCAACTCAGAGGGTTGTGCACCGCAGGACGGAGTGCTGGGGACCCAGGCTAGGCTATGCACAAAGGAAATACTGGAAGAGTGCACAGGAACCGGAGCAGCTGCAAATCACGCGGTGCACAGCTTTGCAGTCTAGCGTGGGGAGGCAAGAACCTACCTCCACCAAACTTGGACTGAAGAGTCACTGGACAGAGTTGCTGTGTTCCAGGGACCACACTCGTCAGGATGAGAGGGGACCCAGAGGACCAGTGATGCAGTCTTTTGGTGCCTGCGTTAGCAGGGGGAAGATTCTGTCGACCCACAGGAGATTTCTTCAGAGCTTCTGGTGCAGGGTGAAGGCAGGCTATCCCAAGAGCATGCACCACCTGGAAACAGTCGAGAAAGCCGGCAGGATTAGGCGCTACAATGTTGCTGGTAGTTGTCTTGCTACTTTGTTGCAGTTTTGCAGGCGTCAGCGGTCGATCCTTGGTAGAAGTCAAAGAGGGAGATGCAGAGGAACTCTGGTGAGCTCTTGCATTCGCTATCTGAAGAATTCACCAAATCAGAGACCCTAAATAGCCAGAAAAGGAGGTTTGGCTACAAAGATAAGATGTTTGGCTACCAAGAGAGGTAAGAGCCTATCAGAAGGAGCCTCTGATGTCACCTGCTGGCACTGGCCACTCAGAGCAGTCCAGTGTGCCCCCAACACCTCTGTTTCCAAGATGGCAGAGGTCTGGGACACACTGGAGGAGCTCTGGGCACCTCCCCTGCGAGGTACTGGTCAGGGGAGTGGTCACTCCCCTTTCCTTTGTCCAGTTCGCGCCAGAGCAGGGCTGGGGGATCCCTTAACTGGTGTAGACTGGCTTATGCAGAGATTGGCACCATCTGTGCCCATCTAAGCATTACCAGAGGCTGGGGGAGGCTACTCCTCCCCAGCCTTCACACCTATTTCCAAAGGGAGAGGGTGTAACACCGTCTCTCAGAGGAAATACTTTGTTCTGCCTTCCTGGGCCAGGGCTGCCTGAACCCCAGGAGGGCAGAAACCTGTCTGAGGGGTTGGCAGCAGCTGCAGTGGAGACCCAGGAAAGGCAGTTTGGCAGTACCCGGGTTCTGTGCTAGAGACCCAGGGGATCATGGAATTGTCCCCCCAATACCAGAATGGTATTGGGTTGACAATTCCATGATCCTAGACATGTTACATGGCCATGTTCGGAGTTACCATTGTGACGCTATACAAAGGCAGTGACCTATGTATAGTGCACGCGTGTAATGGTGTCAACGCACTCACAAAGTCCAGGGAATTTGCCCTGAACGATGAGGGGGCACCTTGGCTAGTGCCAGGGTGCCCACACACTTAGTAACTTTGCACCCAACCTTCACCAGGTGAAGGTTAGACATATAGGTGACTTATAAGTTACTTATGTGCAGTGGTAAATGGCTGTGAAATAACGTGGATGTTATTTCACACAGGCTGCAGTGGCAGGCCTGTGTAAGAATTGTCAGAGCTCCCTATGGGTGGCAAAAGAAATGCTGCGCCCATAGGGATCTCCTGGAACACCAATACCCTGGGTACCTCAGCACCATATACAAGGGAATTATGTAGGGTGTACCAGTATGCCAATGTGAATTGATAAATTTAGTCACTAGCCTGTAGTGACAAATTTAGAAAGCAGAGAGAGCATAAACACTGAGGTTCTGGTTAGCAGAGCCTCAGTGATACAGTTAGGCACCACATAGGGAACACATATAGTCCACAAACATATGAGCACTGGGGTCCTGGCTAACAGGATCCCAGTGACACATAACCAACACACTGACAACATAGGGTTTTCACTATCAGCACTGGGCCCTGGCTAGCAGGATCCCAGTGAGACAGTAAAAACACCCTGACATACAGTCACAAACAGGCCAAAAGTGGGGGTAACAAGGCTAGAAAGAGGCTAACTTCCTACAATGTGGAGTTGTGCCAAGTCTCAGTGATGAAGAGCAGGTCTGGTGTGTTGGAGCTGATGAGATCCAAAATCTCAGTAGAGTGAGTGCCAACTGATGGTGAGCTGAGGAGCATGCATGCGAGGGAGTGTTGTTGTGTGGGGTGAGTGTGCGGTGCTGTGTGAGTTGGGGTCTTGCGTTCTGACTTTGTGAGGGGTGCAGTGTGCGTGTGGGAGTGGATGCGTGCAGGCATGAGAAGTGGCAATGTGAGCAGAGGTGCAGCTGAGCAGCACTGTGGACTGAGTTGCAGCTCAGCAGCAGAGTTTGTGGTGGAGTCCAGGGCCGAGGAGGTGGAGTTCATCAGCAGTGTAGCTATGGGAGGCATTTGGACGAGGGTTGCTGGCACTGGGAGCAGTTTAGGCATGGAGGATGCAGCCAGACCTGGCTTTGGCAGGCCGGTGGCCCAGCTGCACTGCAGCCTCCATTAACTAGTGTCTTGGAGAGGAGTGCGGGTGTGGTTGCGGGCCTTAGCAAGACCAGGAAAGTCTGATGGTGTGAGCAGGAAAGTCTGTCTGGAGAAGCAAGGCAGGGAAATGTGGTTGGCATAGCAAGTAAAACACGGGCAGGACCAAGATGCAAAACTGGAGCAGTAAGAGGAGCAAAAGATCTGTGGAATACACTGGAAGAATGATTGCTCTCCTTCTGTGAGAACCACCACTCTGCTGTACTGCTTCCCTGAAGGACTGCTGCCCTGCTGTGCTGGCCTCCTGCCCTCTTGCCTGGGTGAAAAGGAGTGGAACACCAGGTGTTGTAACCAGGACTACAAGAGTGATTTCAAGGGCTAGTCTCTTGTAACCAGCATCTGGATTCTGCAACTGTGAGTCATTCAATGCCAATTTGTGCCACATCCGTCCTAGACCATTGGAAATCCGTCAGCCTGTCTGTGGACCCAGCAGAGCTAACATACCTCCTCTGCTGTGTGGTGCAACTTCTATAAGAACTAACACATTGTCTCTTGTGCTTGGAATTCCCTGATGCGAGAACTCTGCATCGCCTACAGCAGCCAGCTGGAACTACTGCTGTGAAATGTATCTTCCTGCAAGCAGTAGGCATCAGCTGCAGCAGCCCACAGGAACTGCAGCAACACAGCTTATTTCCATGCATGTACTCCACCACCTCTGCACGACACAGCTACACACAAGGACATTGCATCACTAAACTCAGTTTCCCAGAACAGCTGCTTTGATGCATCTTCTTGCCTGGACCTTGCATTGATGCTGCTGTGTGATGCATCAATAATGTGGGATTCTGCATCTCTTTTCAACAAGGGTTGATGTACTGCATTCAGCAGACCTGAATGCAACCTTTTAGCTAGCCTACGCTTCATCCTGGTCAGCCTGAACATATAACTTTGTCCAAGTCTAGCACAACCAGATAGCCACAGTTGGCGCTTTGTGGTTTTCAAAGTTAAGCCATTGAACTTGTGTATCTATTTTTCTAACTAACTGTTGAATTCATCTTTTGTTCTGCTTTATCATTATTATTGTTTAAAGTGGTGTACGAATACTTTACACATCAGCTGTAAATTAAGCCTAACTGCTCTGTACCAAGCAACCAGAGGGCTGAGCACAGGTTAATTTGGGGTATGCCTGTGATTTCACCACCAAAATAAATTATGGTTGTTGCTTGGGTAGGGGTTTTACACCCTTGAACCAGAAAGCTAATTTTGTACACATCCTTAAAACAACACCCAGGTCAATATAATGATCTGAACCTCTTTCAGAGGGCCACGGGGCAAGCAGGAGCTACTGGGACCAACTGTGGGGGTTGAGGCCTTTTACGCTTGATGTCCTGATACCCGACCCACTATGCATACTGAGCAACTGGCCTAGGTACCCTTCAACACTTCACACTCATCAGTATTAGCAGTCTGAGGTTTCTCAGGTAGAGGTGGAAACAGATGAGGGAACACTAGCGCAGAACTCATCATGCACACAGAAGTAGCAAAAATATCATTCTTTAGTCAAATGCTCATTTTCATGAAAAAAGAGTCTTTTTTTTCTAATGCAATCCACATAAATAAAAAATATGACGTTCACAAACTACACAGTCCCCCTGAAGTCAGGGTTCCATTGTTCCAACTTCCCAGGTCCCCCTCCCTCTTCACTGCTAGTGATAGTGGTTATTCCTCATTGACTATTAGAAACATCCAGGGTAAGCCCCACTATTAGTCTGAGTCTCAAGAGTCCTCTTTGACTCTATTTTAAAGTCAACAGTGTTCCAGCACTTCTACACTATCTACAAATCAGGTTTCCATGGGTCATTCTAGCCTGCAATCAGCCTTAACCACACCTGCAGGCTTTGAGTGCCCGTAGTTCCTGAGTATGCCCCTTTTGTAGTGCTTGGAGTAGCTGCAACTAAATCAGGTGATTTTTCGGTCTGTGGCCCAGGCAGGCTGCACTAACCAGGCACAGAGTTTCCATATGTGGTCATGCCAGAAAAGCAAAAGGGAATTTCTGCACTTTCTCCTTGCAGGGTAAATGTCTGATCCATCCCATGGTGGGAGGGTGATGCTATGATCCTAAATTAAGTCCCTCACCTTGATGATGGTCACAGCCAGGTACTTCACATCAGTCTTACTTCACTGCTGGGGGTGTTGGTCAGGTCACAGGTCTTGTTTCTCCCGGTGACCCACTTTGGCATATGGGGGTCAATGTATTTTCTGTAAACAGGCCCATTCTGCACAGTAAAGTCTTCAGCAGCCTCCTCTCCTAGGATGCAGGGTTGCATCTCACCATTGCACAAGACCAACAGACCTCCCAGAATGGCAATCTTCTTAATATGGCCCCTCTTGGTATTTGGGGTCATGGCTCACCATTGCACAAGAGTTACAGCCCATCACAGCATGGCAATCTTCTAGCAGTAGCCCCTCCTGGTATAGGCAAGTGTGGCTCCTCACTATGCATGGGCTCCGGCGTGCTTGGTGTGGGGCTACACATTGCTCAATTCACTGCGGCCCTCCTCTGGTATATAAGGGTCACCAACATTGTCATGCACATGGTCGATGACCAGATTTGGTGACATCTGTCTCCTCACACCTTGCATGAGGATTCCACTCGACAGGGCTCCCCATGGTCCTCTCTTCCTCCAACTCTTTCCTCTTCCTGCCAGGACACACTGATTTTGGACAAAAATGCAGGCATTAGTACTCCAGCCTCCAGGACAGGTGTCCCCGTATTCCCTTGCTGATATCCCCACACCAAGCAGAGAAACTATCCGACCTTAGTCCCCTATCCTGGTCACAGGTAGAAGTCTTGTTTTTTGCTTGAAAGCTTCCCCTCCTCACACAGCCTATCTGGCTGGTTGGCAGATGCCAATTTGTAGGTCTAAAGCTCCCCTTCTTAATAGTCTGTTTCCAGACACCAAATGTGATTTAGAGTCTGGGTCTTTGGAATTGATGTTGGGCTTCTGTCTCTTTTCAAGTGCCAAACCTGCACACCTTGACCAGTAAGAAACCTATTCTTTAAGAGAAACACAATACTTTGAATAATGATAACAAATCAGTTGTCCATGCAAAGTGGCATGGACTAGTGGTTGAAGTGTTTTGCTGACATTGGGTCTTCATCTCTAATTCCATTTGTAAATGTTAATGCAACTGGAAGCACTTCCTTTTCTCTTTCACGCTCTGGGTAATGTTTGAATAAGCTCTCTGTTGAAAAGTGGATTATTAGTAAGGGCAGGTAAGTACCTTCACCTAGCAATAGGCCACTAAACCCCACTTAGGTCCATTTAAGTCTCAATAAATGAGTGACAAGGCTTAACTTGGAAGACAAGTGTGTAAAGCATTTACAAATCACAAAACTATGCCAAACACAATAAAAATCAAACACCAAATTACAAAAATAGATTATATTTCTATCTTTGAGATGACACCAAAATGATTAAAATCGGATAAGGGGAACCAGAGATATGAATTTGTGAAGAATTATTGTTTTCTAGTGCATAGAAGCAACTAGCGCTCAAAGGGTTAAAAAAAGTTCACACTGGAAAGGGACAAGGTCCTGAGTTCATGCTGCCCAGAAGGTAACACTGTCACACTTACTTTCAGAAGTGTTTCTTGATTCAGGAAAGTAGTCCACAGCACCAGTCAAGGGTTCAGAGGCTCCCACAATGCACCTCATCAACTTATGGAGTTGGTCCAAAGGTCTTTTGGATCTCCTTCCTGAGGTCCATTTTGAGTCCTTGAAATGTCCACAACTTGATCCAAGTTTCCAGAAGCCCTGAGTTGCTCCTTGGGAAGTTGGAACTACAATTCTCAGAATGCACCTGGTGAGACTCCTCAAATGGCCACTGGACCCTGGTCAGCTAGGCTCTGCTTGCAGTACTTGATGCAGGTGACTCTGGGCAGCTTCTTTATGCCTGTAGTCACTTCTTGAAGCAGTAGAAGACAGGCAAAGTTCTTTTAGTGGTGAAGCCCAAGTGTGCAGCTGTTGCAGTCCTTCGGAGTGCAGTGTCCAGGTGCAAGTCAGGGGTCCAGCAGGGAAGTCCTTCTTCTTCTATGTGTTGTTCCTTGAAGGGATCTGCGGTGTGGATACAGCTCTGCCATATTTATACTAGCTCCTGGGGTGGAAAGCAGAGGGGCCTGACTATCCAATCACAGACAGTTTCCATCCCCCTTTATTTTTTTTATTCCATATTTCTTTATTTTGAACGTTAGAAGTCATTTCCATGAGTAAAACTATACATGAGAACAATTGTTCAGCTGCAACATATCAATGCTTGTACATGGGTATTGTCACATACTGCGTTACATTTGATATCGATTGTAATAAAGATAGACATATCAAATTGACGAATAACTATCCTCGCCCGACATCGCCCTATGCTGCATGCTGACCGAGTAGGTTCTCAACACCCTCAAGAAATGCTTTCCAATTTGGGGGGCTGGAATGGGAGCCCTCCGGGGTATGCAGCGACATTAATATTTGTTGTTCTGCCAGAACTCGATTGCGTAGGTCCGCAAGCCATCCCAACACTGGGGGGGGCCGTGGCAGATTTCCAGCACATAGCTAAACATCTTTTTGCTAGTATGAGTGCCAAGTCTAATATTTTGTTTGATGATTTGTTCTTAGGGTTTCTGCGTGTTGCTCCAAGCATAAAGTGTGCCATGTCGTGCCGCGTCTTTCCCTTCATTATTTTATTTAGTGTCTCAGTTATCATTTCCCAGTATTCAACTACTCGGGGGCAGGCCCACACCATGTGTTGGAAATCAGCATTCACACTGTGGCATCTCGGGCTTCTATCCACTGCAAATGGGTAGATCCATGTCAACCTCGCAGGAGCGAGGTAAGTGTGATGTAGATAATTAACCTGAATGTATTTATAACGAGCTTTCAAGGAAATCATTTTCAGGACCGTGAGGGCTTGCCCCTATTGTGCAACTGTGAGTTCCCCTTGGAGCGCTTCCTCCCAATATGTGCGGAGCGATGCAAAGGGACACTTATCCTCTATGTGTAGTGCTTTGTAAATGTGTGTGATTGCTTTCCTCTCACCCCGTGTGTCAGCAGCGTATGAAGTAATACCGATATATCAGGTTCCCTGGGCATAGTGTCCCAGTAGACTGCCACCTGTCTAGTCAACGCCGCATACGCCAGGAAGGTGCCCAGTGACACACTGAAATCATTCACTAAGCTATTGAACAGGACCAACATGTGGTCCTCAAAGAGGTCGCCCTACTCCACTATTCCCACAGCCTCCCAAGCATTCGCTGTCGGTTTGTGCAGAGTATTAGCACACCCCCAGCAGAGCCCACACCGATAGTTGTGGTGCAAATGGGAATTCCTGCCTTGATTTATGCGTGTAACTGAGCCAGCATTTCTTGGCATTTCTCATTAATAAATTACAATCATCGATTGACGTATTCGGGTTTGGAAACATTAACCAGCTTAGCAGTCTATCTGTGCTTCCTGTTTGGCACGCAGTGGATAATTAGTGCAAGTTTTGCCCTGCTAACCAGCGCATAGGCCATTGGAGTTGGGTCGCTATATAATAGTGCACAAAATGTGGGGCCCCCAGTCCCCCTTCCAACATAGGTGCATAAAGCTTGTTCAATGCCACCCGGCTTCTACCTGTGTCCCATATCAATGCAGTAAGAAGGGAATGCAACTCCGCAAACCGTTTCTTTGGGAGGAAGAACAGGAGAGCCGAGAAGCGGTACAGCAGTCGCAGGAGCCCTAGCATCTTAGAGATGGCCAGTCTACCCATTGGGGAGAGTGGGAGGAAAGTCCAAAACTGTAACGACAATCTCGCACCCGACAGTACATTGCTTATATTTGCGTCTATTAAATCCGTTTCCTCATGGTATATCTTGACCCCGAGGTATTTGATGGTGTTGCAAGCCCACATCTCGGAAGTTTTGGGCAATTGTAGGCATTGAGCCATTGTCAGGGACGTAAGAGAAAACAAGTAGGACTTTGTCCACTTCACCCTGAGGCCGCATGCCCTGCCAAATCCCTGCAGCAATGCCATCAGCTGGTGCACCACTGCAGCAGGATCACAAAAGTATACCTGCACGTCATCAACGTATAGCGATTCGAAATGCCACACTCCATCCATGTACAGACCCCAATCGGGCGCTCTTATTCTCAGGGCCTGATCTAAGAGTTCCATTGCTATCGAAAACAAAAGTGGGGACAGGGGGCAACCCTGTCATGTTCCACACCCAACGTCGAAGGGTTTAGAAATCATAGCACCCGTCTTCACCCGGGCTAATGGTGCCTGATATAGCAGAGTAATCCATTTCATGAAACTAGGCCCGAAGCCCATTGTTTGCAGTACCCTTAGTAAAGAGGCCCACCCCAGTGTGTCGAATGCTTTTTCTATGTCCAATGAGGCCACTACAGTGTCCGTCACACTCGCCCAGTCTACAATGGAAAACAATCGGCAAAGGTTAAGGAAAGTGCTTCTGCCCAGGATGAATCTGTTCTGGTCAGAGTGAACTAAACCAGGAATTAGGGGCATAAGTCTATCTGCTAGCATACAGCTTAAAATCTTGTAATCAGAATTAAGCAATGATAGCGGATGATATGAGCCCAATAGTAAGGGGTCCCTGCCTGGTTTGGGAAGGACCACCAATGTCTCCTCCCTCAGGGAGGCCGGAAGGATCCCCCTAACATGCGCTGCATTATACATTTTCAACAGCTTAGGGGCCAACATTTCCTGGTATGTGGCATAAAATTTGATCAGCCACCCGTCCGTGCCAGGTGTCTTCCCCCGCGATGACCTCCGCAATTCCTTTAAGCTGTAAGGGAGCCTCTAATGCCTCCCTATCTGCAGGGGACACTCTAGGCATGTGGAGGGGACCCAGAAACTCATCTTCCGGAGTGCACTCTCCCCAACTCTGAGGCTGCATTAATATTCATAAAATGCTGCATTGATTTCCTCCTGTGTGTTCAGTAGTTGATCATTCCCACCCTGCAATGCAGTGATTGGTGTCTGGGGAGCCCACGAGCAGTTCCACCTCTCCGTGCGCCCCCTCTTGCTTCATGGAAGCTTGCTCCACGGCAGGAGCTGCGCCTGTGTGCCGGGCTCCACCAGGGAGGCACCCCCTTGTCCTGCACCTCCTTGATTGTGGAGGTAATGTCTGTGGCACTGGAGCCTTGCCACTGCTTTCCAGCCATGCCCAGGCCTCATCCGGTGTGGCACAGAAGGTGATATTAGTTTCTGTTATAATCAGGAGACTCGCCGGGAATTGACAGTGCATATCTAATGTTATGCTTTCTCAGCATGCCCTTTACCGCAGGAAAAGAGGAAAGCTTACGTTGCACCTCAAGAGTATAAACAGGGTAAATGTGTACCTGCGCATTGGCGATTCTCCAGGTGCCACTGGTGCGAGCCCTCTGCAGGATGTGGTCTCTGTCCGTATAATTAAAGAGTCGAACCACAACCGGGCGGGGAGGGGCCCCCCGCAGAGGGGTCTACCAGGGACCCTATGCGCTCTCTCCACTGAGAAAAAAGAGAAATGTTTACCTTGCAGGACTGTCTGGGATAGCCTCTGCTCCATATACAGGTCCATGCTAGGACCCCCTCCTGCTCCGGCAGACCCACCACACGGATATTTTTGCGACGGGATCTCCCCTCCTGGTCCTCGAGCAAGTGCAGAACCTCTTTCTGTAAGTCCTTGATGTGGGTGGTGGTGTTCGCCAGAGAGGGGCACAACTCTGATTTTGTACTTTCAGTGGTTGTAATTCAGTCCTTCAGTTTCATTCGCTTCTCACGCAAGTGGCGCACATCGAAATGGAGGGCATCAATTTTAGGTTTCGGTGTGGACTTAATACTCTGAACTGCATTGAGAATGTCATCAAATTTCTGTGTGTGCGCCCCTAAAATAGCTGTCACTGATGAATCCGGGGGGGGCCCAGGGTCTCTCTGTGTCTCCTGCATGCATTGCATGAACCTGGCCCGACAAGTTCGGCCTGTCCGACTTAGTGCGCCACATCACAGAGAATGGCAACGACATAAACCACAATCTAGTTTGTTTGTGGTGCAAGACACACGCTACTCATCCAGGCATGGCCCTATAAGCAGGTACCATGCCCGCCGTGTGGTGACCCGATGCGCGCACCCCCTCCAACCTCAGGGACAGCTAGATCACTTCCATTAACGGTACTTCCAGCTCCAGTGGCAAGCACGATACAAGCTGCGGGGGGAACCTGAACGCAGCAAAGACCTCACCACGAACCCCGCAGATGGCACGCTGCTCCTCACCCACAGCCTCCGGCTGCAGGCCACACCCTCGGCACGTACTCGCTCCTCTGCCGGTCCCCAGCACGGCGTGGTCCAGTGCCCAGTCAGGGCGTCCCTTCCACCCAGCGGTCCGTGCGATCTCTTTCCACACCCGCATGCCGCTGGGAAGGGTCCAGCTCCAGTGATACCGCCAGCGCCCGGAGGCCCAGCGACCCCACTCAAAGCGACTGGATCATCCACACAGTCCAGAGGCAAGTCCGATGACCCTCAAGAACCGGCCCAACGTCAACGCACGGGCCCAACACCATCTGCCGGTCCGGATCCTCTCAGCAGCGGCCCCGTAACACGGGAGCCACAGTGCAGTGATCTTAGGCCCCGGGAGTCATGTTCCGTGCGGCTAATCAATTAGGCTGTTGTGATCTTCTCACAATTTTAATCGGGCCTGGAGCGGAAATGGATTTAGACATCCGCTCCTTCTGCCATCTTGGCCACGCCCTCTCCATCCCCCTTTAATGACCATGTAACAGGGTGGCACAATGATGACAGATAACCAGTGGTCAGATGCTATGATGATTTTTATTAGGTGTAAGGATTTCCAAATAGTTCTAGTTTTCCACGTGTGGATGATGAATGTTCGTTCTGATGTCCTCCTCTTTGTCTTCTCTTTATAGAGCTTTCAGGAGGCGCATGTGGGGAAAAGAGCGAAACAGACAAAGGTAAGTGGACTGTCCTTTACTTGACACTACTACTTCCCCCCCCTTTTGTCCTAGTCTCGGTTCTGCTTTCTTTCTGCACCTCTTTTATTTTATTTTCACTTGCTGTCTCCTCCTCTTTCTTTTTCCTTTTTTTTTTTCTTTCTGTCTTCTTCTCCTCTCAGATGCTATCGCAGGTTTTCTCTCTATAGGGCTTTCCTGGGTTTCTTTGCCTCTCCACACTATTCACATTCCTTTTCTTTAATTATACGGTCTAGCTGCCCTGTATCATTCTATACTCTTTCTTGCCTACATTGTCTCTTTTATTCTCCTCTTTGATGTCCCTGTCACCAGTTCTTGAGGGGAGGTCTTTACTCTGACCCTGTTTCCAACCTGGTTCCAGCCCCCTTTCCTCCCTGGAGCCGGTATCGTTCTCTAATAACTGAAATATACCCTCCTAGGCTGTGTATACTACCCGCCTTAGTGACCGGGTTTAAGAGAAATAAACACAATTCAACCACAAACCTGTTTTTAAACAAACTGTGGCACTAAATAAGGGAAAACAAAATAACTCTTCTTCGTACCCCTTCCACTTTATGCTTGTTTTCATGCGCTTCCCTTCCTCCCTCTGTTTTCTCCCTCCCTCTTGCGTATGAGTGCCACGCACCTGAAGGGGCCACGCTTTTCCCCAAGCATGGCCGGAGCTTGTGCTGGACGCCTCCCGCGCCGCTAGTTCGGGTCGTTGGTCTTGTCTTCTGCTGGGCCGTCCGTAAGGAGAGATCCACCGCCGTCCTCGTTGTCGCCGTCCTTGATGTCGTCATCCTCGTTGTTGTAGTACTTGTTGTCCCGGCTCAGCTTTCTCCACTCTCCCGCCCTTCTCTCCACATTCGCCCCTTCGCCGTTTTTAAGCCGGGTGACGGTGTGAAACGGCTCCCTCTCGTCACCCGGACGTAAATGGGCTTTGAACGATACAAGCTGCACTTCCGGGTCAGAAGTGGCAGTGAAGTCCAGTCCCTCGGAACATGGCGGGCCCGATTGTGGCAGCAGCAGCCCGTCATAGACCACTTCCTGGGAAGTGTGGTAAAAATCAATCCCAGGGAGCAATATTCTTCCCAGTCCACTTCACACCTCATCAAGGCAGCCTGGTCAGGCTGCCAGAGGCTGGCCAATCAGAGAAGGGCTCTACAGAGCTGAAGTTGGCAACTTTCATGTTGAGTTTTAAAACTCTTTACCTTAACGTTAACTAGTTATATTATGTCGAACAATGACAAGTTGTGGGATTTATTATAACAATTAATTTGATACCAAACTCAAGGTATGCCTCTTATGGGGATGTTGTAAATTAAAATAAAGTAGCCCCATTTTAGCCAATGGAGGTCATTCACAACAGTGAGTGAAAAAACAAATTTGGCTATTTTACCTAACCAGGGCTTATAAAATTATTTTTATAAGTTCCCTGCTTATAGTTACATGGCACCCAACCTTAGGAGCAATAAGGGCACACCTTAAGGGTGACATATGTAACAATAAGGTCGTTCACAAATTTGAAAGTCTTTTTTAATGCCAAGGGTGAATTTGCATATAACTTTGATTTAAAAGCAGCCAGGAAGGCAGGCCTGCCTTTAAAATGTCCCTAGGCACCTTAACAGTGCACCTATGGGTGCACCACCTATGCTGTGGTTCCTAAACCTACATGCCTGAACTATATACTAGGGACTCATAGGTAGGTTGACATAGCCAATTATAAATAGCCTGATTTCAATCAATCAATCAATCAATCAAAGTATTTGTAAAGCACACTACTCACCCGTGAGGGTCTCAAGGCGCTGAGGGGAGGGGAGGCTGCTACTGCTCGAACATCCATGTCTTGAGATGTCTCCTGAAGGTCGATAGGTCCTGTGTCTGATGCAGGTGCCTGGGAAGAGTGTTCCACGTCTTGGCTGCGAGGTGGGAGAATGATCTGCTGCTGCCGGTTGTTCTGTGGATGCGTGGGATGGTAGCGAGGGCAAGATCAGCGGAGCAAAGCTATCGGGTTAGGGTATAGAAGAGCCGTCTGTTGAGGCATTCTGTTCCAGTGTTGTGCAGAGCCTTGTGAGAGTGGGTGAAGAGTTTGAACGTGATTTTCTTGTTGATGGGGAGCCAGTGTAGGTCTCTCAGGTGGGCTGTGATGTGGCAGTGGCAAGGAGTATCCAGTATGAGGTGTGCAGAGGCGTTCTGTATGAGTTGCAGTCTTTTCTGGAGCATGGCTGTGGTTCCTGCTTAGATGGCATTGCTGTAGTCCAATTTTCTGTTTACGAGGGCTTGGGTGACCGTACTTCTGGTTTCAGTGGGGATCCAATTGTAGATCTTTAGGGGCATATTTATACTCCGTTTGCGCCAGAATTGCGTCATTTTTTTTGACTAAATTCCGACGCAAAACTAACTCCATATTTATACTTTGGCGTTAGACGCGTCTAGCGCCAAAGTCCATGGAGTTTGCGTCATTTTTTTGTGTGGACACCTACTTTGCGTTAATGAAATGCAAGGTAGGCGTTCCCGTCTAAAAAATTTACTCCGAGGCAATTTACACTCCCGGGCAAAATTCACGCCCGGGAGTGGGCGGGTCAAAAAAAATTACGTACGGCCGCTTTTGCGCCGTTTTTTAGCACCTGGAAAAGGCAGGCGTTAAGGGACCTGTGGGCTCTGAAGGAGTCCAGAGGTGCCCTCCCATGCCCCCAGGGACAATCCCTGTCACCCTTGCCCACCCCAGGAGGACACCCAAGGCTGGAGGGACCCATCCCAGGGACATTAAGGTAAGTTCAGGTAAGTCATTTTTTTTTGTGGCATAGGGGGGCCTGATTTGTGCCCCCCTACATTCCATTATGCCCAATGACCATGCCCAGGGGACAGAAGTCCCCTGGGCATGGCCATTGGGCAAGGGGGCATGACTCCTGTCTTGCTAAGACAGGAGTCATTTCTATGGGGGTTGGGAGTCGAAAAAAATGGCGCAAATCGGGTTGAGGCGAAAAATTTGCCTCAGCCTGACTTGCCCCATTTTTTGATGCCCAAGCTCCATATCCCCCTACGCCGGCGCTGCCTGGTGTACGTCGTTTTTTTCCACACACACCAGGCAGCACCGTCGGCTAAAGCCGGCTAACGTCATTGATTAAATACGGCGCCCGCATGGCGCTTCAGAATGGCGTTAGCCGGCGCTAATTTTTTTGACGCAAAACTGTGTTAGCGCAGTTTTGCGTTGAAAAGTATAAATATGGCCCCTAGAACCATGCGGAGGGTGTTGAAGCAGGGGGAGGAGTTGGCATTGACTTGCTGGTTTATTGACAGTGATGAGTCCAGGATGAATCCCAGGTTGCGTGTGTGGTCGGTAGGTGTAGGTGTGGTTCCCAGTGTGACAAACCACCAGGAGTCATCCCATGTAGAGGAGGTGGAGCTGAAGATGAGGACCTCCGATTTGTTGGAATTCATTTTCAGGCAGATGTTCTTCATCCATTCAGTGACGGCCTTTATTCCTTCATGGAGGTTGGTCTTGGCGATGGCTAGGTCCTTGTTGAGGGAAAGGATCAGCTGGGTGTCATCGGTGTATGAGAAAATGTTGAGGTTGTGAGATCGGGCAATGTTAGCGAGTGGAGCCATGTAGGCGTTAAAGGGAGTTGGGCGGAGGGACGATCCCTGGTGTACGCCGCAGATGATTTTGGTAGCTTCAGAGCAGAATGGAGGGAGGCCGACTCTCTGAGTTCTGCCGGTGAGGAAGGAGGTGATCCAGTCCAGGGCTCTGTTGAAGATTCCTGCTTCATTGAGGTGTGTGCGTAGGGTGTGGTGGAAGATGGTTTTGAATGCGGCTGAGAGGTCCAGGAGGATGAGGGCCGCGACTTCACCGTTGTCAAGTATGGTCCTGATATCATTGGTGGTGGCGATGAGGGCGGTTTTGGTGCTGTGGTTGCTGCGGAATCCAGGTTGGGATGTGTCCAGTGTGTTGTTCTTCTTGAAGAAATGGGTCAGTTGTTTGTTGACAAAGTTCCTCTATGACTTTTGCTGGGAAGGGGAGCAGGGAGATGGGCCGGAAGGTCTTGAGGTCCTTTGGGTCCGCCTTGAATTTCTTGAGGAGGGCGTTGATCTCAGGGTGTTTCCAGGTCTCCGGGAAGTTGGCGGCCTCGAAGGAACTGTTGATGATCTTCCGGGGTTTGGGTGCGAGGACGGAGCTTGCTTTGTTGAAGATGTGATGAGGGCAGAGGTCGCATGGTGAGCCGCAGTGGGTGGTGTTCATGATTTCGATGGTGTCATTGTCATTGATGTGGGTCCAGGAGAGCAGGAGGCTGGTGGGTGGTGAGTCTGTGGTGTCGGTGGTTGACGGGGGGGGTCTGAGTACTGAAGCTGTTATGGATTTCTGCAATCATGCAGTAGAAGAAGGTGGCTAGGGAGTTGCAGAGGTCTTGTGATGGCGGAATGTCGTTGACATTGCAGCCAGAGTTGGAGAGCTCCTTCACGATGTTGAAAAGTTCCTTGTAGCTGTGGGCGTTGTTGGGTGAGTTGGTATACGGTGGGCTACCTGATTCTCTCTAGTGTGCATGCTTTGGTGATAGGTGTCCATGCAGGTCTGTGAGTGGTGTCCATGCATTGGAATGGCATGCAGGGCTTGGCATTTGGATGACTGGGATGTGATGGTGGGGTGTGTGGGAGGTGGTGGAGTGATGGGAGTGAGGGTAAGGGTATGTGATGGCATGCAGGTAGGGGGTGATAGCAGTAAAGAGTTGACTTACCAGAGTTCAGTCCTCCTGCTACTCCTGCCAGGCTCTCAGGATGCATGATTGCCAAGACTTGCTCCTCCCATGTTGTTAGTTTTGGAGGAGGAGGTGGGGGTCCACCACCAGTCCTCTGTACAGCGAGTTGGCTTCTTGCTGCAATGGAACATACCTTTCCCCATAGGTCATACCACCTCTTCCTGATGTCATCCCTTGTTCTTGGGTGCTGTCTCACAGCGTTGACCCTGTCAACGATCCTCCGTCATAGCTCTATCTTCCTGGCAATGGATATCTGCTGCACCTGTGCTCCAAATAGCTGAGGCTCTACCCAGATGATTTCCTCTGCCATGACCCTTAGCTTCTCCTCTGAGAATTGGGGGTGTCTTTGTGATGCCATGGGGGTTGTGTGAGAAGTGTGGGTGAGGTTGTGTGGGGGTGATGTGCTGGGGTGTGTGATGTAAGGTGCGTAGGTGGTGCAAAGGTGACGGTGGTATGTGGCTCTGGTTGTGTTCTTGCTGTCTCTCTCTGATGGCAATTATTTGTATTCGTTAAGGGTTGTAGGTACTGTGGTGTGTATTTTATAGTTGTGTTGGTGCATGGGTGTGGTGTGTGTATGGGTGTCAGGTGTGTGTTGTTTGAATTGACCAATGTAATGCATGTGTGTGTGTATTTTGAGCGCAGCGGTATGTCCCGCCAATGGTTTACCACCATTGAATGTCCTCCGTGGTGATTCATGGGTCATAATGTGGTGGGCGTAGTTCCATTGGCGTAATGGTGTGGGTTTGGATACCGCCAGTTTATCACTGACCTTTGGTGTGGCCGATTTTTGTCAGTGGCTGTATACTGATGGACTGGTGTGTCTGTGTCATAATAGGGTGAAGGTATATCCGCGGCGGAGGCGATATGTTGGCAGCAGTCAGCATGGCGGTAAGTGGGATTTACCGCCAATGTCAAAATGAGGGCCTTAATGTGTTAGGAACGGTAGAGACACCATTCTACAATCTAATTGTAAAAGATGAACTGCACAAATTGCATGGGCATTCCCTTGTGTTACAAAATGTGGCATTCTGCATTGAGGTGAAATCTGTCTCATTCCTGTGTTACCCCATTCTTTGATTTGGACATTGGTGGCTGTATTGCAGTACTTGCCTCAGGGACACAGCTGCTTTTTTTAATGTATCCCTTTTATATAAGAACATTTTAAGCCTGCACACTCACATGGGGTTCTTTACTCATTTTGAGTGCCCTCATGCAAGTAGACAACCACTTTGCATATGCGCCTGCTCCAAAACTCAAATGCAGGTGGAGAGAAAAAGGAGTTGTTGGGGGTCCAGTGACACTGTGCCACAAAAATGTTGTGCACATGCCGAGAGTGCTCTTGGAAGGGAGGAGGAGACCCATAGGCCCCTAACCCCTAGGCATTCCCATGGATGTGGGGCAGTCACTCACTTCACCTGCTTGCAGGAAGCTTTCTACCCCCTTTAAAATGCAGGCTGACTAGTTGTCTGGTTCAAACAACTGATCACTCCTTCAAAAATGCACAGCCCTCAGGGCAGGCATTAGTTCACAGCTGCACTGAGGACGGTAAATTTAATGTAGTAGTATGCACTTTCTCAGTCTGTGCCCTGTGGTCCCACTAACAGGTGCTACTTTGCGCAAAAAGGCACAGATTTTCCTATGTGCCCAAAAAGTGGCCAACCAAGTGCTCATTCTTCATTTTTGAGCACACTAACAGGATAGAAAGTGGAGCTGAAGTCTCCATTACGGCTGGATCTGGGCTTGCAAGTGTAGATTTCAAATGGTGTCTGGCAAGAGTAACTAGGTAAGTCTGGAATGGCCTTTGCTCAAGGTGTTATTTACTGTGACATGAGATTTTGTTCTATCCTGTTCATGCCCTGTGCATTTTACCTCCAGAAGAGAGCGTGTTCGAACATGTGTTTTATGTCTTAGGTTTAAAACTCTTTTATACTGCTAGTCATGTCCAAAAATTAATCTGTAGCAATGTGAAACAGTCTAGATCCTGCATCCGTTAATTTCTGAGCAATTTTTCTGTTGCCGTTTATCTCAGTGAGTTTGTTTTCACTTCCTGCTGAGCTTCATTCATTTCCCCCCAGTTTGCATACTTTTAATTATTTATTCAGTGACCTTGCCGGAACTGGAGAGGTCTTAGGTGTAAGCACCGAGCTAAGGAGATCCAGAGAAAAAGGACACAGCATAAATAAAGGAACTATTTTGATGCATTAAGCCATGGGGTTGTTGAACATGCAAAGGTGAATGTTGGACTTTTTTGCTTATGCAGGGTCAACCACAATATTTTTGCCTCTTGCCTCCTATTTATTCTGACCTGTTGCTGTTGGCTTTTGAACTCTGAGCACTTTACCACTGCTAACCAGTGCTAAAGTGCATATGCTCTCTGTGTAAATTGTATGTAATTTGTTTATCCATGATTGGCATATTTGAGTTACTGGTAAGTCCCTAGTAAAGTGCACTAGAGGTGCCAGGGCCTGTAAATCAAATGCTACTAGTGGGCCTGCAGCACCGGTTGTGCCACCCACATTAGTAGCTCTGTAATTATGTCTCAGACCTGCCACTGCAGTTTCTGTGTGTGGAGTTTTTAACTGTAAGTTCGACTTGGCAAGTGTACGCACTTGCAAGGGCCTAAACCTTCCCTTTTCTTACATGTCAGGCACCCCTAAGGTAGCCCTAGGTAGCCCCAAGGGCAGGGTGCAGTGTCTGGTTAAGATAGGACATATTGGCCCTCATTTCAACCCTGGCGGTCGGTGGCCTCCAGGGAAATGTGACGGTAGTACCGCCAACAGGCTGGCTGTACTACATTACGTATTTTGGCAAAAGCACCACAGTCATACCGCCGGGACCAGTGAATACTGCCACGGTGGTCCCGGCGGTCGTAATCCACCAGGGCAGCGCTGCCAGTAGCGTTGCCCTGGGGATTTCGACTCACCGCCATGGAAAGGCTGGCAGTAAGGGGACTCGGGGTGCTCCTGGGGTCCCTTGCACTGCCCTTGCAATTGGTATGGGCAGTGCAGGGGACCCCAGGCACAACCCTATTGCACAATCCACTACCCGAATTACGGGCAGTGGATTGCGGGAGGGGTGCTGCTGCACCTGACGCACAGCCACATTACCACCGGCTCCCTTAGGAGCCGGCTGCAACATTACAGCCCAGCTGGGATGTCCAAATGTGGCCGGTGGCTTCCTGGCCGCATGGGTGGCCGACTGCCAGTCAAATATTGGAGGTAGGCCTCAGCCGACCGCGAATATTGTTATGAGGCCTATAGTGATGTGTTTTATATGTCCTGACAGTGAAATATTGCTAAATTTGTGTCTCACTGTTGCAAGGCCTGTCCCTCTAATAGGTTAACCTGGGGGCTACATTTAAATCTGATTAAAGTGTAAATTCGCTTTGGCAGCGGCTGGAGATGTGGAGTTTGGGGTCTCTGAGCTCACAATTTAAAAATACATCTTTTAGTAAAGTTGATTTTAAGATTCTGTGTTTGAAAATGACACAGTTAGAAAGTGAGCATTTTCTTGCCTATACCATTTCTTTGGCTCTGCCTGTTTGTGGATTCCCTGTCTGGGTCAGTTTGACAGTTGGCCTGGTTGCATCTCACACTAGACAGTGACACAAAGGGAGCTGGGGTGTAGCCTGCATTTCTTGACGAGCCATCTGTACTAGGAAGAAGGGGAGGAGTGGTCACTTACACCTGAAAGGGCTGTGCCTGCCCTCGCACAATGCAGCCTCCAACCCCCTGGAGAGTGTCTGGGGCCTGGCCTGGGCAAGGCAGGATTTCACATTCAAAAGAGACTTTACTTTGAAGTAGGCCTACTTCAAAGGAGAAATTAGGTATAAGAAGGGCACCCAAAACCACAGACTTTAGAAACCCTTCTGGAAACAAGATGAACCTCTGCCTGGAGAAGAGCTGAAGAGCTGAGGAAGAAGAGTTGCCCTGCCTGTGACTGTTCTTTGTGGAGCTATCGTGCAGTTGCTGCTTCTGCCAGAGTAGGAGGGCAAAGACTGGACTTTGTGTGCCTTCCATCTTAAGAAGAACTCTCCAAGGGCTTGATTTAGAGCTTGCCTCCTGTTGTTTGAAGTCTCAGGGACAGCGAAGACTTCTCTCTGCCAGCATCTGGGGTCTCTGGAGAGACTCCTAGTCTGCCCTGTGGTGCACATCCAGTCGCCCGTGCAGGGTTATTTTTTATCCACCCAAGGTACTTTTTAACGCTAACAATGTTAGTGTGTGTTTAAAACTACTTAAAGACTCTTTTTGCATTTTTATTGATATCTTGACTTGTGTATTGTGGATTTTTGTCATTTTGGCCTTTCTTTGTTTAGATAAATATTTCCTATTTGTCTTAACCTGTGTTGTGTAATTTTGTAGTGTTTTCATTAAGTTACTGTGTTTGTTGGTACAAATACTTTACACCTTACACTCTGAAGTTAAGCCTACTGCTCTGCCAAGCTACAAAGGCGGAAAGCAGGGGTTAGCTGAGGATGATTCTCTTTTACCCTGACTAGAGTGAGGGTCCTTGCTTGAACAGGGGGTAACCTGACTGTCAACCAAAGACCCCATTTCTAACAGTGAATGAGTAGCAGTTAGCTGCAATTAAACATTGCTAAGGATAGGTCATGATATAAAGACATGAGGACTCTATAAATCTTCCAAGCATTCCTATATGAACTTGTAAGGTAATACCTTTAACCTTTAACACTTTGTAGAATAATACACTGTGGAGTGACAGAGTTGAATCAATTGTGGAAGTTTTTCATTGCTATTTTGAGCCCTGGAACAATTAATCCAGGTATGCCCAGGTAAATAGATCTGTTCGATGGGAGCTCTTGTAGACTAAAAACTGGATGTATACAAGTAACTGCACATAAATTCCAAATTGTCTAAAGCATAGCCTCAGGCTATGCAAAATCTGAGGCATATGGTGACTTATTGAGTTCACCAACAGATGAACTGATAACTATACAGGATATATTACTGTTCTAAGAAGAAGTCAAATACCTATATAATAAGGTGAAGCGATGTGTAACTTTATTAGGCTCAGGGAAGACCAACCTTCTTCATTTCTACACATCCAACACCTCACCACTTATGGGAACACACTTTAAGTACCTACTGGTAATTTCATTACTCTGAATACATTTCTCAAGTACAAAGTGAGTTTGCCTTTTGAGATCGCCACTTTGTTTCCCAGTTCATTTACCTAACAGTGATCTTTGGTGACAAAGTTTCACAAAGTTTTCCAAAAAAATGTGACTCTCCCTTTAGCTGCAGTCTGGAAAGTTTTGGGATGATCTATCAAGGGAGGAGGGCTCCAAAATGTGTTTTCTTCATGTTCATTTCCATAGGGAATTTGAACAGGAATAATGGCCAAACCACTAAAACGATTAACACCAAATTTGGCAGAGAGCTATCTCGTGGTCCAGAAAGCGACCTTTTGATTGGTATAAATCTGTTCAGTAGTTTTTGAGATATTAAAGAAAAATCTAATTTGTATGTACAAGGAGGGACACGGAGGCTTTGTTAACCCTCCTGATCTAATGCTTATATCTGATTAGCTACCAACACTTCAACAAGGAAGTATTGGCAGCCATGTTGGAACTCAGCTTCAGCCGAGTCATAGACAAAAAAGATTAAAAAAAGAAGAGAGGTCAGGGTAGGGGCACATGGACCCCTTAGCTCTGTTGCTGGGGTCCCAGAGGGACCCACCCAGAGAATAAGGCCTTTAAAAAAAATCTTTGCTGCAAATTTGTGATGGGGTCACACATCCATGCAAAAAAATGTAAAAGACCAAGGGCCACATGTAGCAACTTTCAGAATTGCGACCCACAAATTGTGAGTCAGAGCGACTCACAATTTGCGAGTCGCAAATCCGAATGCTGGATGGTGTCCCTGACACTATCTGCAGTTCGCAAGGGGGTCATAAATGCCCACCTGATGAATAATCATGTGGTGGGTCGCAATTTGCGACCCCCTTGCGAATGGCGGCCCTCACAGGGATGGTGGCCTGCTGCGGACAGCAGACCACCATGTCTGTAACTGCTTTTCAATAAAGCTGTTTTTTTTTTTTTTGCAATGCAGCCCTTAAAGGAAAACGAGCTGCATTACAAAAACAAAAAATGAAACGTTTTTGTTTCGTTTTTTCAGAGCAGGCAGTGGTCCATAGGACCACTGCCTGCTCTGAAAAAATGTTTACAGTGACATTCACAACGGGGAAGGGTTCCCTTTTGTGAATGAGTTAGCACCCATTTGAAATGGGTGCAAACCACAATTGGTTTGCGACCGTGTTCGCAGTCACAAAACAATCCTACATTGTACTGCGAGTCGCAATTGGGAAGGGAACACCCCTTCCTAATTGCGAGTCGCAATCCTGTTTTGCGATTCAGTAACCAGGTTACCGAATCGCAAAACGGGGTTTGTGCATTGCGATGTGCTTTTTGCATGTCGCAAACAGCGAAATTTGCTGTTTGCCACGTGCAAACAACTACCTACATGTGGCCCCAAGTGAGGTCTAATGTGCTTGTTTTACTAACACCCCCAGGTAGGCCAGGTCCCCGGGGGCATATTAAATAATAAAGGAGGGGAGTGCAAGGGACCCCCACTCCTCGGGGACTCCAACCTCCCCGGGCTTGTTTTGGTTATATGTGGGGCAGCCACTTGGCCCCCAACAGCTGTCGGGACCACACCACCTGTTGAATTAATGAAGGGGGACACGTGACCCCCCGTCACTACCTCAGGGCCTGCCAACTCCCCAGGACTTAGTTTAAATCATGAAGAAGGTACGCTGCAGACCCCTGGCTCTAGGGACCACCACCTCCCTGGGGCAAATTCTAATTTTGGAGGGGGCACCCAGGACAGAGGGCCGGATCCTGAGGGATGTGCGATCCAGAGGGACCAAAATTGGCCTGGGGAGGAGGGCCATGCATGCTCCCTCCACCCAAAAAAAAAAGCCAAGGCTGGGCCCCAGCGGATAGGGTCCCCAGGGCTGAGATTGGGCCAGGGAGGGTTGGCACATGATGCCACTCCTCCATTACTGAAGGCCAGGCCCTGTGGCATTGGGTCCCCGAGGCTGAAATCAGTCCAGGGAATATCCGCCTCAACACTGGCTATTCACCCAATAAGGTATCACTTACTAACAGGTAGAAAGCGCTACCTCTTGCACCCACTCTCACACCCACATAGACCCTCTCACACCCACTCTCACACCCAGGCAGACACTCTAACAGCCACTTTCTCACTCAGAGACACCCTCTCACACCTATTCTCATACCCAAAGAGACGGATGCTGTGTCCAATTTCCGCTGCAACAAAGCCTAATGCTGTGCGCAGCATGGGGTTGGGTGATTAGGGGGGTTGGCCGCAGGGACAGGGTGGAGGCCAGGCCTAGCGGCCAACCCCCGCTGTGCACAGCTAAAGGCCGTGCGTGGCAGTGGTTGGATTAACGTATAGTGATGAAAAATACTTTATGATAAAACCATATAAATTCACTGAAAAAAAAAAAACATTACAGGAAATAGAATTTAAAAAACATAGAAATTCAGTGCAGAGCAGTGTTTGGTAGGGGCCTGAGATATAGTTACCTTAGACTGCGAGTTATAATTACTTGAAATAACTATAACTGCTGAATTTCTCTGTTTTTGTGCAAGTAAATTCAGAACCTAACCATGACATTTCTGTAACCTTTGGGTTTTTTAAGTGGATAGATAGATAGATAGATAGATAGATAGATAGATAGATAGATAGATAGATAGATAGATAGATAGATAGATAGATAGACAAATAGATAGATACCAAGCTCATCTGTTCCTACTGGAGACAGGAATGATAGGCAAGTATGGAATTAAAACCTATATCAGACCTAACACACATCACAAAAATCAGCGGTCTCTCTATTGGGGAATTGGTGTCCCGACAAGACCTCCCTTGTCCTCAGATGGGAAAGAAAGCTCCTAATCTTCCAATATGGTGAAATAGAGGACCAAAATTAATGTTCTCGTGGCTGTAAAAGCTGTAGCTCATCTGAGCCAGACAAAGAGACAGGACTGGGATGTCATTAACAACCAGAACCAAAAACCCAGCAGTACTCAACACTTACCAAATAGAAAAAGTATGTAACAAAAACATTAACGGAGTAGAGAAAGCAGAAAATTCGTATGGCCGTCTGTCAAGGAAAATAAAACTTCCCATTGGAAAAGAAGACAATAGTAATATCAAAGATTGTTGAAAAGAAAAGACCCCTTGGAGACATGACTGTAAAAGACTAAGGGCCGAATTTAAGAAAGGTGCCGCTGCATCCAAAGCAGCACCACTTTTCTTGCACTTTTCTTGCTCCCTCCTAATGCCACCATGCATGAGCCTTATTTAAGATATGGTGCACGATGGCAGTAATAAGAACAATAGCATCACAATTTTTGATGCTATGGTGGCGCTTTGCTATACTAGCGTCAAAAGATTGATGTTAGTGTAGCAAAGAAAAGGGAGGCCCATTAATTTAAATGGGTGTGTCATTGTAATGCCTGCTCTCGAAATGACACAAAAAATAGAGCAGTGAAATCTTTTAAATTTCACTGCACCATTTTTTCGGGCCTCCTAATGAGAAAATGCCTCCCTTGCATATATTATGCCTGGCACAGGAATAATGTGGAGCAAAAGGTCACAAAGTGGGGCAATGCATGCATGTGCACTGGAAAAGGGCACATTAGCTCCCCTTAACTTAAAAAAATGACACTAAGGTGGCTCTTAAATCTGCCCCTAAAACCTTAGTGGTTCAACACAAGGCTAAAGTCATCATTGGCTGAAAAACACCCCCATGATAGTGCAGACACATTTTTAATCATTCACAGGAATCAAATGCGCAATGAGGTTGACGGACCTTTGGACCCAGAAAGATGTGTGGTGAACCATCAACAATATTTCAACACCACCCCAACAATTTAGACAACATAAAGAATATGGCCAATGAAGGAAATCTTTAGTCAGCAATAAAGTTAAAAGATTTATTATAAACACAATCTCAAATTCATGTAAACAATGTACAAAACCACATTATAAAAATAAATAATCACCAAGGGTTGCCCAAGGCATCAAAATAGATTCAGAAGAACCAACATTAGTAACACTAAGTATTCAAGAACAATAATGCATAATGTCAACTGGAATATCTGTGACAGAAATTACACAGTGCTCAGAATTTATAATCTTTAGTCAATTCAAATTTAGCAGAGTCAATAATCTTTGGCTGGGCACAGGTTAACCCTACAGCTAACCAAATCAGGGAAATACATTTTGTGGGGAGGAACACATGTAAGCAAAATAGAAAAATGACAAAAATTATTTTGAAAATAAACAACTCGGCCTACATATCACTTACTAAAAAGAAAAAGTTAATAGGTGTCAGCATAACAGAGCTTCTAACCTAAAAGGGCACTTCAAGAGACAATAGCAAATGGCATAGAGGACGATACCTTTCCAAGGGATTCAGGGAACCTTGATCAGCAAAGCGTCTTGTCAGGAAGGCATCTACAACCATCAGGAAATCACCTGGGGCTGACCAAGACAAGACTGGGACTGACCAAAATTTGAATGTCCATTGGTATATCAATTCACATAAAGTATTCTGATTTGTCAAGGATGTCAGTTCATATTATGTTGAATAGGCATCATCTAATTATGAATTATTACTAAACTCCAAGTTGCAACATCTTTCTGTGTGACTCCAAGCAGATTTGAAACAAATGTATACAATCTCATTCTATGTTCCTAAACTATAACGTTTCCAAGGGCAAATGGGCACAGTTCTCCATCGTTAAACATTGAATTTACTACAAAAGGACTCTTCTTCTCATGGGAGCAGAATCTAAAAGAAGACTTCACGTTTGAAACAAACAATTCATCACTTTTTCATGACTGCAAGATGCAATCTTTGTAGGCCACAATTATGCTACCGCAAGGAAATGTTTCAAATTTACTTAATTAATACTGTTTAGTGAACCACATATAATATGCCAACCTAGAAGTTCATAATTAATATTTTTGTATCAGTATGAGTGATACATTTAATTTTAAATGGAAATGCTTTTTTATTGCATTACATTAGGGATCAGAGAAATGCATTTTTCTTTTTGTGCACGCATTTTCAAAATCATTAATATTTAATTAACAACTAGAAATGTAATATTGTTCTGTTAGTTTGGAGTCTAAGTTACATTTTAACATCAACTTTAACCTTTGAAATGTGATTCAATTTTAAAAGGCACATAAGTTGAACGTAGAAATACAAGTAAATGCACATTTAAAATGTGTGTCAGTGCAGTAGGCATGTTGTGATAAAGTTCATGTTGTAGTTGTGCAGTTGCTTCTACAACCTGGAGAGACAAAAAATGAACCACATCAGCAAGTCCTATTCAGTAATCCAGAGCCAAGTCATCTGTAATGTTCAAAAGAGCATTTGCAGGTACTGCTGACAATCTCATAGCTCGCCCCATGAAGACCTCATGTGGCTACAAGCCTGCCTTTCTGTCTGTTGTGCTGCACCCACTCATCAGGACAAGAGGCACTGCATCTGGCCAGTTCAGTGTTGTAGATGAACATGCAACATGTCCATTTATGTGCCCGACCTATCCGGAAGCTTCTAGTATGTAACTTCAATGCAATATTTGCTCAACTTGTAATGCCGTACACAATAATTTAAGAATCTCATTATTGAAATGAGTTTGAGTTGGATAAGCCTCTACCCAATAATAGAACACACACACAACCACTAAAATATACATTATCCCATTACACACTGGCAATCAATAAAAAAGAGTTGCATTCCATTGAACGATCCTCATGATCTGCCTATATGACTCAGTGTAACAATTGTGAATTTTCCTACATTCATCTTCTGACACGTTACACATCTGTGACACAGTGCTTCTGCAACCAATCCAAATCTGGGATTGGGCCATGCTTGTCTGAATGTTCTAATCATTGTATCTCTACCAATATGAGCTTGTCCATGGTAATACCTTGCCATTGGGGAAAATAAGCTATTTGGCAGCACTGCTTTACCATCACTCGACACCCAAAATGTATCTTAATTCCTGCTGGACACATCCTGCTCTTACTCAGCACTGCTACTATTTTTCCTTCACTTCATCCTGCAATCTTTTGACTTCTTCCCAAGTATCAGTAGCTGTCGTAAAGACATTTTGATTTTTCTCATCTCCATTACCATAGCTCCATTCCTCATTAAAGGAAGTGCAATGCAGGGCACAATACCTCACAACTTCATTTGCTTAGGTATTGCTCATGGATGTATAATCACTTGACTTCTGGTGAGCTGCACATTTTACAACTGAAATTTTCACAGGTAACTGTAATGCTTTCAGCAATTGAAAAACTTTGCAACAGTTTCGGATAGGTGGTCCAGAAGAGGTCATGAAGCCTCTCTATGACCACAACTGTCCAAAGTCATAAACAACACCAAGCCCACATTGGCTATCAGTGAAAATGGTCACTCTGAGCTGTTCAGAAACACAGCATGCTCTGGTAAAAGCAATCAATTTGGCTTCTTGGCCAAGAGGCTTCTATCATACCTGAGACTGTGCAAACTGCATAATCAGCTCTCAGGGCACCACCAGGATCGTGTAAGCAGGAGCCATCAACAAAGATGGCATAGTCATTTTCGTCCAAAGGGACATCTTGAATATCGGGTCTTGGTTTGTTGCATGGTTCAGTCACTTCAAGAACGTCATGCTCAATCTCATCTGCATGGTTACCATCATTTTCAACAGGATTTGGCAAAACAGCAGCCATTTAGAACATTGCATCTCTTTATATGGAAATGAGAAGAACCTAAATTGATCTGTTTATAATGGGTTTAAAGTGCATGTGTCAAATACTGGGACTTTTCATGGGTTAGCAAACTCTGCACTGAATTGGTGACACAAATGTTCTGAGGGTGGCCCATAGCAATGCTTTTCCACTGTTCGATGCTGATGCTTAGGGCTGCCATGGCTTTTAGAAAACCGGGCAACACTGCAGCCACATGTTCAAGTGTGGCTAAAAAATATGCACCATGCTTATTTGCATTTCCATGTAAATGGGTAAAAAAACAGAGAGCACATCCATCCCTCTCAAAGCAAAAAAAAGAAACAGATTTGTTCTAGTCAGACATTCCCAGAGCTGGGTCTTGGCAGAAGCTTCCTCTCAGCTTAGTGAAGGCATGCATGCATTTATCATCAAATGGTACCGGATCAGACACACCCTTGTGTGTCTATCTCTGTGAGGGCTTGGACAAAAGGGAACAATTTGAGATCCATTGGTGGCAGTAACCAACCATTCCCAGGAACTTTCTGACTTCCCTCTGAGTAACTGGGGGAATTCATCTGCATGATTGTTGAAATTGTTGGTACACCTTCCTTGCACCTTTCTCTGTATGGTGACCTAAGTATCAGACTTCCTTTTTACAGTACTGCAACTTTGCTGGGGACACTTTTTGTCCATTTTATCATAAATTATTCAAAGGAGCTACGGTATCTCTTCTGCAGGCTTCTCAGGTATATGACACAACCAACAGGTCGTCAATATACTGCACTAAGACTAAATGATAGGGCATTTTAAGAAATTCCAAGTTCATCTTCAAAATCTGATTATAGATTGATGGCAATTCCATATACCCTTGTGGTGTACAGCACCAAGTTAAAATATGACTGCCAAATTAAAAAGCAAAGAGGAATTGGCTTTCCTCATGCAAAGGAATGGAGAAGGATGTTTGACACAAATTAATTACTGTAAACCACTTTGCTTCAAACAGGATCTGAAATAAAATCACTGCTGGATTTGGTACCACAGGACAACATGGAACAACAATCTTGTTCACTTTTCTCAAATCCTGACCTATGCGGTAATTTCTATTGCACTTCGGCAATCCTAAAAACATGGGAATTACAAGGGCTTCCCCACATTTCCTTCAGAACACCTTGCTCAAACAGGCTTTGAATCAATGGTGTTATTCCTGCAACTATCTTGGGTGTCATATTGTAAGATGGCATTCTTGGGTACAATGCATTTGGCTTCACTGTTATTTTGATTAGCTCATCACCATTTAAGAGACCTATATATCGTCATGAAGAAATCCCTGGACTCAGGAAGAACTGTCTCTTTTTTTTGAGCAAATCATTGCATGTCTGCAAAAAGTCTCTGGGTACTCAACTGTTACATTTTCTGTTCTTTTATTCTTTCTTTGGATAAATTCAGTCTCTTGTATAGTTCCAAGCATTTTCTTCAAAACAGATTTCATCAAACATTAGACAGTTTCAGTCCCTCACACCATTCAAAATCTTGTATCTTCAAATGAATACCATCACATCTGTCCAAGCCATAAATCCAAATTTTGTTTTCTCAAACTAATTCATCACATTAAATTATGCCGCTGGATCGCTAGTCGGCATTGTTTATGGTCGGAACTATGATGTTATCTAATTGTCTTTAAACCTTCGACTCTGTTTCATGAAGAATCATGTGAACTACATTTTTTTCTTGCTCTGGTCATTTCACCATAAGGAATAGCCTCTTTCTGATGTTTAGGTTGGGCATTACTGGCGTGTAATAAAGCATTACTGGATGTCATTATACGATACATATGGCTACCTAGTTTAGAGCCAGTAACATATAACCCTATATCTAAAAACTGAATTGATGTTTAATCATAGTTAGCAGCAAACATCATAATATTTGCATTACTGTTGAAGTACATTCATAGTCCCTTTCTAAATCACCAAAACATCATCAATGTAGCATACCCAATAATGTATATATTGAACCCAGCCAGCAACAGTAGGGCCCAAGACCCCCTCCGCCGCAAACCAACCCATAAAAAGGTTGTCTGAAGACAGAGCGAATATGTTGCCTTCAAACAAAAATATATTATTGTCTAATACAAGTTCTATCATTTCCAACAACATTTATGTGTGGGACAAAATGTTTAAAAAGTGTGTCATGGCAATCATACCATACTCATATATTTGTATGCAACACCATCACATCTAGTATAACCAATAACATGCCTTCTTCCCATATAATGTCCTTAATCAAATTAAGTACATGTTTTGTATCCTGAATATACAATGGTACGTTTGTCACAAATGGCTGTAGGTAAGTCTATAAACTGTGACATTTTCTTAGTTGGTCCTCCATTCCAGAGACTATTTGTCTGCCAGTGGGAAAAGGGGCACCCTTGTGCAGTTTGGGAAGAGTATATAAACAAGGATACCTTGGTTTTTCAAGTATTCATCTAGTGTTAACAATCATTCCTCATACCACATCTTTAGCCTTCTATTGATCTTAGTGGTGATATCACATATGGGAACAATCTCTAGAGCTGTATACCATGAGGTGTTACTTAATTGGTTTAGTATTTCAATGTTATAGTCCGTCGTATTCATCACTACTTCTCAGCCCTCCTTATCAGCCTCTCTAATAATAATAGTATCTTCATTTTGTAAAACTCTAAGAGCTTTTTTCTCCTGCGGATCTAAGTTGTCTCTATTACACAATGCATATTTATGTCTGTACATCATCTTCATTTTGTCTAGGTTCCTACATACATTTTTGAAAAACACGTCACAGTTGTTACCTACTGGTAGACCAGGAGTCCATTTGGATTTGTCCTTACACTTACTATCTTCACTGAAACTGATCTCTATATCCAGAGTAGCTGCTAAATCTCAAATGTTGATGGGTTGGCCCTCTGTTTCTGTGAGCGATACTAGTGTCATGATATCAATAACATCTTGAACAGTTACATTAATGAGTGATGGCTTAATACTCATATCTGGCTGTGTTGCTGTATGTTTAGCAAAGTATTTCTTTAACTTCAATTTCCCAACAAACTTATATACATCAAATTGCATTAAGACATAGGCGGTCATTCTGACCCTGGCGGTCAAAGTCCGCCAGGGCGGAGGACCGCGGGAGCACCGCCGACAGGCCGGCGGTGCTCCAATGGGGATTCCGATCGCGGCGGTAAAGCCGTGGTCGGACCGGCACCACTGGCGGGCTCCCGCCAGTGTACCGCCGCCCCATTGAATCCTCCACGGCGGCGCAGCTTGCTGCGCCGCCGAGGGGATTCCGACCCCCCCTACCGCCATCCAGATCCCGGCGGTCCGACCGCCGGGATCCGGATGGCGGTAGGGGGGGTCGCGGGGCCCCTGGGGGCCCCTGCAGTGCCCATGCCACTGGCATGGGCATTGCAGGGGCCCCCGTAAGAGGGCCCCTAAATGTATTTCACTGTCTGCTGCGCAGACAGTGAAATACGCGACGGGTGCAACTGCACCCGTCGCACAGCTTCCACTCCGCCGGCTCGATTCCGAGCCGGCTTCATCGTGGAAGCCTCTTTCCCGCTGGGCTGGCGGGCGGCCTGAAGGCGACCGCCCGCCAGCCCAGCGGGAAAGTCAGAATTACCGCTGCGGTCTTTCGACCGCGGAACGGTAAGCTGACGGCGGGACTTTGGCGGGCGGCCTCCGCCGCCCGCCAAGGTCAGAATGAGGGCCATAGTCTAGATTTTTAAGTTTACAAAAACCCAAGCCTTTTTCAAGTACCCTGTTCATTTCTAGTGTCAACATCATATTTGACAGGTTAACAATCTTAACCTGTAGAGTACCATTACCTGTCATCACTGGATACAGCTAGACAAGTGGGTACTGTTCTACAAATTTACAAGTGACATTTTCTTTCTCATTTGTTTCTATTTCTATTCCTCTGGGTGTGCAGCTAATACAACGGTTTAGGGTAAACAGCAGGTTACGTCCTAACGTGCAAACCACAAATTGATCCTTATCTTCAAATGAACATATTTTCACTGAAACATGTTCTGTAGCAGGATTTGTCAACTGCTTTTTTGCTACTCCTACACAACCTGAATTATCCTTCCTGATAGATACAAGTCTGGCACTGCTGCTGCTCTGACATTGGAATGTGTAGTTCCAATGTCAACCAAGAATGTTATGTTGTGTCCCATAACACTGGCTTTTATAAAGGGACCACGTTGATCTATTTCTAAATATGCAGCTAACATGTAATCCTCATCATCGTAACTTTCACTGTGAAAAGTCTCTAAAAATTCCTCATCACTCAAATCAATTAAAGAAAATTGTGATGGTATCTGGTTCATGTTTGCATTTGCCAATTGATTTGTGTCTACTTTTGCCATCTGATTCATGTTTTGCTTAGGAACAATCACCTGCTGGTGTGTCATTGGGGCTCATGGAAGATGCATCTGTTGTACTGGGGACACTTGTACATTTGGGATTCGAGGTCTTTGGACTCTCTGAATTTGAACCTGATTATTACCTTGAGTCTGAGCATCTCCAGCATTTTGTGGCAAATTATTCACATTATTATAGGGACATTCTCTCCACCAATAACCAATCTTTCCGCAAGTATAAAATGGAACTGTTTTCTTCAATGACTGAACATCAACCACATTTCCACTCTGATCAACATGAACACCATCTCCTTTACCTCTAGGCTGAAGCACATTTCTAACCTGCTGTTGCACACCTTGCATTTACCATCATCAGTGGGCCTGTGACTTTTTCTATGTGCAACCTTCAATTGCATCACCATCAACTTCTCCCTCAACTTTTTCTGTTTCAATTCAATTTTATTGCTACAGTACCTTGCATACTGCAGGATCTCATCAATGAGTTTGTTTTGACAACAGATTAAATGCTGCTGAGTTGCACTAATGTCTGGCTTCAATCCTTACACAAATCTGAACACAAAATGACTTTTATCTTTCAACTCTCTGTTCTCTGTATCATTATGCTGTTTGAAAGCTTGCAGCAATATCTCATAATACGCATGGGTAGACTCTAGTTTCCTGTGCTGTCCTGTCAATTTTCTGCCAATTAATATCCTTAACTTATAATACCTTTTCAATCAATAATTCTTTTGCACGTGGTCCACATGTCAACTGGAACTCCAATGTGAACCAACGTATTCAAATCTTCCCCCAAAAAATTTGAAAGGTTCACAAGTCTCTCTGTCTGCTTGTACCACTCCACTGGCATCTCTCCCAATCTTGGGTAATCATTTGTGAATGACAGTATATTACTCCTACTACATGCTACATGCAGATAACCTCCACCTAGTTTTTCTCTCATAGGCATCATGATTACATTGTCTTCAGTTGGATTTGCTTCAGCTGGAAATTAATTCTGCTTTGCTTTCATCTGATCTCTTTTCTTTGCATCTGCCTTCCCATGTATCTAATACTCCCTATGTTTGAATGTATGTAATTAATTCCTTAATGTACATTCTCATTCCAGGCGATCTCATGTTAAAAATATCTTTGGTGCTTAGCTCTAATCTGTAACTTCTATTTAGGGGTTTATATTTTTCTAAATCTACTTCATATTTCTCAGCCAATTCTGCTAACTTCTCTTAAGTCTGTCCTGCATGTTGGGTAACATTCTTACACATGAATCTCAATTCATCTTCTGTGTATGTTTCAAATTGTTCCATATCGAGCATTCGCATAATTATTGCATTTAATAATAATTTTAATCTGGGCACATTCACTGACCTGTCTCTCTCTGGTGTTTCTTGTGATGTAACATTAGCTTTTGTTGCACCTGTTGCAATATGTGGGCTAAAATTGTTTAATGAATTTGTTAACTAACTGCTATGCTGAAAGACCTTTCAAACTATTACTTCTCTGGGGCACATCTTGCAGGGTACTGCAATGTACACTCGTAATCTGATCTGGTGTGAGTATGTAAGGAAGTGGGTTTCCTTTTGGAAACATTGCATCAGAACTGGTCCTGCCTGATTTAACATCTAGTTAGGTTGCACAATTTGGGTAGCAATCAAGGGTGGACCAAAAGACCAATCTCTGCATACTGATTGGTGATATCCCAGCAGATGCAGCTGGTGTTTCAGGAACTGCTGAAACATTAA
Organism: Pleurodeles waltl; assembly: GCF_031143425.1. Classification (NCBI taxonomy): domain Eukaryota; kingdom Metazoa; phylum Chordata; class Amphibia; order Caudata; family Salamandridae; genus Pleurodeles; species Pleurodeles waltl. The sequence goes on from NC_090444.1 coordinate 1,459,208,114, forward strand.
TTAAATGAGTATCCAGGGTTCCCTGAAGTATACAAGAAAACAACTGGACCTACAGTCACTGGAACTGTAAGTGCATTGTGACCATACAAATATGTCTGGCTCTGTGGCATTGTCAATCCAGTGTTTTGACCTTTTAAAACAGTGCTGAAAGTCTGTCCTGTTTGATTTGGGGTAATATTGGACATTGTCTCCACTAGCATGACTGAGTCTGATTAAAATTCCGCACAGGCGTAGTCATGTTAGGTGTCTTCCCCATTTGATTCACATTAGGACTTGACATTACCTGAATCATAACTAAGCTTGGTACTGCTTGATTTACAATTAGAGTTGAAATGGACTGCACTGTATTAACAGTCAGAACTGGTGGATAAACCACATTCACTTGTGTCACTGAATTAGCTGGTGTACCTGGAACTGTCTGATTTGGTATCTGTGCAACTGCAGTAGCTGGTACATTCAAGGATACTTTCTGTACTGCTAACTACTCGTTCTGTCCTAACTCTATGATACGTTGGGGACGATTCATCAGAATCTGATTTATGAACTCATCTTCCGAATCACTCTTATGTGTAACTGTCTTTTTACCCTCATCTTCTGCTGTCTGTTATGCCTTTGCTGTCTGTTTCTTTTGAGCCCTAGGTCTTGTACTCCCATCACCTTCTATGATCGCTGCAAATATTCTCACTCCATCTAATATCTCTGCTCTCTCTTTTTTGTGTTCTGAATCCCATCTAGCTTCCACTAATGCCTTAATTTCTTTTTGCATTCTAATTTAGAATGTTCATCAGCAAAGAATCTGGTCAGCAAGGCATCTGTCTTTCAAACAATTCCTAAATACTAAGGACTTCAAATTGTACGGGTCTTGGAGGAGGCATTGATTTGCACATTACTCTCCTCAAACTTTCTAATATTCCCAAATTAAATGTTCTATAATGATGAAAAGCTAATGAACCTCCTTTCTCAGTTATTTTACGCCATTGTTTAAGCCATACACATGTCAAAACTCTTTTCATTTCTGCCACCTCATAAGCAGGAGTTCCCTCGGGTTTTATTTCTTCATCCTCTCTAACTGGAATAAACACATCTCCTCACGGCGCACTACTTAATCCATTGAAAATTTTCATTTTTGCACAAATTCAATTAACCACTATGACTTTCAAACAAATCAGGTAGTAATTTCAGTCCCACAATCCTTTTTGCAAGCTGTTCACAACCAATCGCAAGACTATACTTCCCACCCATACCAATGCAGCTTCACACTAACAGACCTATACCAGTGCAACACAGAATGACATCACACTAATTTCTCTCAACAGCTGCATTTCTTTCACTATCTCTCTCACACAATCGCTCACAAACTTCTAACGCACAACACTGTGAGCAAAAATCAACAACCTGTCTGCACACTACAGGTAGGAACTCTAACACTTGAAAGCTGAATGGGCTACACTTCCAACTGTGGCTTTCACAATTACACAATGAGTGAAACTTGACCAGCAATTCTCACTCCTGGTTGATATAGAATCTCTGTACGCATTTCAGATTCGCTAAATGCCAACCCACAATTCACACTCACTTAAAGAAAACTAACACAAGCTAACACTAACATCACACTTCACTGCAATCTTCAAGCCAAAAGCATTGCAAGCGCAAAAACCTATTTGTACTCATGCAACACGTCACTTGTGGTCACAACGCTGGAACTTCATCAGTTTCTGGAACTGACCATGGGATAAATTACAAGCTGGGCAATTCTTGGGCTGGGCAATAACATAGGATCAATCCTAACTCCATAACACTAAACATAAATATGGTTCCCTCTATTTTGGGACAAAACCATTTGTCTGCTACTAGATCTGCTGACTCATTTTCCAGTCTTCACAGGAATCAAATGCGCAACAAGGTTGATGGACCTTTGGACCCACAAAGATGTGTGGTGAACCATCAACAATATTTCAACACCACCCCAACAATTTAAACACCATGACCAATGCGGCCACGGAAGGAAAACTGAAATCAGCGATAAGGTTAAAGTATTTATTACAAACACAAACTCAGTCATGTAGACAATGCGTAAAACCAAATTATAAAGATACATATTCACCAAGGATTTTCTGAGGTGTTGACATATATTCAGATGAACCAACATTAGTAACACTAAACATTCAAGAAGAATAACACATAACGTCAACAGGAATATCTGTGACACAGGAATTACACAGTGTTCAGAATTTACAATCATTAATCAATTCAAGTTTAGCAGAGCCAATAATCATTGGCTGGGTGCAGGTTAACCCTCCAGCTAACCAGATCAGGGAAATACATGTGTAGGGAGGAACATATGCAGGCAAAATACAAAAAGTACAAAAATAGTTTAGAAAAATAATAACTCGGGCTACAGATCACTAACTAAAAATAAAAATAAAATATGGGTCAGCATAATAGAGTTTCTAACCTAAAATGGCATTTCAAGGGAAAATGGCACAGAGGAAGATACCTCTCCAAGGGATGCAACATTCAGGGAATCTTCATAATTAAACCATCTGGTCAGCTAGGCATCTGCAAGTATCAGGAAATGATTGGGGGCCAACCAAGACAAGAATGGCATGGACCAAAGTTTACATGTCCATTTGTATATCAATTCACATAAAGTATTTTGATTTGTCAAAGGTGTCACTTCATATTATGTTGAATAGGCATCATACTATCATAAATTATCACAAGACTCCAATTTGCAACAGTTCGACAATTTCTCAAATATCTCATGGGAACATCTTTCCAGGTGAGTCCAAGCAGGTCTGAAACAAATGCATACAATCTCAGTCCATGTTTCTTCATTAGAACATATCTAAGGACAAATGGGTAGAATTCTCCACTGTTTAATGTTGAATTTATTACAAAAGGACTTTTCTTCTCATGAGAGTGGAATCTGAAAGAAGACTTCATGTTATGAAAAAACAATGCAACACTCCTACATGACTGCAAAATGCAAGCTCTATAGGCTACAATTATGCTAACACAATAAAAAGTATAAAATGCACAATTAATACTTTTTTATTAAACCACATATAATATGCAAATCTATAATTTCATCATAAAAAATATTTCATCAGTGTGAGTAAAACGTTTCATTTTCAATGGAAAACCTTTGTTATTGCATTACATGAAGTATAAGAGAACTGAATTTTTCACATTGTGCACACATTTTCAAATTCATTAATATTTAATTAACCACTGGAAATGTAATATGGTTTCTACATGTTTTGTTAGTTTAGAGTCTAAGTTATATTTTAGCATCAACTTTAACCTTCTAACATGTGATTACATTTTAAAAGGCACCTAAGTCGAACTTAGAAATACAAATAAATGCACATTTAAAATGCGTGTCAGTGCTGCTTTCTACATTATTTTTTCTCTCATTAACTTTCATAAATTAAAGCTTGTCACATTCTGATGACTTTAGTGACAGGAGGGACAGCACTAAAATGTATACTCTATCAATAGAAACTGAAATCATCCCAAAGAAAAAAGCTGTGGTGAACCCTCAAATAAAGCAGCCACACCTCAAGCAGCACACTTAGGGCCTGATTTATACTATTTTAGTACCGCAAAAAAATGCAAAAGTGGCGCAAACCTAAAAAATTCAATTATATTTTTTAAGTCTGTGCCGCTTTTGCATCAAAAAAGGACACAAATGCAGCACTAAAAAAGTATAACTCAGGCCCTTACTGCTTAAAGTGCAATTGATTCTGTAGATAGGAAGGGGAGCACATTATCCAGAAGCCTAACTTTCCGAAACTAGACTATGTAGCAATAGTGCCTCACATAGCCCCCACAATGGCAAGCACTTAGTAAACAATCTGAGGGTGTGAGGGGATATTAGAGAGAAAGGACTAACTACTCAATGCTCTCTACCAGAAAATGAGGAAGAATGAAGATCATTCTGGCTACCCCTACAAAGACAATATCACCAATGCTTCTTTGTACAGGCAATATAAGAAATTGGGCTGTTAGTTAAGGGAGATGACAAACTATCTTAAGCAACAAAGACAACCCTTGTCCCAATCCCGGCCCCCCTGATATACGTCCATAAAAAAACTGTTGTCCAGAAATTTTAATTTTTGATTTGTGTTTTGGATCATTAGAAAAGTAACTTAGCTTGGGTAGACATTGCTGATCCAGGACGAACTTCTCTGGACAACATTTTTAAAAATGGCAGATGTATTGCAGTGATCATGCAATGTTTCAGGAACCATGAAACCTAAATACTTCATTCTGTTGTCAAAACATAGGTTTTAGGGGTCAAGTAGTCTTACAGAGACAGAAAATAACTACCCAGAGCAGCCCTTTCCCCATTTTACAAAATGGCGCTATGTTAGATGAAGATGAAACATAGATAGAAATGAAACAAGTAATAATGATTTTTAATCCTTTTATGTATAGAGCAAACAATGCTTATGATCTGAATATGAAAACAATAATTTTTATCACCCCTGTTTTAGACACATTTTCATAATTTACTTAATTTATTTGTTTCGGCAATCGCTCATGGTAGATTTGCATAATGTTGAACATTTGAGAAACAGGGATATGTTTTTGTAGCACAGGTTTTGTACATGTACATGTAAGTTCTGTGGGTAGAGGCTTTAGAAATGTAGTGGTTTTAGCACCCTATCAATATCTTCCCAACCAAATTCACAAGGATCTTTCTCTACATATCCAAGACTCAAAACATTTACACATCTTCTTATCAAATGGACACTCTTTTAATGTGTCCAAGCACAGAATATGACATAAGTGGAAGGTCACTTACAAGGACTGATCGCTTGAACTCATTGCACCAAAGATCATCAAATGTGTGACAGTCAGAATTCGTTTTCCACACATGCACAAAGTATTTCTCTATGTCTTTAAAGTCACATTCTTCTTCATTTTCAGAAAATCCGTTTTGAAACTTCACAGGTTCAGCATTTAAAGCTCCCAGCTCTGTTCCAATTTTGCTCATAGTTTCATCACCCATGCAAATTTGTGCCTGAGCATCTCTCGATCAAGTTTCTTGCATAGAATATAAAGCAGGATTACGTGTCTTTTCTCACCTGTTCCATAATGTATCCATATCTCTGACAATCCTTGACTGAACATTGCAACAAATCTAAGCAGCACAATAATAACATATCTGTCATTTAACAGCACAGTGACTCGATTGAAACCATTTTGAACAGCCCAATCAACATGTTGTACAACACAAAGGCCATCTTCCTCCAATTTGCTGTTAGGTTCTTGAACAATATGGCATGTACCTTTTGAAAATATCTCTGATGGCATCAACATCTCATTGACAATCGTTCAGTGTTCAGTGAAGCATCGGCAATGTTTTGGCAAGGTAACATCTCCAAGTTCATCTTGTTTGATATTGTTTACCAGAATTTATCAAGTTGCACAGGTATAGGTGTCAAATGTATTATGCAGGCTAGGTCAATTGTTCTGCTTGTAGACATTCGTCTGATTCTCTTACATTCTTTGGCAGACAGTTCAAGATAACTGTCAAAGACAATGTACAGTTCTTGCAAGGTGAACACTGACTTTGATATCCGTAGAACTGTCTGAAAGACCTCTCTGAGGTTTTGCATGGATGAAATGTTGACCACCTGCAATTGTGACATATAGCCCACAAAACAGCAGTTTTTAATGAGGACAATTTTTTTTGTTGAAATTCCACAGGTGAAAGGTTTTTTTCAAGCTTTTTTATGAGTTTTTGCCTCACTGGTTTGGTTGTAGCATCTCCATCAAATAATGCGTTTGTTGAAAGAAGATCATGCAAAAGAATTCCCTTAATAAATTCACCCATTTCTTTTGCTACATCCATCTCTCTATGTGCTTGGGGAAGTTGTTTTTTGTAACCTGTTTTGTAGTGACAGGCAGGAAAAAACTCTTGCTATGTCAATTAAAGTGTGGAAATGTAGCCATAGTGATTATGTCAAACCGATTTTTCTGTCTTAATACAAATCTCTCCTGCTTCAGTTCTGCGTATAGTTTTGATCCATTTTCCAGGACATCCAGTAGATGTGTCTTTATATTGTTATTCACATATTGTTTGGCGACAAAGTAGTGTAGTTGCACAGGCACAGTCATTTTAAAGAAGTTTCCTTGCTGCTGCATGCAATGAAGAAAGCTGTAAACATGTCTATTCAAATGTTCCCCTCTCTTTCCCACAAGTTTATGGTGAGGAACAGTTTCACAATGGTCCATTAATTTTGAATTTGGCATCTCTCTAAAAACATTGCAAATAAAAAGAACTTCATGGTAAACTAGCTGCCATTGAGCAACATATTCACTTTTATGTGTGTGACCAACAATTCCCTTGGAGCTTTTCTGGATCGTCTGTTTGAGTTTCATATCTGGAGCCACAGCATTGAACAATTTTCTGTCTTTTAGTACACAATGAATAGGGATGAGTTTTCTGTAGAGATATGGTTTTTCCACACCTAGCTGCTTCCTTCTTTCCAAATACCCAGACCCATATCTCAGGTAGTTTATGCAATCAAATTCACAAAACACAGTAATCAGTGACTTCACAGTCTTCAGGTGCCGCGCCCAAAAACCTTTCCAATCACCACGTACAAGGTTTTTCACTACAGCTATCATGTGCAAAACATTTTCCCAGTACGTGCATAGTTCTGATTTTTCTTCACATTCTTTGACTAACTCTACGAAATTGGTTTTTAGGTTTTCTGATTTTAAACTGTGTGCTGAACATTGCCTAGCTTTCCACTATGTCGTTTGAATGAAGTGCATCCTGTGCCTTGTTTACTTCTGGGTTAAGATATGCAAAACCTAATTTGTCATTCTTGTTCTAGAAAGCATTCCAACACAATGTTTCTATAGCCTCAGATATGTTGAGCATACCTTGGAACGAAAGAACATAATGAGTTTCACTCAATACATACTGCACAGTTTTGCTTCCAAGATTTCAGTCTCAATAAGTGCATCATCTATGCCACATCTACTGAGATAACTTCCGGCACACTGCAACACAACGTTTGTCATATGGACAATACACATCATTGGATAAAGATCATCAAATTCTACTGGATTGCTCATAGAAATGTCAACTACAATGCAGAAAACGCCTTCATCAAAGACAATGGGCAGGATAGGTTTGCCATCAAGTATAATGTTGTGCAGTTTGTGAATGGAAATGGTATTACTGGTAACAACCAATTCTTCTTCAGTCTTCAGTCCACACCAAACAAACAATATGATAAATTCAGATGAATCAGCTTTGTGGACTCACTGAGTGTGAACCCTTAGCCAGCACTCGAGAGTGGCTTTGAAACTTCATTTGCTTTTCCAAAAAGTGCAAACCTTACTGAAGGCTGGAGGTTATGTTGCTTCTGGGAGCTCAATGTACATTCATATTTTTAAATGTATGCATGCAAGCATGCAGTTCGGGTGGGCATACAAATCTGCTGCATATACATTCACCTAACTGTTTAGATCAGCTGCACAGCTGAAAACATTATCTTGGAAGAAGCTAGCTGCAGATAATGTTTGTCTTTTGAGACTCACATATTCTGTACTTTTTTCTTTTGTCAATCATTTTGGCCCTTGTTCTGGCTAAATCACAGATAACATATTGAAGCTCCTCGGCTTTCTGATCAGTTGTTGGAGGTAGACGAGGGGTAGCCATCGATCTTCTAAGTGGATAGGCATTGGTTTTGGTTGTTGTCGCTTTTTCAGAAGACTCAGATTCTTGTAGTGATTCACAGGTTTCTGTTATTTGTTGACACTTTTTTCCAGGCTTTTTTCAATTTTATAAGACTTGTTACACATGTTGTTACAATGATAACATATTTAATCCTCTTCACCCATCAGGTTCCATCTTTTGTGAACTTTGTCTTGCTGTATTTCTGCAGCATCTTGAACCCTCTTCTTTCCAGCTGCAATTGATGTTACATTTTCTTTCAGTTTAGTTGGGCATATTACACATTTTTCTTTGTTAAAGGAGTCTTCAGATTTTGTAGTTAGTCACACTCTAACAGGAGGTAATGATCCTCTGCTACCACCTGTTTCGCTCATGTTCATATACGAATTTAAATCAACTGAAAACCTGAAACAAAAACAATATTTAAAAAAATACCAATATGATGGCTAAAACGCATCATCATAGAGGCGCCATGTTGGAAAATGTCAAAAGGGTTGTTCTGAGAAGTTATTTTATGTCTCTATAAGTCTACTTGATCCCTAAAACCTATGTTTTGACACCAAAATGAAGTATATAGGTCTCATGCTTCCTGAAATATTACATCATCACTGAAACATGTCTGTCATTTTGAAATATGTCGTCCAAAAAAAAAATAGGCCAGGATTAGCAATGTCTAACCAAGCTAAATTACTTCTCAAATTATGCAAAAACACTAACCAAAAATGAAAATATCTGGACAACAATTTTTTTATGGCTATGTATGAAGGGGCCAGAACTATCAAGGTGAACTTCTAAAGTCACTGCATTAACTGAGCTCAATCCCTTGCAAGTTATGTTACAGAGCAGATAGGCTTACGGTAGATGCAGTGTGTAAAGCACTTATGCGGCATTAAAGCAGTAATTTAATTTGACTGTGAATAGGATTGTGTCTTGTGTCTGAGATAACTGGTGTCCAGTGCAGTTGCTAACATGTTCAATCTTTTATCATTCATCAAGATTACTTGTGTGTCATCGATCTTACCGAGCACCATGAGTCAAAATTTCAGTTCTTAACCCTCTTTAAATGAAGACTCCAATTATTCCTTGTTTATCACTGGAATAACACTGTCCTGCTGTATTACTTTAGCCTTTTATGCTGCAGATTAAATTCATCTGTGTGGAATAATGCAAGACTAGTCCTAAATGTATCAAACCTTTCTTTGGTTGCACTTCCTTGTATGCACAAGGGAGAGTGAATTACAGGTTTTTCCACAAAAAAAACAAAATAAGATGTAAAGATATTGCCATGCAGTATAGGTTTCAGAGGTGTGGCACTCTGAGCTTATTCTTTTGGTAGTCTAGGAAACAGAAGGGACTTCACAAAGCTTTCTTCATGAGGTAAGTGACACAGCGAGCACCTCCCAACAATAGTGCAATAGACAAAGTGGCATCTTGTAAATTATGCTGATCATGCTACTTCAACAGAAAAAAGGTTTATTTTAAAAATGAGACCATGGTGAACACTTGTAGAATTGATTTGTGGATACAACCACATTTATCAAACACTTTAGGATAGATATTCCAAACCAATAAAATTAAACTGAAAACTACCACTGAGCCACAAATCGCAGTAAACTGACCCGGGTTGAGTAATGAATTAAATTAAATGTGTCAGTGCTTTGAAGATTCCAAAAATTCGAACCTGTTTGTCAAGTCTAAAGTTATATCACCACTGAACTCTAAAAGAGTATCATGTCCAAATACACAGGGTAATGTCTTAGATCTTTTTATGCTGAGACACTGTCACCTTTCTCTATTCTGTTTAACACTCAGAGCTAGTGAAGTAAATGATTTTAGACTTCTAAGTCAAATCTAGAGATGTCATTTATTCCCAATTTAATGCCTCATACACAGGCCTCATACACCGGTGGCATCAGTCCTGCTCTGCTCCTTCTCACTCTTGCATCCCCTAAATTTCTCAAGAACCATATTTCTAAATTACATCAGCACCTTCTAAAAGAAACATCCTTATTAGGATACCACACAGTTTTCAGTCATTCCACTCTCAGACTAACTAAATTATACCGTTTCCTCAGATCAAATTTGGTAACATTGATGCTTGTTTCAGCTAGGGTAATATGGCAAGGATTAAAGGCAATGTTTAATTGCTTCACGTGTAATTCTTTTGATTGCTCCATACCTATCTTAGGCACAAAAAAGGAGGAAGAGAATACTTTGGACTTAGATAAAACCGTCATCTAAATTCGTATCTAAGTTCTGTCTCAAATATTCATTTTCATTTTCTCTGAGTTAATGTACATGAATATATGATATAAAGATGCTCCAGTTTTTGAATCAATTTTACATACATATTTTCTCTGTAGTGGTAACACACTTGTTTTTTTCTACCAAACACACCATGAAAACTCTCATAAAAAGAGGGCACAGCAACTACATGACCAATAAGAAGAGCTAATATTTCTTCTAATACCACAAAACATTAATATGAGAATGTTCACCAGGTATCAAATAATGATTTGTACAAGAATCAGAGTTCACCTGCATCATTTTTGCTACCCAATCAGTATAGGGATTACGCAGGGTTAACCAGATCATGACCAAAATCACTTTAAACTGAAAGACATCAACAGAATCAAAACAAATATTTTCATGGTGAGTCTCAAAACCTGGCAAAGAAATTGTGTGTGTGTGAAAAAAATGTAGGCCCCTGAAAATAAGATAGACATTTACTGCCTCAACCATCCCACAAATGTTTTTTTTTACCAATGATATCTATAAAGGTTGCACCAAACTAATGAATGTCCATATACTTCTGTGAATGTCCCTTAATGTAAAAGTCCTGAAGCAGTTTACCTAGCGTGTGGGAATTTGGGTGGTTGGTTGACTGGGGTGTGAGCCCTTGTCAACCAGCAACCACAATATTTGTCAGGGTGAGGCTCAAGCCAACCCTAAATTAACCTTGGCTCACTCCTCTTGTAGATTGGCACAGATCAGTTATGCTTAACGTAGAGCCAATGTGTAAAATATTTAAGGATCCCACATCAAGTTAGAATAGGGTACTTTCATAAATAAAACAAAACCAAAATGACAAAATTGCATTAATTGGAACTGGAGGTATTTAATTTTAAAGATTCGGGTAAAAATAGCACCGAAAAGCACAAAGCGCCAACCGTTAATATCTGGTTGCACTGGACCAAGACAAAGTCAGAAGTTCAGGCTGACTCCAATGGAGCTTGGTCCAGCTAAAGGGACACAGAAGGCCCATGTTACAGATTACCCTCAATCATGGTTTCCGGAAGGTTGCAAGAATGTGTTTTGAACATGTGTCACACAGTCAAATGGTCTGTTCTGAGATGTGGCGAGGATGTGATGTGAGGGTCTGCCTCGTGGTCAAGGATCCCATTGATGGTGCTTGTGATTCAAAGTCCAGTGTGGAGGATGCGTTGCACAGTCACAGTGATGCATCAGTTCCGAAGATCTGCTAGGCTGCGATGCGTCTGGTATCATCGTTGAGTCTGTCATCGACGAGGATGTGAGGTCCAATCTACTCAGCAGAAGCAATATGACTGTACTGCTCTGATTTTCTCCATGTAACAGAGGAGATGTGTCAGTTCTGCCAGATCAACAGAGGCTGGCATAACACCTGAAGGCCTCTTACAAGGGTAATGACTTTGGTGGTACCACTTGGCAGTGTAACCTCACAGATGGTAGAGTCTAAATGCAGATGGAAGGTTGTTGGACACCTGTTGTGTCCCTGAGGCTTCAGATCAGGAGGCTAGTCATCTAGCTTTTGGAGTCACTCTAGATTCTTGGTTCAAGAGATGCAGGTCCAGCCCTTCTCACTAGGCAAAAAGGCAGCAGGTCAGCACAGCAGGGCAGCAGTTCCGTCAAAGCAGCAGTTCAGTAGAGTGGCAGACCTTTTGCCAGGACTGCAGTCCTTCTTCCTGGCAGAGTATCCACAGGTCCAGAACTGTACGGAAGATCTGGCGTCTGAGGCCCAATTTTTATACACAGTTGGGCCTTTAAAGTGGGGAGAAGCTTCTAGAGGATTGCCTTTTAAGTGAATTGGTTTCCTGCCTTCCTAACCCTGGCTCCAGATTAACTACCTGTTCAAGTGTAAGTGGGCAGGGCCCAGTTCCCCCTTCAATCCTGTCTGTAATGTCCCATCCAGTCACACCTATGCTCCCCATTGTGTGTGGCTGCATAAGAGGAATACTTAAATCTGACTTCACCATAAGGTAGGATTTTAAATTGTGATTCCAAAGTCATCAAACATGAAAGGGTCACCTGGTCCCATTTGGAAATGACACTTACAACATGTAATAAGGTCATTCCAATCCTTTCCTATGCAAAAGGTAGGCCTTGCAGTAGTGAAAAACAAAACAGCTTTTCACTACCAGGACATATAAAACATACAAAACGTAGGAGTACATGTCCAACTTTTAAAATAAATTGCACTTTGCCCCATGGGGTGTCCGGGCCTACCTTAGGGGCAACTTTTATGTAAGAAAAAAAAGGTTTGGGTTTACTTTTCCAGGTTGAAATGACAGTTTAAAACTGAACAGACACAGGCTTCAATAGCAGGCCTGAGACATGCTTAAGTACTACAAAGGTCAGTGGCACAATTAGTGCTTGAGGGCTAGAAACATTTAATTTGCAGGCCCTTGGTACAGGTAGTGCCACTTTTAAATGTACTTACAAGTAAATCAAGTATGTCACTTGGGAATAAGTCAATTCAACCTTTGCTTAAGGAGAGAGGACATGCTCTTTAGCAGTGGTTAGCTGTGGTAAAGTGTGTTGACTCCTAATAGCAAACACAAATTGGTTCAGAAGCCAGGAGGGTGAAGGCAAAAAGGTTGGGGATGACCCTGAAGAAAAGGCCAAATCCAACATTGATCATTTGGCAAATTATTTTTTATAACATATTTTAATTGACCAGTGGATGCCTTCAGAGTGTTAACAACCCAGTTTGAACTGTACTGGTTTTCTTCACTCAATAAGGCTGTTGATTTTACTGTTGAGACATCAAGTTTTCCTATAGCTGTAACTTCTCTATCTATAATGCTAAAAACATTTGATTCTTTGAAATCTTAGGTTCACTTTGACAATCTTTTCCAAAATGTTCAGATATACCACAATATATACCTTTAGGAAGAATATGTCCCTTGCATAGTAAACCAACATATACCTCTGCCTTGAGTGCCTGAATGTATGTGAAATTATAATCTGTATGTTTTTTTGGGCCATGGCATCACACTAATCTAGTGTGTGAGGAGATGTCTAGGCCTTCCCCTGCTAATGTGAGGCCCAGAACTTGTACTGTGCATTAAGGAGCATGTCCCCATGATAGTCAAACATCTACTGTCATGTGCCTATGTGAATCTTTATTCAAAGCAATTGTGGCAGTATATGTGTTTTTAATGACTCAGTAATGTGACCAGACCTTTTTCCCTCGGTCATGGGGGGGATGGAGTCTGCTGACCCCACTCCTATAAAGTTCTGCTGGTATGTGAACCCCAGAATCTAGCACTGACATTCTGTGTACATTCTAATTGTGTATATGAAGAGTTATTATGTAAAATATGTATGGTAGGAGGATTCTGTGTGGAGTATGAGTCTGAGTGCTGGGACAAGTGAGATCCATTTTAGTTGACCTTAGGTTCAGCATTGCACAGCCATATAGATGGTGATACAACTTCCTCAGACAGTAGAAGTCTATAGACAGCGTTCTCAGACATTGAAATATGAAGACATTGAGACAAGTTTACCTTTACAAATTTAATGAGAAACTTGTTAGCAAAAGGCTGCTTATTAGTTCATTCAGAGTAATGACATTTGGTAGATGGAAGGGGTGAGAGGGAAGACTACAGTCTCTGTTCTTCAAAGCTGTTTGTGGTCTGGGCCTGTCCTTCTGCCTGTCCCTGATGACTGCTTTAGGAAGGCTACTGAGTGCCTGGAAGAAAAATCTCACTCTTCATTTTGCTTTTGTTTTTTATGCTTTTGTGTTTGGCCTGTTCCATTGTTAGCTGCTTTGAAAGCCAGCACCTTGTGCAAAAACCATGTCTGACAAGTAGCCAGAAAATGAAATTTTAAAAAGAACCATTCAAAACCTGTTCTGAAACGTTAAGCCAATGAAACCACCTCCACAGTATGGAAAAGGTATATACAATTGGAATCCAAGCAACCATATTTTGTTCAGGTTTCAATTCTTCTTGACCCCAGAGAACTCTAAGAGCTGCTGTGTAACCAGGAATTATATGATAGCCAGTCTCCCAGAGATCAGAGGTCATCTCCTGATTTCTATACAACTTGCTGGATAAGCTGAACTGCTGCCTAGAGTCTAAAAGCCTGCCTTCTTAAAAAAGGGAAGATGGTGCCTATCCCTTCAAGAGGTGAGACCTTCTAGGAGGAAAACCAAACTGGGTTCAAGGCAAGCAGGATACCCAGAGGTTGCTGATTGTCCTTTGGGAGTGTAACTGGAGCCACTTCATACTGTACAAGAATCTTGTTCCCCATTGCATCTCCTTCAGCTGATCATGTACAGAATTCAAGACTGCGAAGTAACCATGTGTTACCTGGTACCCCTGCAAAACTGAAGGTATGGTGCTGCTGCCCAATTCAAGCAGATCTGGTGCATCTGCTACCTTCAATGCAGAAACCTAATCACAGTGTGGCTACTGCACCTGCCAGATGAACACCCCATGTGACTTCTGGTCCCAAGGCTTCAACTGTCTACAAAGAGCACATGTTGACCTTGGCGTGGAGGTTGCATCTGCCAGGATTAGGCACCGACGAACAGCCCTGCTGGATGCCAACCTGTTGCTGCTTAAGTCTAAAGTAAAAGCTCTGTGTTCCTTTGTTAGAAGAGTTTCCACAGAAAGTACTGATAAGGATGATGCCCACCAGTGCTGTATGACTGAAAAACTGTGAGCAAGTAACAGCATCTTGCATGAAAGACTGAGTTAGACACGTAGACTCTGTTCTGAAGCAGGAACATTAACTAATACTCTCATTTCAGGAAAGAACAAAATTGTACACCTGAATGGAGGCCAAGTCAACTGCACCTGTGCTTAAATTTTACCTATACTTTCCTTTGGGTAGAAGTCCAATAATCTCTAGACGAGCAACTAGACCAAGGAGAAAGATTCATAGAAGGTGTAAACACTTACATAGGAATTTTAGTTGGAATCATAATCCAAAATATTCTATAGCTTTTTGTGTACTTTGTTTTTACTAAAATAAGCACTGAGCTGGATTATGAATTATGAGTCTGTTGTTTGACTGTTTAACTCTGAGCTCTTGCCCCCCATGCAAACTCTCTGAGAAGCCTTTGATTGCTTTATCTTGTTACCCTGAGAGACAAGTGCAAAAACGGTATACTTAACCCAGTTTGCAGAGCCAAGGAAAGATGGATTCCAGGACACTAATGCAAAAGGCCTCAACAACAAAGGTTGGGACCCTATTGTACCTGTTTGCCATGTTTTCCCCCAAAAGGATCCTGACATATACATCATTTTTGAAAACTACTTTCTTTTTTTTTCTTTGAAAGAGGATACCCAATTGCATAGTTTTCGAATTTCTTCATCAATATTTTCATCTTACTTTCCAAAGGATCCACTTCCCATCCTCTTGTTCCATGGCCAGATAAATGTTTTAATTGGAACATAGCAGGTCAAAAAATCTAAACTTAAAGACCAAGATTGAATTGCTTAGGTCAAGTCCAACTCTATCTGCTGTTTCCAGGAGACATGGGCACTAGATGAGAATGATCTGGATGGTAATTTCTCCTATAACATCACAGCTATAAAAGGAAATTAAAGGCACATCAAAGGAAGGCCTAAAGAGTTAGTTCTTGTTAGACATTGACTCAGTAAGCCAATATTATTTTACAGTCGGTGACAATATTCAGTTGCTGTAGATTATTCATGCAATGTGGAGCTTAGACATAATAAATGGCTATCTGTTACCTTGAAATACAATATAATGTCATGTACATCTATTTAAATTAGATAACTTTATTAGATTGTACACCAAACCTCACTGGTTGCTAGTAGGCCTAAAGGTGTTCAAAAAGAAACAGAAAACATTATGCCATATTTTCCAAACTCTGGAGAACTGTAAGTGAGGTGCCAAATAACTAACTATATACTAAATAATGATTTGCTCCTCCTCTGTGGGTGCATGCCATGTAACTCTGCTGCTCAATTTCCATTTCCCATAATCTTGGATGGTTGGTTAATGACTACCTAGTCTGGACAAGGTTGCAAAATGACCATGATCCACTGATAGCACACTTTAGACTTCCAAATAGAGCTTTATAAAAGCCTCTTAAGATTTGAACTATAAAAATCTGTATATTACAACAAACACAAAACGTATTGCCTAGTATCCTATAGTCATTGCCACCTTGAATGCAAATAAATTTCAGAAGTTAAAGATGCTCGTGACAAAGAGATTACCACAGAGCTCACAAAGGTGATAAACACAACTCATACATGGCACCCTTCATTCCATCTGCTCTTGCAACCCCATGGAAAACGTTATTACATCACAAATGTAATGGTTTGATGGAGAGTGTCAAAAGCAGAAGGAATCATTAGCAATCACATTAACATGCAACCACACTATACACGCTGGGAAATTATGGATAAAAGTACTAAAGTGGAAGTACAAGTTCCCTTTTTCAATGTAAGAGAATCAGTCTTCCCATAAAAGCATGGCTGACCCTCAAGGATTAATTAAATGACAGAAACAGGATTCTGAGAACTGGTCAGATGGGCCTTTGAAGATTGCACCAGAAATCTAGACATTTGTATTTCACCTTCTCTCTGGTTTGATTGTTTTCAACACTGGTCGGTTCAATTTCTAGGCTAGATTTTCATACAGTTCTTAAGGATACAGGTCAGTGTAGTAACCCATTGCATCCTTCTACTATCCATTAGTTACCAGGTATCATTGCACCAACTTCACAGAAGGTGAGCTCTGTGCATCAATTCTAAGTCAAAAGTATCATAAGGCCCCCCAGCTCAGATGGAGTATTGACTGACGCTTTTCAACCTTATTTATCTGTCTGGGTGCCATTTTTAACAATTGCCTACAATGCAATCTGTCTCCAAGAGGAGTTTTGTGTGTACTGGTAAGCAACAATTATTATTACACACCACGACAAAGGTTCACAGACCGACCCTGCCAACTATTGAACAATTTCTTTGTTCAACAGAGTTGGAAATATTTATGCCAAACTGCTACTCTCATGCTGGGAAGATTGAACCATGAATAATTATTGTATTTCCCAATGGCAAGCAGGCTTTAGAAAAGGACAGCACACAACTGATCATGCAATAAGACTACAGTACACACCTACATTTAAACGAAACCCGAGTTGGTTAGTTATTTGAAAAGTTTGTGTGACATTTGGTCCAAGTGTTGAGTCATTTAAATTACCTTGGTAGAGATATATTGCTGTCACCTTGGAATCCATAGGCTTCCCTGAGTTCTGGTTTAACCCTGAATCTATACCCCCAGCGAGTGTGCAATTAGTAATAGAGAATATCTAGAAATATAAGTTAGCACACTAGGTAGTTAATCAATTAAATGTTTTTTTTTTGGGTTTTTTTGCCTTCACCTGCTTACAAACACTTCTTGGACCAGTTATTTCCAGAAATAAAAAGATCAATGTATGTAAGGTTCAGAGTGGGCACGTTGCCAGTAATGTCATACACTAGTAATCGGTCTGACCCTCCTAGGAGGACAGCAGCTGAAGCTGTGATTTATAGGTGCAGAATCAATTACATAGTTTGTTTATCTGTACCATTCTGTTGTAGGTCAGGAGTTTCTATCTTTACCCTCTTTTTAACAATAGCAACATTAAACACTGCAAGGTTGTAATTACATTTTGATTTTGTACTGATACTGAACTTATTTTTAACCAGGTAGCCTCACATACCTATGCCGCCCAACCTTTTCTCCAATGTTTTAAACATTTTCGTTTTTATAAATGGTTCCATAGGCACGGCATCTGATACATAATTCAGCAGTCAAAGGTCCTTTTATTATTGTGCTCCACCACCACTTATTAAATGTGGTCTAGGGGCCATGTCTTTCAAATTAAGCAGAATACAACCATAAAAGGATAACAAAGCATAGCAACGTATTAACTGCATGGATGCTGTCCTGCATTTATCCATTCGCCAAAATAAATTCTGGACTTTTAAAGATAGATGGTGACATGCAATACCATATTGAAGATGCAGAAGTAAATGAAGAGGAAAAGAAAAGGCAAAGAGGAAGCTCCATGCAAGGATCAGAAGAATACCAAATCGGCTGAACCAATTTCTGATAACCTATATATATATATATCTCAGCAGATATTAAAGCGCAGTGATATACAGTCATAAAGGCAACACAATACATAATATCAGTCAACTTCCCGACCTTTAACCGAAAACAACAGGTTAAAATACAGTTCATAATTTCATGAGATCCATTCTAAATTACTGTATTTGACGGCGAAGAAACCAATAAATCTTTTAACCTATAAATGTATCAATTTGTGGGCGCAGTGGATGGCAACAAAAGAAGTACACTAAAGTGCGGAAGTAGGTAACAAAAGCAGAAAGAAAGTGCCTTGTGAAAATCAGAGCAATATAAAATCAGCTGCACCAATTCCTGATTATACAGCAGCAAACATTTATAGTGCAAAGATATTCAGCAATGAAGACACCAAAATACATAGTGCCAATCAATGTACCGACATATCTCCAAAAGCAGCAGATTATGATACAGTTTGTCACACTACTCGAGATTCATTATAAGTTACTGTAACAGTAATTGGAGAAGTAGGAACCAGTTAACCTTTAACCAATAAAGACATAAATCCAGGGGAACACTATTATGAACCAGTGAAATCCCAGCCATTAGTCCTAAAAGATATAACCTCCCCTAATACAAAAGCATCCCATGATGCAATGTATCTCTGCACAGACCCTCCCTGTTTGGCATAGGCCTCTTAGAAAAATCACATCCTACTCATTTTATTATGCAAGTGGGAATATGATGGGACAAGCTCTGTTTCCCAGATTTGAAGAATCAGTGAGAATTAATAAGGGAACCACCGCTATGGCCAATGACATCAAATCCTGATGATGGATATGTAATTGGTATACCTCATAAGATGAACCAAACAGGACCAACAAGGGGAGGGAGATATTATAGTGTGCAGGTACTTGCTAATTGCATGAAAACACCTCATCCAGAACTGTTGAAGCATTGGACAGTCAAAAACGTATGAACCCCCTCCCTGCCAGCTGTCTTGCATCTACATCACTGGTCTGGATAAGCAAGAAACATCCTGTGTAACCTATCAGGTGTATAATAAACTATCAATCTAGATAGAAACACCATTTGCTTAAAGTTTGCTGCTGTAAGCCTTCTATAAACTATCTCTGAAAGGTGTTGCAGTTCCTTAATATTATACCTATAGTTGGTTGCCTGAAAGACTTTTGACAGTAACTCAGATACTACAATCTGACTAACCTGCCGCTGAAAAATCAGGTACCAGTATCCCACTCCTGCTATCCGAGTTTCGTACTTGCGAAAAACAATTTGACGAGTGTCTTCTTTCATTACAACATAATTCATTTTTAGAAAATTCGTTTTCTGAACGAAACTAAACCAGAGCTGCCCACTGAGGGTTGTCAAATTGTTGAGTAACTGAGTCCCATGAAATAAAACTCATACCATTATACAAATCCCTCAACCTCTCAAAGCCCAAACCTTGATAAGACGGTACCATCATTTTTGGCAGTCCCACCCCCAAAGCCTCACTGTCCTGCAATGAAAAACAGGAGTATCCCAAATTTTAAAGAGGGTCTGGATCTGGAAGGCAAAGGTCTCTAGGACCTTATAACTTGTTTTCTTGGGAAGTTTAGCAGTAGGAATAAAAAACAGTAATTCTACTTGACTCTCTCAAGTCATGCGCTCCAACAAAAAAATAGGAGGCCATTTCAAGCATTTTTTACAGAATATAGAGTGGGAAATGTGCCAGGCTTCAATGTAATTTCATCTTAGATCTAGGTGGTAGTGCCCCAACTTCCCATTTTAAATAGCCTCACTTTGAGCTATTTTCACATTATCCCTTTTTGTAACATGCATAGAGGTTGTGTTTGTCATTTAACCTTATTCCATTTTTTTAGACAGAGGTGTGTTTCTGCTTATAGCCCATATTAAAAGTACCCTTTTCAAGCACTTTATGAGCTATGTGCACAATTTACACGATCTGTACCTAGTAAGGGTTGCATTCTTTATTTTTTTAATTTGTTGAGTATGTTCTTATTTGTAAGCATTTTTATGAGCTGAATTTTACTGGGTTTCTTTATTATTCTGAGCCCCATTTTACAACCCTTTAAATTAGTAGTTACTGCCTTAAGCAATACCAAACTATATTACAATGTTCTTCTTGTACAATGACCCAAGACAATTTTTACCCCCCAATTACTTAAAAAATTATTTAATGTCGTTGCACTATAATTGGTGGTTCTGAATTATAAACCTGAGGACTTTCTGTGGGGGAGTTGAAAATTATGTTGATTCTTTGCATAAGTTTTTATTTTTTTGAGTTTTAATAAATTGTGTTTGTGCTGTATATTGTACAGCTTACATTTGTAAGCTGAAGTAAAGCTGAAACTTGAAAAGTGTTATATAGTTTATAATTGTGGGTATGTATCCACATATACAGCTTAGAATCACGTGATGGGGCAGTAAGGTAAAAGGATGTGTGTTTTTTTACTCCAAAAGTAGTGAAATCTGAATGGAATCTTTGCTGTCAAACTTCAGCAGATAACCTAATTCTTTTTTACTGTCATTAACTAAAATGTAAGGTCTTGTTTTTTAATCTCATTAGAATAACCTTCTCCGGCAATTTAGTTTCTACAGGTAGGAATTAGGATAACATTTTTAACAAGTAGGGGCTCATAACGAGTCTGGCGGTTGGACCGCAGCCGATGCTGTGGTCCGAGTGCCACATTACAACCCTAGAGGTCGGGCCACCAGGGAACCACCAGCTCCACCAGGATCAGAGATCCTGGTGGTCTAGAAGACGGTGGCGCTCCTAATGTGCCAGGTCAGTGCTACGAGCAGTGCTACTTTGGGGATTCCGACCTTCTTCTCTGCCAGCCTTTTCATGGCGGTAGCACAGCCATGAAAAGGCTGGTGGAGAAAAGGTGCAGGGGAGGCCAGGGGGTCCCTTGCACTGCCATGCACTTGGCATAGGCAGTGCAGGGGCCTCCCTTGCCAGCACCATTGCAATGTTCACTGTCTGCTTTGCATGGTTCTTCTTGTTTTAAGACCAGCTTTCACTCCCAAGGACACAGGAACTGGAATGGGTACCACCTGGTGAGTCAGGGTCCTCAGCAAGAGAACCCAGCGGCTGGTAGGTTAAGTCTTTGCTGTCCCTGAGACTTCTTGACAGGAGGCAAGCTCAGGCAAAGCCCTTGGAGAAACTTCACAAGCAGGATAAACAGCAAAGCTGAGTCTTTGTCCTCTCCAAAGCAGAAGCAGCAACTGCAGGCCAACCCAGCAAAGCACAGACAGCAAAGGGGCAGTACTCCTCTTCTCCTTGGCAGAGGTTCCTCTTGATCTAGAAGTATTGTAAAGTTGAGGGGTCAACAGTCCAATACTTATACTCATTTATGCCTTTGAAGTAGGCTAACTTCAAAGAAAAAGCTTTCTAGTGCATAAGACCCTACATCTCACTGTCCTAGCCCCAGACACACTCTCAGGGGGTTGTAGACTGGCTTGTGTAAGGACAGGCATAGCTCTATTCCAGTGCATGTGTCAGCTCCACCCACCACTCTAGCCCAGGAAGACCCATCAGGATATGCAGAACACACCTCAGTTCCCTTTGTGTGACTCTCTACAGTTAATTCACAAACAGCCCAGCTGTTATTCTGACCCAGAAATGTATTTCACAACCAGGCAGAGGCACAGAATGGTTATGCAAGAAAATGACCACCAGCTTATACAACAAAAAAAATGCCATTGCTGACCGAATACCTTGATCCTATTTTAATATCAAATCATGTGATTACATCAAATTGATCCTCATTGAATATACAACAAATTTCAACCAAAATACAATGACGCTCATAGCTAGACACAGGAAGATACACACAGGGAAACACAAAACTCAGGCATTTCACAACAAAAAAATGAGCATCAATACTAATAACCAACAACACTAAAAAAACAACCCAGTCGAAAACCTAACAATGCAAAAAAATACTCAGATGTGTCAAGGTTCTGACATTTAAATCCTAACGGGCCCAACATTAGGTTCATTTTACTGTGCTTTACGTATGGGAAAGACCAGAGTGGCCAGACGAAAGCTGTATATTAAATATCCAGCAGGTACACTTTTTATCAGTCCAATGTCCCTGTGGGCTTGTACAATCTTTGTTATATAAGCCACTCTCGGGTGAATGAAGTCAACCCGTTTCAACCCCGGCATGAATATAAGGGTTCTCCTCAGGGCTCAGAACCTATAGACACTGAAATTAAAACAGATATAACACATACAAGAAAACTTATAAAGAAACAATTAGCAAAATGTGGACCAAACACATTTAAAATTGCTAATTAAAAACATACCCTTCACATTGAAACTTACAGGCTGTTTATTGAAGAATCAACAATTACATCTGTGATTGCAATCTGTAAAGAAAACAGACCAAACACTAGTCAATGCAGCTTGAAAAGGTGACCATGGGAATAAAAAGAGGCTGTAAAGGGTCACTCATGTGGACATAGGTAAACACACGTTAACATTTAGGCGCAGATCTGTGAACTTGATGTGTGGCTAAGCCTACAATGATCTCTACTGTTAGACCTGGCATCCTTGTCGTGGTCCCACCTGTCTTTTTTGCCTCATTTCCCCTGTTTTGTCTGTGTGCTGGACTCTGTTTTTGCTCTTCTTAATACTCTGGGCACTTTACGACTGCTGACCAGTGCGAAAGTGCAAGTGCTCCTGTGAAAAGTTTATGTGTAATTGGGTTTTCCTTGATTGGCATATTTGATTTACTGGTAAGTCCCTAGTAAAGTGTAATAGAGGTGCCCAGGGCCTGTAAATCAAATGTTACTAGTAAGCCTGCAGCACTGGTTGTGCCGCCCACATTAGTAGCCCTGTAATCATGGTTCAGACCTGCCACTGCAGTGTCTGTGTGTGCACTTTTTCACTGCCAATTCGACCTGGCAAGTGTACACACATGCCAGGCCTAAACCTTCCCTTTTGATACATGTAAGGCACCCCTAAGATAGGCCCTAGGTAGCCCCATGAGCAGGGTGCAGTGTACATTAAAGGTGGAACATGTAACAATGTGTTTTACATGTCCTAACAGTCAAATACTGCCAAATTCAGTTTTCACTGTTGCAAGGCCTATCTCTCTCATAACTTAACATGGGGGTTGCCTTTAAATATCCTTAAAATGAAGGTTCCCTTTGAGAGAAGATTTAAATTTGGAGTTTGGGGTCTCTGAACTCACAATTTAAAAAAAATTAAAAGACATCTGCTAGCAAAGTTGGTTTTTAGATTGCAAGTTTGAAAATGCCACTTTTTTTAAAGTAGGCATTTTCTTGCTTTAACCATTCTGTGACTCTGCCTGTTTGTGGATTCCCTGCCTGGGTCAGACTGACAGTTGGGCTGTTTATGAATCTCCTCTAGACAGTGACACAAAAGGAGCTGGGGTGTAGCCTGGATATCCTGATGAACCATCTGAACTAGAGTGGAGAGAGAAGTGGCCACTTACACCTGAATGGGCTGTGCCTGCCCTCACACAATGCAGTCTCTGACCCCCTGGACTGTGTCTGGGGCCTGACCTGGGCAAAACAGGATCTTGTGAACAAAAAGAGACTTTCCTTTAAAGTTTGCCTACTCCAAATGCAGAAAGGGGTATAAGTAGTGGACCCAAAACTCCAGACTTCAGATCACTTCTGGAACCAAAAGGAACTTCTGCCAAGGAGAAGAGCTGAAGAGCTGAGGAGAAGTGCTTCCCCTGCCTATGATTGTGCTTTCTTGGGCTATCCTGCAGTTTCTACTTCTGCCAGTGAAAGCCGACAAAGACTGGACTTTGTTGTGCATTCATGCTTGGAAAGAATCTTCAAGGGCTTGAACTGAATTTGCCTTTTGTTTTGAAGTTTCAGTGCTATCAAAGACTTCCTATGCCAGAACCTGGACTCTCTGCTGAGACTCCTGTCCTGCCAATTGGTGCCCTATCTAATCCCTGGGCCCTTGAAAGGTGAAGTTGGCAGAACAAGGACTGAAATCCAGCACAGAATGCCATGCCGGTACATTTTCGACACACCATCTGCAACTTGGCTGATAAACAGCACGCCACATGCTTCGCGGCTGAAATCGACGTTCCACCGGCATCGCAGCTGGGCGACCGATGCATTGTGGCTGGAGAAACAACACAACACCCTCTTGCAGCTGCTGATAACAATGCAAACCCCATGCAGCGTGGTTTTCTAACACTGTGCGACAAGGTTTGTCAAGCATTGTCGCTGGGCATCAAACTCATCATGAGTCTGCGAGGATATGAGGTGACCTGTCCAGAAATCGATGCATCGCTCTTTTGCGAGGGAGAAAATCAAAACATCACTGACTTTTTTGATTCACACTCGCCCGTGCGGCTTTATTTTTGACACAAACCAGGTACTTTGTGTAAAATCAACGTTTCCATTGTTTTCTAAGGAGTAAGATTTATTATTTGGAAAATTCATATCTTGGCTTGTGTATGTTAGAGTTTTGTTGTTTTGGTCTTGTTTGATTTAGATAAATATTGCCTTTTTTTCTAAACTGGTGCGGTGTACATTTTGTAGTGTCTTCACTGTATTACTGTGTGTGTTGGTACAAATACTTTACACATTGCTTCTGGGTTAAGACTTTCTGCTTGTGCCAAGCTGCCAAGAGAGTGAGTGGGGGTTAACCTGGTGTGTTTCTCCTTTTTCCTGACTAGAGTGAGGGTCATTGCTTGGACAGGGGGAAACCTGACTGCCACCCAAAGTCCCCATTTCTAACACCTACAAACTAAAAAAAATAACACATGAAACTGAAGGCTGCATAGCTGAAGTAAATGACCTACTTAGCTTTCAAGAGTAATGTAAGGAAGGGCCCCATAATTACCAGAAAAAATATGTCCCAAGAGAAATGTGCGGATAAAGAATTAGACGTTGTACCATGCTTAAAATTATTGACTGTGATGTCAATCTGACCCAGGGGTGTATTCCACAGTCAGGCAGAGGCACAGAATGGTTAAGCAAGAAAATGACCACCTTCTAAAAAAGTGGCATTTTCAAATTTACAATCTAAAAACCAACTTCATAAAAATATTTTTTTTTACAATGTGAGTTCAGAGACCACAGACTCCATTTCTCTATTTGCTACCAATGGGAAAGTACACTTAAATGGTATTAAAAGCAAGCGACATGTTAACCAATGGGAGAGACATTTAAAACACACCAGTATATGTCCTACCTTTTAAAAACACAGCACCCTCCCTATGGGGCTACCTACAGCCTACCTTAGGGGTGCCTCCCATGTACTAAAAGGAAAGGTTTGGGTCTGGCAAGTGGGTGAATTTGCCTGGTCGACATAGCAGTTTAAAACTGCACACACAGACACGGCAATGTCAGGTCTGAGATATGTTTACACTGCTACTCATGTGAGTGGCACAATCAGTGCTGCTGGCCCACTAGTAGCAGTTGATTTACAGGCCATGAGCACACATGGTCAACTATACTAGGGACTTACTAGTAAATCAAATATGCCAATCATAGATAACCAATCATTATGACAATTTACACAGAGGGCACTTGCATTTTGGCACTGGTCAGCAGTGATAAAGTGCCCAGAGTACCAAAACCAGCAAAACCGAAATCCAGCACACAGTCAAAAATACACGGGCAGAGGCACAAAGACAGGGAAATCCATGCCAAGGATGCCAGGTCTAAAGATGCACTAAGGCATTTCCAATCCAAAATGTTGATTGTTTCTTGCATTATTTCACAAAGTATGCATTTGAACCACAGTATAAATAAATTGATTTATCTATAATTTTCTCTTTCTTCATTTGTTGGAGGTGGCTATTATCACTGGTTCTTAAGAAAAGACATGGTTTCAGGATTCTGTCTTTTCTCTAAATGTAGAGGATACACTGGTTTTATTCCTTTTCTTTTTACTCTTCCTCTCATTTCGTTGATCATCTAATTGGAGAACTAACTCTATTATTTCCTCTTGAGTCTGAGGGCACTACAGATTTAGGGCTTTGAAATCTTAACTCCTCACCACCTCCTCTGGACATAGGTCACCATTTTATTATGGGCTCTACAATTGTAAAACCATGTGATTGTAATGGATTAACCACTTTTTCCTCCTGGTGTAAATATATACTAGTTCACTGTTTATAGGTTGTGTAAGAGTTATAGTACTTGAATTTTCCTCTTCAAACTGTCAAATCATATTACAGTGGACTAACTAGTTCTACCAGTAGCATGGGCCAGGCTGCTGCATTACCAGATAAATATGATAGCAAAAAAGCCACTCTACCTTCTGGTGTAGGAAAAATAATTGGTGTACAGATGAAATGCACAGCAGGTGGAGTAGGGAAAATATTCAATTTTAGGTGTTGCCTTCATATCCTTTTGGAGGGACTAAAGGTAACCAAGTCTGCATGAATATAGGATTTAAAAAATATGATTCACTTTCCTACTTCTAGTAGATGTTGAAGTAGAAATACATGGATTTGGGCTAATAATTTGTACTGGATAAATTTGCTCTATCCCACTGATCAAGGCAGCCATTGGCTGCTGTAAAGCTAGATTTGTCTGTCTGGTGTCTGAAAAATAATGTTGCATTATTTTCCTCATTCTTTCTCTATGAGCCAGGGAAAATCAATTACAATCCATGAAAACCAAGTAGACCATAAATATGGTCTTCATATTTCATAAGTAAAACATGAATTTCATTACACAAAAGTGGGAAGAGAAAAAGCATCAGCAGTCTTCTGTAACTTGAATCAATGCAAATGTATTGGGCTATGCAAAGTCTTCCTTTTATAAATGATGCTTCTGACCACAGATTTGACACATCTGGTGTGGCAAATACAGATCTGCCATTCACCAATGTAGCAGCTTTTTCCTACTTCTGAGTTCCTGGCCCATTATGAGGAGATGAGGGCTGACTATCTTTTCACCATGTAAATGGCACTTTTCTGCTAGTTGGAGCTGGCACAGAGGACATGTTGTCAATGCTTTGTTCCTTTCCATACTTTGAGTCTGATACCCTGGGTTGATCCAAGAACCCAACACTGGAGTTTTTGGAATTTGTCTCTTCCTATTTATTCTAGAAACCAGCATCAGGATGATATTTTCTCTGAGAGACCATAATACTGACTATTGCAGTGGAAGGTGAAAATAATAATATATTTATGAAGGATACAGTAACCCAAATATTCATGAAAAGAATAATGGAAAACCCCACTTCATACATCATACAGAACCTGTGCATTTTGACAATGTCCATCTCTATTAGCACATAACTAAATACCGATGAGTAGTACACTGAAAATGTATGGGAAGATGTATGTGTCCCCTAAGATTGAGTAAGGAAGTAAATGAATGTAATGTTATATGAGATACTGCAAAGAAAAAAATCCCAACCACCCCTTAGATCCAAGAAATCATTGGCACTGCATAAAATGTAATTACAAGGGATTTTAACTTCTATTGCCCAAGGAGCGTAACTAATAGCATTTTTGTTCATATGTGTGGATCAGTATTTCACATATCTGTGCCACATTTTGAAATAACTAACTCTACCCACTTTAATGTCACCATCTTGTCTCTGAGGTCACAATACTTTAATTTTAGCAGGGGCCTTGAAAAGTCGCAGTAAAATCTGGATGCCAAGGTTGATTTATTATGGTCAACTTGATATATGTAAAATACCAGCAGACACTGGAAATCCTCAGAAGTTTAGTTGGGAAATACTTGCGTTGCCTGAAATTGTTAGAAAGCAGTTTTGATTGGATCCATCTTTCTTCAGTAATCTCTAACCACACAGTAGGTTCAAAAGTAGGATCCAGTCTCAGATATATGCACTTTACAGATAACTGAGAATTTAATTCCCCCCAACTATGTGTGTGACCATTATTCATGCATCATAATTTCCTGGGTGCAGGGACATCAGACCAATTTTACTGGCCAAGTTACAGGTGAGTAAAAACACTTTTGGAAAGGACTATATTGCAGCTCATACTATTTTTCCAACCCTGCTTAACAGCTCACTTCATTTTCCAAGCCGTCACTTGATGCTCAACCAAGACATGAGGAGCATATAATGCTCTCCCCCACCAGGAAAAATCACATCCTTCCTTTCCCCATTTTCCCCAGGCTCCTCACTCTCCCTGCCCTGCACATTATTATCCCTTGCAGACATCTGATCAGAGTGAATGATGAAGGGCTACATCAAGCCACTTAGAATGTGGAATTCCTTACGAAATCCTGGTCCTAAAAATAACTTCCACACATTTACTTCCATATCCATGGGGTATAGCTTGTAATTGTAGAAATTCCATGTGAAGATTCAAGCCAGCATCTGTCATTTTGGCTGCTCAAATGTCACATGGAATTCCGTATTACTCTTAGTTGGGCTATTAGAGCAATAGTTCTTAACATTTTGACTTCTGTGTACTGTCCTGACAGTAATCTAACTGGGGACACCTCCTTAAGCAATGTCTACAATTTTAACCTAAAAACAATACAGTAAAATGAAGAAAGAAATGATATAAATAAATGCATGTTATGAATTATTTGATACAATTCACTGATGAAACAATGAAAGTTGTATTTTAATGGTAGGTTTGCAGCTTTTCAAAATCTTATTTTGCTTTTAAAAAACAAAGCAATATGCTATACTCCAGTGCATCACTTTGCCTTTTTTGCTCCTGATGCATGCCATGTTTTCATAGTTGACTTCCAGTGCTTCAATTAAGACTAGCATTTACCCATAATAGATTCTTTTTACTGCACTGCAATTGTGGTGCTCCCACAAAATAATATAAGTACACCAATTTAATGTTTAGTATCCTGGTTCTAAGTCATAACATTGACAGTTTTAAAATGCAACATTTTCCTTTATTATGTGCATAAACTTTATTAATCTGCTAACATTAAATTTTATAAAGAGTCACAAACACCAGGTTAAGAACCACAGTATTACTAATTTAGACACTGCTAAAAGGGTGCTACCTTTTTTAGATAATTAATAAATCCTAATTTAGTCTCACCATCCAACGTGCAGTAAATTAGTAAATATGTCACTGTAAGAAACTGGAGTATTAGCTGAGGGGAGGGAGAACCTACTACAATTAATAATCACAATCCTTGTCAGGGTGAACTACCAAAGTCACTTAATTAACATGTGCTCAGCCTGTTGGTAGCCTGGCACAGAGCTGTCTGGCTTAACTAAGAGGCAATGTCTAAAGTATTTATGCAGTACTGAAACAGTAATAACGTGAAAGACAAAATCTCAACCAATTGAGAACAGTTAAGCATATTTTAAATAATAAAACACACCAAAAAGACACAACTCCAACAAGTAGAACTGGAGATATGATTTTTTAAGGTTTGAACACAAAGCACAAACTGCTGGCATCTGGTTGAAACAGACCGGGTTAAATTCCAGAGTTAAGGGTGACCATTGTAGATCATCATTTGGCTACAGGGACCAGTTTTGTCCCTGGGAAAGTTACCTTTGGAGTTAGAAAGTTTTATGAGGACAAAGGTCTTCAGTGGGGTCAGGCAGCTGACTGCATCCAAGAAAGGGCTCAACAATGACGCAGAGCCATTGTATGAGGCCTGAAAGTCGATTGGCCGCTTTTCAATGCTGAAACACATGCACCCATTCACAAAGGTTGACAGTGCTACTCAGGATTGATCCTGGTGAAGCTGTCGAAAAATAGTATCTGTGTTGCTCAGGTGCTGCTCTGTGTTGAGTCTGTGGAACCTGTTAGTTAGGCAGGGACACTGACCACTGCCAAGGGTCCAGGATGTTAGGGATAGTATTTAGGGGTCAAGACTCATTCCCATAGAAGCCAGCTGAGGGGACCAGTTCAGGTTACATTGTGGGAGGTCAGTTGCAAAAAAGCAGGAAAATGCATCTGGATGCTTCTTGTGTCGCAATGGCTCAAACACGAAGTCAGCCAACTGACCCTTGCAGTCACTTTTAGGGTCCTCAAGTCAAGGCAAGCAGGTCCAATCTTCCCGCAGGGTGTTCAGTCAGCAGATCAGTCCACCTTAGAATTCCTCTAAGAACCAGTAGTGTTGTGAGGCAAGAGGGGTTTCCTGGGGTCCACCTTTATGCCCAGTACTAGTCTGTGGGTGAGTAGCAACCCTTTGCTACCCCCTAAACTAGTTCTGGGATGTTCCCTCTCTCACTGTGTTCAGAGCCAGTCTGACTAGGAAGTCAAAACAGAGGCAAGCTCTAGTCATAGCTACATCTGTCAGTTAAGGGGTCAGGTGATCGGACTAGGGATGAGTCAGAAAGGAGCTACAGGCCCTTTAAGGAGGTTTTGCCAATTCTAACACATGGTCGGCTGGAAAAGGAAGTTGTGGAAGCAAGCGGAGAGGCAAGGAGAGACACAGAAGACCCCCTGACTGAGGAGGAGAAAGGAGAACAGGAGGAGACCCATGAACCAGATTTATCCAGCCCAACAATACAGAGACTACAGTCTCTGCTCCATAACATACAGACCGAAGAGAAGAAGGCACCACTAGTGCAACTCCAGGAAGACGTGTATACACAGCTCTGCTCCATAACAAACAGACCGAAGAGGAGAAGGCACCACTAGTGCAACTCCAGGAAGACGTGTATTCTGGTCCCTGAGTGAGCTGTTTAGGGGGGACATAGCTCACCCAGGTGCATGACCAGATCAGGGGTTCGAAGGGGAGACCAGGTAATGAAGGTCACAGAGGGGAAGGAGTGAGAAGAGGTCAGTGGATCAGTTTCTAAGCACCCCTAGACAACCGAGGAGACTGAGGAGAGACCAAAGGAGAAAGAATACCCTATTGAAGCCGTCTTTGCATTTGTTTGAACAACTTAGATTTTAAGGGATAACAAGGTAACGCTATATTCAGGAGGATTTTAAAGGCATGAGTAGTGCATCAAACAATTTTTTTCAAAGGAGGCGAAAAGATGTGAAGTACACTTGGAAGACCTGCAATATGGAGAGTTGGAGCAGGATATTGCAAGAACCAACATAGAATAAAAGAACAACAGGAACACTATTTCACACTGTCACCTTTATACAAACGTTGCTTTCTAAACTCTAACTTGAATTTGTAGCGACCATTTGCACCCATTTAATAGACACACAATCCAAGGTGCCACAAAACACCAATCAATCAACCATGGATTTGTAGAGCATGGCTAATCACCCATAGGGTCTCAAGTCTAGGATGGAGGCATACTGCTCATTCAAAGAGCCAGGTCTTCAGGTCCTTCCTGAACTGCGTCAGTGAGGTGGTCTGCCTGAGCTTGAGGGGTAGTGTGTTTCATGTCCAGGCTGCTAGGTAGGAGAAAGAACTTTCTCCAGCTGTACTTTTTCAAATCTTGGGGACAGCTGCAAGGGCAAGCTGGGAGGAAATGAGACATCTGTTGGGTACGTAGAAGGTTACCCGGTGGTTGAGGTATGCCGGTCCTATGTTGTACAGTGCCTTGAAGGTGTGGATTAGAAGTTTGTAAGTGATGGACGTGTTGACTGAGAGCCAATGTAGGTCTCTGAGACAGGAGGAGATTTAGTTGTGTCTGAGGATTTCCAGGATGTGTCTGGATGCTGCATTCTGGACTCTTTATAGTCTTGATTGAAGTCTCTTGGTGATGTCGGCATAGATTACATTGTTGTAGTCCAGTTTGCTGGTGATGAGTGTTCGGGTGACTGTCTTCCTCATGTCGGGGGGATCTATTTGAAGATCTTCCACAGGAGACAGAGGGTGTGGAAGCTTGATGAAGAGACGATGTGAACTTGGTGGGTCATGGCAAGAGAGGAGTCCAGGATGGTGGCCAGGTTGAGCTCGTGGTCAGTTGGGGTGGGGGCATTACCCAGAGTGGTGGGCCACCAGGCGTCATTGCAGTCAGATGGGGTTGAACTGATCACGAGGACCTCTGTCTTGTTCGAGTTGAGCTTGAGGCAGCTGGCCTACATCTCGGCGATGACTACATTCATTCTATTGTGGAAATTCCTCTTGGCTTAAACAGAGTCCTCGGACAAGGAGAGGATCAGTTAGGTGTCTTCGGTGTAGGAGACTATGTTTAGCTGGTGTTGTTTGGTGATCTTAGCGAGCAGGGCCATGTAGATGTTGAAAAGCATCAGTCTGAGTGAAGATCCTTGGGACACTCTGCAGCAAGTGTCCTTAGGTTCTGACATGAACGGTGGAAGTCTGACCCTCTGTATTCTTCTGGTGAGGAAGGAACTGATCCAGCGCTCAATATAATTGTGGAACTTAATCCGAAATGTTAATTGACAGTGGGATTTGACTATCCACAGACTTCGATAAGGGAAAGGTATCCAAGAGATAGAGGTTTATTAACTGCCCTTGAGACACAATGGGAACAAGTGAAATTGAAGCTATGGGATTCTTTTAGAGGTTATCATCAGGATGGTTGAACTAGGGAGATCATAGTTTGCAACTTTATTGAAGAAGTCCTAATGGGGCACTTGTTATAAGACGTGTACTTCCACCCAACAAACCAGTGTAAGCTGATCCAAGCAATTATTGTGAAAAGATACTTAGACTAAGCAGAATTGAAAAGGAGACGACTAACAAACAGAGGGCCAGATGTATCAAACGTTTTTGCATTCGCAAATGGTGCGAATCGCAAAATGTGGCCGTTTGCGAATGCAAAAACGTGGTCTGCGATGCATGAAAGGCATTCGCAGACCAAAAATAAGAAATCACGAAAATTTCTATTTTTTGCGTTGCGACCTGGTTTTGCGAGTCGCATTTTGCGATTCGGTATTCCGAGTAGGAAATTGGGAGGCGCAAAATGCGACTCACAAAACCAAGTCTCAATTTGATGCATCAAAAAATCGCACATTGCAATTTTTCGCAGAATGGCATTTTTCACGTGCAAAATACCACTAAGTGAAAGCAGGTGGTAACCAGGTGCAACCTATATAAAAAGGCCCAGAATGCCTCAGACTCTTTTCCACAATGGCTGCACTCTACATCATGGCGAGGAGGATAAGGATCTTGGCAGGTTTGAGGAGAGGGAGGAGGAGACAGGAGTGCATTTTTAGAGTGCGCATTACACTTTTTGACCAGACAGAGGAGGAAATATTTGAGAGGTACAGGTTGAGCTCTGCCATGATACTCGGCCTGATAGCTGAGCAACAACCCATACTGCAGCGCACAACACTTAGGACTCATAGCATCCGCACCCATGTGCAGGTATAATGATCCCTCCGCCTACTCGCCTCAGGGAGCTATCAAGGAGTCATAGCAGCAGCTGGAGGGGTCTCACAGAGTACCCTCTCTAGATTTTTCAATGCATTTATCATCGCCATGCTGAGCAGAATACACCAGTACATCAGATTCCCCCACACCCCACAGGAAATACAGCAGACAAAAATAGATTTCTACCAGATAGCACAGTTCCCATGTCCTAGGTGCCATAGATGGGACACATGTTGCAATCTGTCCACCATCAGCCACAGAGTATGTGTACCGCAACAGTAAATACCAACATTCCATGAATATACAGGTGATACGCAATGCCTCCTATATCATAACTGATCTAATGGCCAACTTCCCAGGGAGCACCCATGATTCATACATCTTTCGCCACAGCAGCATTCACACAAGACTGCTAGCTAGGGAGTTTGGTGAAGGATATCTACTAGGTATTGTCCCTCTGTACACTGGTGCATTGATGGCAGTGTGACATCAGATGGCCCAGTTACTCATTATACTCTCTGTTCATTGCAGGAGACAGTGCCTACGCAGTGCGCACCTACATGATGACGCCCTACCTAAATCCTACTACACCTGCTGAACGGAGATACAATGCAGCACACAGGGCGACCCACAATGTGGTGGAGCGTACCTTTGGCCTGCTGAAGAATCGCTTCCGGTGCCTCCACAAAAGTGGAGGGGCACTGCAGTACAGCCCAGAGACAACATGTAGAATAGTGGCGACTTGTGCAATCTTGCACAATATGGCTACCACAAGGGGCATACCTGTGAAAATATCTGAATCTGAATCAGTTGAGAATGATGATCCCATACCACCCCTACAGCCAGCAGACCGGACCAGTGCAGCAGAGAGCAGACAAAGGCGTGCTGACATCACACACAACCATTTCAGATGTAAGTATGAACAACACAAATCCACTGACAAATGTGCCTGTAGTAAGTAAATGTATTACCTTAATGTCAGGTAATATAAGTTTCACTAGTACCAACAAAAGTAATTGTGACACAAAAACAAAAGCAGTTAACAGTAAAGCACTATTCCTTCATAGTGTCCTCATGCCAGAAATATATACAGTCCCCTGGGGCCACTACACTCACTTATTTTGGCCATGCACGCAACTCGAGTGCGCAGTTGCCTCACTGGCACCTCGAGTGTTTGCCTCTGTGACAGTGCTGTGCCTGGCACTGCGACGTCTGGTGTCCGTTGTGGGCACAGCTAGGCTGCTGAGGCTCGATGTGTCCTCCGTGTCCCCCAGTCCCAGTTCACTAGGTGTGGCTGACCTGTTACCCATAATATTGTCTATCACATTCGTGATCTGTACCAGTCCTTGGGCCACATCCCTGCTGATGTGTGCTGCCTCAACCTGTGCGGCCACAGCACAACGCAATATTAGGGCTGTAGAATTTGCCATCCTAGTCACAGACCGACAGATACCGCCAAACATGCCCATGAAGTGTCGCTCCTGCCTGCGGTGGCTTACCCTGTCGTGGCGCAGCTCCTGACACAGTTCCCTCACAGCAGTAGTCAGCTCCCTTGTATCCCGCGATGCTTGGACCTGTCTCTCATAGAGCTGTTCGATGTTGGCATTAAGACACTCCAGCTGGCGATGCAGGCCCCCCATGTTTGTATTATGTTGCTGCATCTGCCTTTGTAACGCCTTGATTTTTTTGTTTTGCAGGCACTGCTGCTTTAACATAGCCGATTCCAGGCCACCAAATAATGATGTTCCCTCACCTGCCTCAAAAGCCTGTGCACCTGCATATGTAGGCATCCTGCGGGGTGCTGTGCTCTGCTGTGAACGGGGCTCCTGCATCCGAGTGCATCTGCCACTTGGGGACAGTGTTTGTGAGTCTTCCTGCTGCTCATCTGAGTCCTGACTCAGTTCTGGCAGTGGCAGTGCCCTAGGCCTGCGTCGGAGTGGCGCAATGTTCTTTGACTCACTGGTATTGGAGACTGAAGCAGGATGGGTGTCTGTCTCCCCTGCAATGGCAACTGCTGTAGCTGCTGGGCCTGGGCCCCCTGCAACAACAATATGCAGCATGTCAGTTATGTATGTATCAATAAAGATCACACAATGGTAATAAAGGTACAGTTACTTCTCATCACAATGTTGTGGGTGTTGTGTTCTTCTGTGTCGCTCTGCCTATTACATTGTATGTGCTACTTTCAGCACTGGGTTGTGGACTACCACTCCCATAAGGCATTGTTGTGCTGCTTCTAAGATGTGGAATGGACAACTTCTCACAATGTTTTAAGTTACTTACTAATTCCTAAGGGGCTTTTGTGCATACACATATGGGGTTACATTTCAATATTGAACTTACCTTTACTTGTACTTGGTGTGCCGGATGTGTCAATGTCAGTGACCCCTCTGACTGCTTCTGGGAGGAGTGTGGACTCCACTAGGTCTTCCATTGGGGTGGAGGGTTTCTCTGTGGGTGGTCAGCCTCCTGTGCTCCTGGCCTCCTGCAGTCGTCTTGCCACCCTCTCCTTGGCACGGGACCGCAGGTCGTACCACCTCTTCTTGATTTCTTCAACAGAGCGGTGCGCCACTCAAACAGCGCAGATTTTTGTCTGGATATCAGCCCAGAGTCTGCATTTTTCACTCTCAGGCACCTGGAGTGACTTTTTGCCGAACAACCGGTCATGGCTCCTGACCACCACCTCTGTGAGCACCTCCAGCTCTTGCTCACTAAACTTCAGTTTGCGTTTCCTTTCTCCCTTCTCCTTTCTCTGGGAAGAGGTGTCCATGTTGGTTCTGCTGTGCTGCCTTCTTCAGAGACTTGCTCAGTGTGGCTGGGCTGACTCTCTCTGAGTGCTGGTTTGGGTGTGGCACCTGCAAACTGCCTGGGATGACTCACTTCCTGCCTGTGATGTCATCAGGCTCCTCCAGGTGTGCGTTCTCGCAATTTGCGATTTTCAATTACCGAATCGCAAATTACGAAAATGCAAATTGTGATTCGGTATTTGGGCCTCGCAAACCTCAAATAGTGAATTTTAAGAAATCGCTAATTCCGATTCGCAATTATGATACATGGCCTATTGCGACTCAGAAATAGCGATTTCTTAAAAATCGCTATTTGTGATTCGCAATGCCATTTCATGATACATCTGGCCCAGTGTTTCCAGCAGGAGAACAGTGGCAAAAACAATTGGGAGAGTGAGACGGACCCTCAACCTTGAGAAAGCATCAGAAAGAAATGCATGCTACCAATATATGACAAAAGTATGTCTTTGCTGTTTACGGCGGTTTCACTCTCTTTTTATTGATAAACAATGATATATAGTTTGCTCTCAATAATTTTGCTCTTATTAACTTGTTTGCTTGTCTGTGATTTAATGCGTGTCTTTGTTAGCTAGCATTAGCCTTGGAATTGGAACAAGAGTGTGGAAGGTAGAAAAAGGGGTAAGGAGGAGAAAGACTTCACATAGTGACAAAGGGAGAAAGCATCAATGAAAAAGAACGTGCATGAGTGAGATAGAGAGACAGGAATGTGGTAGATCAAATAGGCATGAGGTGGAAATAAAAATAGGCAGCATTGATATTTGACAAACAAGACAATCTTGGTAGCGAGCTTCTGAGGAAAACCTTGTCACGATTATTTATGTTTTCACAAATCGAGTATTGCCTAGAGCCATTACATTTAGGTGAAGTTGACATGACCAGAACATTGCAATGATAAAATTTATCAGCATTTCAGTTGACATCTTTTGAACCTTAAAGTTTTGAAAACAAAATTAATCGGTGTAAGGCTTTGAGACATTTGTACAGCATGATATCTGTATTTGTTTTTATTAAACGTTTCTATGCTGATTGTATGCTTATCAATATTGTTAAGTAAAGGTTATATATGAAAAATGAATTATATTCCCTTTAAAATGCATTAAAAATAAATATATCATTTATGCCGAGAAACTCTATTACAGAAATGCAATTAGTGACATGCTGTGAATATTTCGAATTTTAATTTAAGTTACCAGGACGTCTATATCTGCATGGACAGCAACTGATTTAACATACATAGCTCTTAGGTAGAAATGATTAAGTCTTTTGTTAATGCGTTTGAGACCATTTTTTGACTGCATTGTGAAATTAAACAATAAGTAATGTGCCTGACAGAATGGAATACTTCTCACAAAGACTACCATCTTCCTCCTCTCTCTAGGGGTCTCGTTAACCTTGTCCTGAGAAAGAAAAGGATTCCCCTCCTTGGGGATTTCCAAGTGCGGAGTTCAGCCCTGCTCAGGAAAATGTCAAGCTGATTCTACAGAAAGTTGCGTTGGGTGTATAGAACTGTATAACTTTTAAAGCTCAGGAATTTTGCTTTATAATATACAGTTCAGAAACTTTCACATTAATAGTTGCCTTAACTTTCATGTTGCACTGCCTTCTTTAACACACTATACTAAGTTAATTTACATGTATGGTCTTTTAGACAAAACTTTAGTCACATCTACTGTGCCAAGTGAAGAAAGCACAATAATGTTTTGTATGTTTCCTGTGGGAAACTGCCCTTCTTGTTTTTTTGTGAAAGGAGTTGGGTTTTCTGCTCATACATTTTTCTAAAAATTGCAGGAGACAAGCATATACAGGAGTCTGTCACTGAGGTAAACGCATAGGGTTAGATTTTACAGATGTGAAAGAGCCCGAATACTAGTTAACTCGAGTTGGCTCTAAGGAAAACAAATACACATTACAGAAAGGTATCCTGCAACATGACAACATATTTACTACATGTATGTTTTAAAAAGGGGACAGCAAACTCGATTAGATGTTACCTGGTTGAATATTGAAAAAGCACAAGGAATTTAAGGAATGTGATTAAAAATTATAATAGGATTTGGACTGTGCTTCAGAAAAAAATTGTTACATTGGATGAAATCCAGTTCCATGTTTACTTGTTGTTCTTGTACAACGTGTTAAGGGAGCTAGCAGAAAAAACTGTTGCAATTTTACTTTTTTTTAGCCAATTCCCTGCTTCTCCTAAGATTACTTCCTTGTAAGTCAGCAATCAACAGCCATTGAAGATGCACTCTACTTCACGAGACCATTGGCGAATGTGTACACTTTACAATGGATAGAAGCCCTGCTGACAAGCCAGAGCTGTGCCCACCCTTGCTTTAAACCAGTTCAGATTACCTAGATGTGCAACTTCATCTACAGTCTTCTATTGCACAGCCTCCTTTATAACAATTCAAATATTTTACCTAGTCTGTGATATTCAACTGTAGAGTCTCTTTGATATTTCAATCCAAGCTTTCACCTAGTCAGTGGCATTCAGCTGTGCAGCCTAGCCTATGTGATTGTCTAGCCCTGGTCCTCCCCCTTTGAGCCTGTGGTATTCTTTCCATGGGGTGATTCATGTACATGGCTCCTCTGTGCACATTCCATGGATGCAGCCCGTAAATTTTCCTATAATGATAAGGATGCAGTTAGTGCGCTTCCTGTCACATCAAGAGTATAAACTTTGTCTAGTAAGGAACCACCCCTGTTTTGTTGTTCTGTCCCTGGTTCACTGAAAAAGATAAGGGTGCAGTCAGAAGGCTCCCCGTCACATCCAGAACATTTTGACGGCAAAGACTGATTTAAATACCCTGTTACTGCTGAAGGGGACCTCTGTCTCCATATCTCCCTATTCATTGGCTATTCTGCAAGTAATTTTACCTTGTTCTCTAATATCGTCATCTGGTAGGACTTGAAAAAGATGACCACACCCCCTCCATAAGGAGACTCAGCCCTTCAAACTTTCTGAAAGTAAATGCACTCCAAGTGGTGACCAGGGTTGTTTTTGCCAGAATATCTGGTGTTGTATTGGTCCTTGACTCCTGATAATGAGCCACCTCTTTTGAGGAGTTTGCTGCCTCCCTAACCCTCCATCTGACACCGTCACCCCATAAACAGAGTGTGGCAGATTCTAGTAAACTTATGTAACAGCTCCAGCTTTGTACACCTTTCCAACCAAGATAACTGTTCCAGCAGGGACCCATGCCTGTTATCTAACCTTCAGAGCAATAGGATGAGGAGGAAATAACCTGTTATTGTTTCCCTTAATGTGAAATGCAAAGCTTTAAATCAGTGTTCTGTGCTAAGTTTTACTTGCCCAAATATGTGAAGGCAAAAAGTGCAGTATTTTCACACTTTGTGAACCTGTTTCTGTCGTAATGCCCTGTTCACATACAAATTGAGATAATCACAGCCCCTTAACAAAGCTGTAATACTATACATAAAGTATACATAAAGTAATATACTTGGAGATAGGGGAAATATAAACTAAGTGATATACTGACACATGGACTAGAGTGGCCTGTCTGCCGCCCAGTCCCAATCTTCAGTAAAGTGACAAAGTGATATGATTTGTGGATGGCTCTTTTCAAAGCAGTTCTTATGAAAATCAGAAGGCAGCGATGCATTCTAATTGTTTAATGTTTTGTACAATGGATTCTCGTGTTCTTCGAGTTTATACTACTCTGTTGAAGTGATCTAACAGGAATTGTTTATTTTATCAGTGTGTGGTGAAGAGGTGCAAGTATTTGTATTCTTTCTGTAATTGTGCCTATAAATTGATATAGATATGGCAATTATTACAGATATGCATATGATTTTCCCTTAACCTAACAGAAGTTATGAGAGATGTGATCAATCATATTTTGGATTGATTTTTAGACTTGTGGCTAATGCGTTATTGGCCGGCATTCATGCAGTACAAAAAAAGGAAATATTAAAATATATTCATTGTCTTCATATAATTTTTGTGGGGTACATTGCAGTTTTTATGTCTCGCCTAGGC
Source organism: Pleurodeles waltl (assembly GCF_031143425.1). NCBI lineage: Eukaryota > Metazoa > Chordata > Amphibia > Caudata > Salamandridae > Pleurodeles > Pleurodeles waltl. Next base: position 1,459,248,132 of record NC_090444.1, read on the forward strand.
AGCATATGTGCTGTCTCTTTGAGACATGCTGTTTGTGCTGCACTGGCTGTCAGCTAACCCATCGTTTTTTTTTCGTACCTTTGCATCTCTTTTCAAATCTGGTTCTTTTGGCTGGTGAATCCTTCACAATAGTCTTGCATTTGTGTTTTAGTTCCCACCTATAGCGACTGGCCCTTTCACATGCTTTTTTTTCTCCAGTGGACATTTATGTTATTTTCGACTGATCAGTTTCTTATTTTGTCTTGCCATGAGATTTTGGAAAGATGTGTTTTGGGGGGGATGAACCCTCTGCACTTAAACAGATGTGATTTTTATTGTGTGTTGAAGCAAACGCGCTTATGCTAATGGCACATGTTTTGTTTAAGATTTTATAGTAATATGGTCCATGTTTTGATTGCACGCACTGTCTGTTTCTGTGGAATTCACTCACTTTCACTTCAGTGCTCCAAAGTTTAGATTGCAGCTTTGAAAAAACAGCACTCATGCTCGCAATGTCTGTGATTTGATCTCAAGCGCTAGAGTCCGATGCTATATTGCTATGCATTTGGAGCATATTCCAGTGCTCTACATTTTTTTTGCTTGTGGCCTTTGTTCCCCAAGCTGTATTACAAACATTTACACATGCGGTTTCTGCCTCCTTCTGTTTTTCTGAAGGTCTCACCTAGGCAGCGCATGCGCTGTCTCTTCAAGACATGCTTTATCTTTTTTTATTTAGTTTCCAGTGTGTACGTTTTCCCACACCCTGACTTTTTTTCTGTTATAATTTTTTGCTATAAGGCAAACCCAAAGGTTGCAGTATTAAAGGATGCATTTACTTTTTTTTAGTAAAGTCGGGTCACCTGAACATCAAATCATTTGTTAAGCACGGAATGAGATCCCTTTTTGTCCCAAACATCTATGAGTAAATGTTTCATACTTCTACATCCAGCATGTTGCTAAGAAGCAATATAAGATTCTGTGCGAGCTTCTTATTTTGACTTGTGCGCTTTTTTGTTTCCGTCTTGCCTCGGACATATGCTCCTAACCCACATTGTACTATTTTACATGTGTGATTTATGCCCTGTGTTGTCAAGTTTTCAGCATGTGCTCCTTTGAAGACCTTTTTATTTTCCACATTTTTGAATTAGTATATAGTGCAAACACAAAGGTTAGAGTACTGAAGGTCAGGTTTGCTTTTTATTTTTAGTTTTAGGTCACAATAAGATTACGTGATTTGCATCTAATTAAATGATGCCAAGGACATATTGCTCCACACTTTAATCACATTGCATTTACGCATAGATATGTGCAATTTTTACTTGGGTGAAAACACTCACTTTAGCATTCGTGCACACACTGTGTGTTTTTGTGCAATGTGCTCACGTTCACTACTGCGCTTCATGACTTATACTGCGGGGACACGCCAATTTACTTTTATTGTTTGGATCCTTGCTTCTTGTTGCCGGGCAACGTGAGGAGGGCAGAGAGACACCAGGCCAGAGCATTTCAAATGCTGCAGGCACTCCCACTTCGCGAGATGCGTCGATTCACTTTTATTGTTTGGATCCTTGCTTCTGGTTGCCGGGCAACGTGAGGAGGGCGGATAAACACCAGGCCAGAGCATTTGAAACGCTGCTGGTGCTCCCACTTCGCGGGACGCGCGCAGGCGGTGCCCGGGCAAAGCCCGGGCCAAGGGTGGGCCCGTCCTTCACCCGTCATCAACCGGAAGAGGCTGGGCCCCCCCTCTTTAATCTACGCCAAAGAGGCCCTGGAGACCGGCTTAATATCGTACCAGCGCTGTCTGAAGGAAAAGGTGGACCTTTTCTAGGTTTTTAACGCGTCTTGTATTTTAATTATTAATATTTTAGATATTTTTATGTTTCAGTAATTTTAGAGTGGAATAGAAGCTGGAGGGTGTGTAGAATTGTAACCTTAATGACATTTTCTTTTTAAATATAAGATATCAAGCCTCTATTTTGGATGGGGAAACATAAGTGAGACCATGGAAAAGGGGGCTCTTCTCAGGAGGTTACTGCCCCCAGGTTGATAACTAGTTACCTCACTTCTGTGATGGGTGTCATTGAATCTGAAATAGGAAAGGTGGAAGCCACCCTAGAATCAACATTTGAGAAGACAGGGAAAAGAGTGATAGAAGTAAAAACTCCTCAAGTAAACTCGTTATCAAATAGGATAAGAAATCCCTGTGTTATAAGGGATAAGGATCCGCGAGTTAACCAAATTAATTCTATAACCCCTGAGAGCCCACCCATTAAGAAGAGTAGGCAATTGACTTCTCCTCACATTTTAGATTCTTTTATAGACTCGGCCCTGCCCCCTGTAAAACCTAGTGTATCTGAAAAGGCTCTAGTAGAAATAGAGAATAGTAAGGTGAATTTACAATCTAAACCATCAAAGAAACCTACAGGGAAACAGACAAGAGACTTTAAAACCGTGAAAATCCACAATGAATTTCTTAATCATATTGACAGTCAGCTAGATGATATTAGAAAGCTCTGCTCCCAGATTCTGGAGAAGGTGGCAGTTTTTTCAAAGACTTAATTGTGAACAAGTGGACTGATGTCATGATAACTTTGGGTGAAAATAATCCCCCTCATGAACTTGTTTATGCTCATTCTTCTTTGACAAAGTATATGGCCGAAAAACTTCAGCGTCCTAGTATAGATAAAGAAAGTGGCCCCGATGGTTTGACCATGCATGTACCTCTTCTTTAAAGAATTTGAAGAAAACAATACATTTTTTCCCTCAAGATCGACAAGCTATCAAAATCGCAAGAAAGGGTTATAAGGACGCACTTGCAAGCAGAAAGGCTGAACTAAGGGACTCTGGTTGGGAGGATTTGATAGATGCAAGCAAAAATAGAGATACAGCTGCCTTTTGGCGAGTGGTTAATTCTCTACTGCTGAATGATAAGATAAAAATGGCCACGGACACTGTAATCCCAGCACAAGAATGGGTGGGTTATTTAAAAAAAACTTTTGCAATAGAGGATAATGTATTAAAGTATGATACGAGTCGCTTTATGGTTATAAATAACGCCCCAATTAGTGTAGCCTTCAGTAACACTATAAATGTAGTTGACGTAAAACGCGGCTATTCTAGATTGCCCATCGGAGAAAGCTCCTGGCCCAGACAGGATCCCAGTCGATTTATATAAAGCACTACCAGATTTTTGGGCACCATTGCTTACTAAGGTTTTGAGATCTGCCACAATAGGCCCATTAGTAGATACTTGGAGAGAGGCGTATTATTGTCCCGATTTTTAAAATGGGGATATTGCAGACCCCTTATGTCACCGACCAATCTCTCTTTTGGATAGCTCGGTAAAGATTTTAGGCTGAGTGATCCTAAATAAGCTGGAAAATTGGGCAATGGAGACTAATTGCTTCTCAGAAGTGAAATTTGGGTTTCGACCAGGGCTGGGTACAGTTGAACAAACACTCAATCCGACCTTGATAGTACAGAAATATACAAAAGCCAAAAAAGGGTGTGTGCATTTAGCATTTATGGACTTATCATGTGCTTTTGACACAGTTAATAGAGAGAAATTGTGGATGGTCATGTCAAAAATGGGGGTGGATAAGGACATAATTGTCTTACTCAGCAGACTCCATGCATGTACCTCAGCACAAGTCCGTTACTCCCAGGAGGGTGATTTAACAGAGAAGTTTTCTTCATTAAAAGGGGTAAGACAGGGCTGCGTGCTAGCCCCCTTCCTTTTTTTTCTTTACATAAATGGCCTAGAGAAATTTCTCTGTGAGATGGGGAAGGATCTTCCAAGCATTAATAATTCCCCAATTTCAGTACTGCTTTATGCGGATGATGCTGTACTCATCTCAAGGACAGCAAATGGTCTTCAAATTCTATTGAATGCTTTTAATCCTTATATGGGAAATCTTGGTCTTAAAATTAATCGATCAAAGTCATTTGTGATGAAGAGTGGGCCAAAGCTAGCAAAAACAAAAAAATGTATTTTGGAGGGGGAAGAAATATCTAAGGTTACACATTTTACGTATTTGGGGGTCCCTATTGATGTTGATTTTAATTGGAAGTTTTTAGTAAACGTACGCCTAACACAATTTGAAAGAGCTATAGATGCCGTTTTTAGATTCTTTAAAACGTTGGGGCATAAACCTATAAAAGAGATGATAACTGTATTTTCTAGCAAATGTTTTTCTATCACGTCATTTGGAGCAGGGGTTTGGGGCTATGCTGATTCATCAAGTATCCAGGTTGTAGAAAATAAGTTCTTAAGGAGGTTACTAGCAGTCCCGCAATCAACTTCGGTAAAGTTCTGTCATGATGAAGTGGGCTTGAGGGTTATATCCGATTATATAAAGCTCCAACCAGTATTACTCTGGTTAAAAATGTGGGCGAAACCGGAAGCTCATTTATGCAGGATGGTGATACAGGACTGCCTCTTGTTAACAAGATCATTGGATATACCTTGGCTTAGATATGTGCGTTCTTTGTTTTTCTCCCTTGGAGTAGGGGAGTTCTTTTCTAAGCCGAATCTTATAACAAAGGGGGACATAAAAAACGTAAAGGAAATATATTTGCAGCAAACAAGGGACCCAAAGTTAAATTTCTGTTTAGAGAGAAACCAGGAGACGACCCAGCATCAGCAATTACAACCTTTGTTCTACCAAGTTATTACTAGTTCTGAGCGTCAAAAGTTTTTATTTACCAGGTTTCGCTTGAATACATTGCACTACCTGGTAGCATTTCCTTCCTGTGGAACTTGGTTTAAGAATCTTCCACTATGTTGCTGCGATAGAAAATCATCTCAAAGTACATTGCACTTTATACTTTTTTGTAATTTTTATATTATACCAAGAAAATGTTTTACGTCCTGTTCTTTTAGCTAAAAGTATTAGAACTAGCCAGCTTGCTTATTCATATTTGCACAAGTTGGGAGATGAAGAGACAATACAGGCTATGTTAAATTATATACACGCTGCTTTTGGAATTTGGAATTTGTATTAATAAAGTTTTATTTGCTCTCAAACTCTGTATGGCTGTACTTATTAAATGTATTTTATGGTCTATTTGCACCGAATAAAGTATTAAAGAAGATATTGTAAATTTTCATTTTTGTTTCAGTACGGGGAGGTTATATGGTTTGATCTCAATCACCAGAGGTGGATACTATGTTGCTGTATGCTTGGACAGACTTAAGAGCTCTAGGTTTTTGTTTCGCTCATGGGCTATTGTCCCGGGAGCCAATACGCAATTTCTCACATTCACAAAATGTTGATGCCATGCTGCACATGCTTTGAACACTTGGCATTTGTGCACAGATGTTTACATTTAATTTTCATTGGCTTTAGGAGAGCTGGGTTTGTGCTTGGTGGGTGGGGTAACATCTTATAGTTTATGGTACTTGGCTCAATTGCTTTGTGCTTTCCAACCTCTCAAATGTAGCTTGTGGTACTGATAACAATCTTAACAGATGCTAATACATTCACTCAAATAGGCAAGCAAACTCTTCCATTAACAGAGCCTTCAAGACTTATTCTTTTTCATACCACGTTGCGCCAACCTGGCACCAGCTTTTTGCCAAAAATGTGTGACTCTGCCACAAGCTTCAAAATAGATAAAAGTTGTCTATAGACCAAAAGCAACACTATAGCTGTTAAAATTACTTTAAAAACGTGTTTTAATTATTATCCAGTTCTAATAGACAGTGTATTTTTAGAAATGCACATAGTAAAATGCATTTTTGATTTAAAAGGCTGCCTGTTTGTCTTTTTAGTCTGTGGCAAAGGGAGTTCATTTTCTGGTATACACTTTTTTTGGGACTTTCAATTTTAAAGGCTCTGAACTAATTGTTATGTTGCTGACTCAGTACAAAACGTACCAGCCTTTTATGATTTACGATTCAAAGGGAGCTTTATGTAACTGTGGCCCATATTGCAGTTTTAGTTATGTATAGACAAACTGTATTTAACAAAACTTCTATGGTGGTTGTCTAGTTACATTTGCTGATTAGGGCTTAGTGCCTTTGAACGTATGTTTACCTATTCTTCCATCCAGCATTTTGCACACAGATGGTGAGATTTCAATAACACTGTTATTAAGCCCCCAAGAAAAATAAAATTGTTTTTTAGCCTACTCCAAGTGTATGAGTCTCTTCCTTCTTTATGCTGTCTCTGCCACACAAAGGAATTTATGTAATTTATGTGGGGAAAGACAAAAAAAATGAAAGTTTTGCACCTTGAGATGGCAACATTTGAAGGCAAAAAGGAGGGCAATTTTGAAGACTAAATTTGGGAATGACTGGAATAGTAACAGGATACTGAATTGCCTGGTTAAACACGTATAAAGTCCAAGGTGAGACTTACTAGCTATGCAATGCCTGTTATACTTCCAGCTAGTTACTTACTGCACTTTCACCATAGGGTGTAAGGGCACTTCAAACAGTCTATGGAGGGAGCACTTGAAATGCAGGCACACATAAGGTATTTTTAAGGCAAGCTAATCTTTTCACAATTTATTTGAACTCTATGAAGAGAATAGGCATTGCTTTGGGTTCCAATCTGGATCTAAATTGAGTAAGGATGTCATTGCTCCATTAAGATTGAGAAGATTATTGTTGGGAATGGCCTTGCTGCAGGGTCAACTCAAAATTTTTGCCTTCCTCCTTCTCTTTTTTTGACCTCATTTTTGCTGGCATTAGGACTCTGCGCACTTTACCAGTGCTAATCAGTGCTAAAGTGCATATGCTGTCTCCCCAAAACATGGTGACATCGGCTCATACCCAATTGGCTTATTTAATTTACTTTTAAGTCCCTAGTAAAAGTGCACTACATGTGCCCACGGCCTGTAGATTAAATGCTACTAATGGGCCTGCAGTCCTGATTGTGCCACCCATATAAGAAGACCCCTAACCAGGTCCCAGGCCTACCATTGCAAGGCCTGTGTGTACAGTTTCACTGCCAATTCAACTTGCCATTTAAAAGTACTTGCCAAGGCTTAAACTCCCCTTTTTCTACATATGCCACCCCTAAGGTAGGCCCTAGATAACCCATAGGGCAGGGTGCTATGTAGGGAGAAGGCAGGACATGTACCTGTGTAGTTTATTGGTCCTGGTAGTGTAAAACTCCTAAATGTGTTTTACACTGCTGTGATGCCTGCTCCTTTCATAGGCTAACATTAGGGCTACCCTCATATACTGTTTGAGTGGTAGATTCTGATCTGAAAGGAGTAACGAGGTCATATTTAGTATGGTAATGCTAATACAAAATCCTGCTGATTGGTGACGTTGAATTTAATATTACTATTTTAGAAATGCCACTTTTAGAAAGTGAGCATTTCTCTGCACTTAAAACCTTCTGTGCCTTACAATCCACGTCTGGTTGGGTTTGTTGACAGCTCCCTTGTGCATTTCACTCAGACAACCCCAAACACAGGATGCTCAGTCACACCTGCACACATCTGCATACTGAATGGGTCTTCCTGGGCTGGGAGAGTGGAGGGTCTGACACTTACATGGCAAAGGACAGTGGCCTGCCATCACACAATGGACTGTCAAACCCCAAACTGGGACCCTGGCAGACAGGATGGAACTGAAAGGGGACCTTGTGCACTTCTAAGCCACTCTTTGAAGTCTCCCCCCACTTCAAAGGCACATTTGGGTATTTAAACAGGGCCTCTGACCCTACCAACTCAGACACTTCTGGACAAGATACCACTGGGAAAGAAACTCTGAACCAGAACCTGCAACCTGCCAAGAGAAGCTGCCTGGCTACCACAAGGACTCACCTGACTGCTTTGCTGAAAAGGTCTACTGCCTGGCTGTTGCCCTGCTGCCACTGCTTCCTTGCTGCCCTCTGGCTCTGCTGAGAAGTGCTCTCCAAGGGCTTGGATTGAGCTTGCCTCCTGTTTTCTGAAATCTCAGGGCCAAAAAGACTTCATCTCTGCAAAGAACTACTTGTGCGGTGAAAACCAACGCACAGCCTGCCAGAATCGCCGCACAGCCTGCATCAAGGTGAGAAAATCACCGCACACTGAACCGGAACAACCCTGCCCGGCTTCCAGAGAGGAGAGCGATGCAGCGCTAGCGTTGCAACCAGAACCTCGATGCACGGCCCACTGGATCAATGCATAGATGAGCTGGAACAACACAGCCTGACTTCCTGCAAGAAGAATTGACGCAGCACCTGCTGTGCGACAAAAAGTTACCTGCATCGCTCACCGGATCGACGCAGTCCCCTGTGACTTCGTCCTGCACACCGAGGATTTCTCTGCATCATCCCAGGGGCATCCAAATACCCTGCAACCCGAAGAGGATCCAAGTCAGCGCGCCGGAAATCAATGAAGGGCCCCTGATGCATGGAAAATATCAACTCATCGTCTGTGTGTGCCTGAGGAAACAACGCACACCTCCCAGTATTCTACGCATCTCCTCCTCCGAGGTCCCTTGTGGATAATTTAGACGCAAACTAGGTACTTTGTGCTTGCAAGAGGCACTTATTGCTTTTAAGAACTTAAGACTCTTTTTATTATTTTCTAAAGTGATATTTCAGCGTTTACCTTTTCACCTTATTGTAGCCAGATAAATATTCTATATTTTTCTAAACCTGTGTGGTGTATTTCTGTGGTGTTTATACTGTGATATTGCATGATTTATTGCACAGATACTTTACACATTGCCTTCTAAGTTAAGCCTGACTGTTCAGTGCCAAGCTACCAGAGGGTGGGCCCAGGATAATTTGGACTGTGTGTCACTTACCCTGACTAGAGAGAGGGTCCTTACTTGGACAGCGGGTAACCTGACTGCCAACCAAGGACCCTATTTCTAACGACTATCCACCTTATACTTCCAGGTAAGGCTTTCTGACGTCCTTGTCCTTCTGCCAGGTCCACAGTTTCAAGCAAACCTAGCCACTGAATGGTTTAAAGTGTGTTTCTTGAACCATTAACAATTGCATATTAACTCTCTATTTTATTTTTCTTCAACATGATTTAAATTTGCTCTGTGCCCTTGAAATCTTGCTGACTGATCAATCTCACTCTTTACTCATGAAACTGCTTCCGCCTGACCTAAATTAATTTTGCTCAACTGTAAATATTAATAGATAAGGATTTGTTAACCTGTTATATTTCATAGAGTTAAAAGTGATGTACAAGTCATAAGTTGCTAAGAGTCAAGCCCTGTTTCAATTACATAGTATTCATCTATCGACCTCTCAAAGCGATCATAAAAAGATTGATACCTCTCACAATTTATGATCTACATCCCTTACTTATCTTTCATTGGGGATTGAAAAATCTGGTTCTCAAAGTCCCAAATGAGACTTTCTCAAACTTAATAGGGGCTTTTGGTGAAAGTTATTTTAGTTGACCAAACTCCTAACTGGACCCTAGAATCACATTTCTGCTGAAACAATGCATGCCTATGTAAACTGAATGCACCGACTATCATCTATGATCTTATTGGAAACCGGGTGCATTTTGTAATATATCACGCTCAGCTCCTGGGATAATTCTGTCTGCAAAACACATATGTGCAACACAAACACTTTCTAGTGGCAGCAATGACTTCAGAATTACTTTATCTTCTTTCCTTAATTCATCATTTTGATAACCTTCCTTATTTGTCAAGCATACCTTAAACACCAACTAGAGTGGTGTGTTAGTGGCTTGTCATTAGTAATGCCTGCCACGTGTTATGTACAGAAAGTGTGCAACTGCTGTTGTTCCAAGGCTTGAGTGACAATCTCTTCTTCCATTTTCTTTTATTTCTTGTGCCTCTGAGGGTAAACTGGTAGCAGAACTCATATAGAACCTCATTCCCTTTCCATAGCTCTCAAGTAGTTCATCAATCCAAGTTGTGAATAACACAGAAGCAAATGACCTGATTTCCTGGGGAAAAGTACTCTGCTCACAAGTGGTAAATTGTCTTGGTCTGATACTACTGAGACTACGCTATTGCAGTGCATAAATCTCTTGCTTGATATTAAAGTACATGCCAAAAACGTTTAATTTGATTCACTTTTAGCACTGACAGCATGGTTATTGGGTACAACTACACTGTTGACTGAATCTCTAAAGGCATACTACATTTTCACTTGCCATTTTAGCAAGCTGTAGCTAATATGAAAGTTAAAGAATTAGTTGGGTGAATTCATTGATACCAGTATTTTGAGTGCTGTCTCTCCAGGGGTATTGCTGCTGTGGCACATTACTTTCTCATTGGGAGTTGTTCAGAACAGTCCCTGAATGGCAGAATCAAGTCACCACTGGAACCTCACACGTGTCCTCAAATCTTGTGAGCTGACTCCCAAGCTAAATTCTCCTCGATGGGAAAGCCGCCTATATCCGTCAAAGGTTCATCTGTTGTTCTTAGCAGGCTATCTTAAGCAACTTTGACCACTTATCCAATCTTTCAATTTTGTTCCTGACGCTGGTCCATTTATTAGTGCACATGTTCCACTTTTCATGTGTTTCAAAGTGCTACAACAGATGAGTACATAAACTATTTACTGTAGACCCATTTTTCTTCAGTTATTTATATCTCTCACTTCTAACTAATGGTTAGAAATGTGGTCTTTGGTTGGCAGTCTGCTTACCCCTTGTCCAACCAAGGACCCTCACTCTTGTCAGGATGAAAGAGATACTCACCCTCAGCTAACCCCTGCTTACCCTCTTTGTAGTTTGGCACCACCAGTAGTCTTAATAGCAGAGTGCTAGGTATAAAGTATTTGTACCAACACACACATTAACTTAATGAAAACACTACAAAATGACACAACACAGGTTTAGAAAATAGGAATTATTTATCTAAACAAAAGTAGACCAAAAAAAACAAAAATCCACAATACACAAGTCAAGTTATCAATTAAAAAGCAAAAAGAGTCTTTATGTAGTTTTAAACGCACACTAAAACTGTTAGCGTGAAAATGTACGTTGGGTGCATCAAAAATAACCCTGCACAGGCGAGTATGCGTCAAAAAGGGCTTACGATGCATTGATTTCACTCATGAGCGAGACCTTAAGATGTTTCTCCTTTCGTCGGGTCAGGGCTCGTCATTTCTTCTCTCCGCAAAGTCCAGTCTTTGTCCTCTAGCACAGGCAGAAGCAGCAATTGCAGGATAGCTCCACAAAGCACAGTCACAGGCAGGGCAGCTCTTCTTCCTCAGCTCTTCAGCTCTTCTCCATGCAGAGGTTCCTCTTGGTTTTCAAAAGCGTTCTACAGTCTGTGGTTTTGGGTGCCCTTCCTATACCCTATTTATCCTTTGAAGTAGGCCTACTTCAAAGCCAAGTCTTTCTTGAATGTGAAATCCTGCCTTGCCTAGGCCAGGCCCCAGACACTCACCAGGGGGTTGGAGACTGCATTGTGTGAGGGCATGCACATCCCTTTCAGGTGTGAGTGACCACTCTTCCCCTCCCTCCTAGCACAGTTGGCCCTTCAGGAAATGCAGACTACACCCCAGCTCCCTTTGTGTCACTGTCTAGAGTGAGGTGCAACCAGCCCAACTGTCAAATTGACCCAGACAGGGAATCCACAAACAGGCAGAGTCACAGAAATGGTATAAGCAAGAAAATGCTCACTTTCTGAAAGTGGCATTTTCAAACACACAATCTTAAAATCAACTTTACTAAAAGATGTATTTTTAAATTGTGAGAACCCAAACTCCACATGTCCATCCACTCCCAATGGGAATCTACACTTTAATCATATCTAAAGGTAGCCCCCACTTTAACCTATGAGAGGGACAGGCCTTGAAACAGTGAAAAACAAATTTAGCAATATTTCACTGTTAGGACATATACAACACATTACTATATGTCCTACCTTAACCATACACTGCACCCTGCCCTTTGGGCTACATAGGGAATACCTTACATGTAAGAAAATGAAAGGTTTAGGCCTGGCAAGTGGGTACACTTGCCAAGTCGAATTTACAGTTCAAACTGCACACACAGACACTGCAGTGGCAGGTCTGAGACATGATTACAGAGCTATCTATGTGGGTGGCACAACCAGTGCTTCAGACCCACTAGTAGCATTTGATTTACAGGCCCTGGGCACCTCTAGTGCACTGAACTAGGGACTTACTAATAAATCAAATATGTCAATCATGGATAAGCCAATTACATACACAGTTTGCAGAGGAGCACTTGCACTTTAGCACTGGTTAGCAATGGTAAAGTGCCCAGAGTAACAAAAACAGCAAAATCTGAGTCCAGCATACATTAACCTGAGGAACAGAGGGAAAAAGTTAAGGAAGACCACGCCAAGGATGAAAAGTCTCACACGTGTCCCCCCAGCGGAAAGTGGGGAGCAACTACCCAACCTCATGGGAGTTCTCCTCACTAACGCAGAAGAACCTAGACAGACCATCAGCATTGGCGTGCTCTGTATCAGGACGGTGTTCCACCATAAAGTCCATCCCCTGTAGGGAAATGGACCACCTCAACAGTTTTGGATTCTCACCCTCATCTGCATTAACCATCTGCAGGGCCTATGGTCTGAACTTGGAAGTGAGTCCCAAACAAGTAGGGTCTTAGCTTCTTCAGTGCAGGACCACAGCAAATGCTTCACGTTCTACGGCACTCCACCTACGTTCCCTGGGTAGTAAGCTCCTGCTAATGAAGGCTACGGGTTGATCTAGGCCCTCTTCATTCAGCTGTGAGAGTACTGCTCCAATACCATGCTCTGAGGCGTCTGTTTGCATGACAAACTCCTTGGAGTAGTCAGGTGCCTACAGCACAGGTGCTGTGCACATGGCAGCCTTCAGGGCATCAAAAGCGTTCTGGCAAGCCTCTCTCTAGATCACTTTCCTGGGTTGCTTCTTCAAAGTCAACTCAGCTAAGGGGGTAACAATGGTACCATATCCCTTAACAAACCTCCTGTAGTATCCTGTGAGACCTGAGAAGACTCTCACTTGAATCTGGGTCTTGGGAGGCTCCCAAGCCAGAATTGTGTCAATCTTAGGCTGTAGGTATGCCACCTGGCCATTCCCCACCTGGTGTCCTAAGTACACCACAGAACCCTGCCCTATTTGGCACTTGCTAGCCTTAATAGTGAGGCCTGCCTTCTGCAGGGCCTTTAACACTCTCCAGAGGTGTTGCGTGTGTTCCTCCCATGTGGAACTGATAACAGCAATGTCATTCAGGTAGGCGGCACTGAGCTCATCCAGTACAGCCAACACCTGGTTGACCAACAACTGAAAGGTGACAGGTGCATTCTTCATTCCAAATGGAATCACTTTAAATTGAAAGTGTTCATCTGGGGTAGAGAATTCTGACCTCTCCTTGGCCCCTTAAGTTAAGGCAATCTGCCAGTACCCCGATGTTAAGTCAAACTTACCGAGGTACTTTGCAGCTCCAAACTGGTCAAGGAGCTCATCAGCTCGGGGATGGGGTGTGCATCACTCTTGATGACCGCATTGAGTCCCCAGTAGTCCACACAGCACTTAAGTTCTGGAGTGGCACAAGGTGTAGCAGACTATTGGACCAATACCACTGTGCTGGCCGAAGGACTGCTGGAGTGCTCAATAACCTCTGGGGTAAGCATTTTGGATACCTCATCCTTAATGCATGCCCTGACCCTGTCAGTCACCCTGTAAACTTTTGGTTTAATAGGTGTACTGTCCCCAGTGTCCACAACATGTGTGCACAAGTGTGTGACTCCTGGGATCAGGGAAAACAGTGAGGAAAACTGTCCCAACACGTGGCGGCAGTCACCTTGCTGCTCCTCAGTCAGGGAGGGGGAGAGGATCACTCCCTGCACTGATCCATCTTTTTCTCTTGCAGACAGGAGGTCAGGAAGAGGCTCACTCTTCTCCTCTACCCCATCATCTGTTGCAAGGAGCATGGACAGTTCAGTCCGCTCAAACTGATGTTTGAGGAGGTTGACATGCAGGACCCTTAAAGGGTTCCTTGGAGACCGCAAGTTCACCAGGTAGGTGACTTCACTCTTGCGCTCCACCACCTCAAATGCCCCAGTCCACTTATCCTAGCGTGCCCTAGGCTCCACTGGTGCCATCACCCACACTTTTTGTCCAGGTTGAAACTCGACCAGAGTGGCATTCTGGTCATACCAGCGTTTCATGTCCTCCTAGCTTGCTTCCAGGTTCTCCTGTGCGAGACTCCTGAAGCGGGCAGTCTGGTTTCTCAAAGCCAGCATGTAACTGAATACATCCTGGGAGGGGTTTACTAGGAGCTTTTTCCAAAGCCTCCTTCATCAGACTCAAAGTTCCCCTCACAGAGTGGTCATAAATCAGCTCAAAGGGACTAAACCCAAGTCCCTTTGGAGGAAGCTTCCTGTAAGCGAACAGGAGGCATGGCAAGAAAACGTCCCACTTCCACCTCAAGGGCTCTGACAGGCTCATGATCATGCCTTTCGAGGTGCGGTTGAATCTCTCAACTAGACCATTACTTTGGGGGTAGTAAGGGGTGGTGAACTTGTAGGTTACCCCACACTCCTTCCACAGAGACTTCATATACGTGGATATGAAGTTGGTACCCCTATCAGATACCGCTTCCTTGGGGAACCCCATGCAGGTAAAAACCCCATCAAAGCACGACCCACCATAGGGGAAGTGATTGATCTCAAAGGAATGGCTTCTGGGTATCGGGTGGCATGGTCCACCAAGGTCAGGATAAACCTGTTGTCCATGGCTGTTTTGGGATCCAGAGGCCCCACATTGTCACTGTCCACCCTCTCAAAGAGAGTACTGTCACAGGTAATGGTTGGAGGGGAGCTTACTTTTCCCCTCACTCTTGCCACTTGCCTGGCAAGTCTGACAACACCTGCAATGTGAATCTGAGTGCCTGCACATTAGGGGCCAGTTAAAGTGGGTGATAAGCCTCTCAAAGGTCTTGTCCCGCCCCAAATGTCCAGCTAAAGGTACATCATGAGCCAGTCCCAGTAGGAAGGCCCTGAAGCACTGGGGTACCACCAGCACACGGGCTGACCCAGGCTCAGGAACCTTAGGCTCGCTATACAAGAGGTCATCCTCCCAATAAATCAGGTGTGATCCTGGCTCTTTGCCAGCCCCCTGGTCTGCAGCCTGCTGCCACAAACCCTCCAGAGTAAGGCATGTCTTCTGTGCTGCACAGAATGCTTCCCTGGTGCGCCCTCCTTCCTGCTGCTACTGCAACAGCTCAGGGACCTCCCCCAGTTCAGCCACCTGTTGTCCTGTAGGCTCTGGGGTGTCACCCTCAGGTTCCGCCTCCTCCCGGACCATGGGAACTTCTGGGGCCAGTTTCCTGTGCCCCCTGCCCTTCCTCTTCTTGCCGGCCCCCTGGGCCACTGTTTCAGGGTCCAGGGGTTCTTGATTACCCTGACGGGCTGCCATTGACAGGGTGGATATGCATACCCACCAAGGCAGACCCAACATCTCCAAGTGAGACCTGTGTTCCACCTCCTTCCAATGGGAATCCTCTGGGTCATTGCCTAGCAAACAATCAACAGGCATGGTTGGACTCACAGCTACCTTCAAGAAACCTGAGACCCCCCCGCATTCAAAGGGAACCTGCGCCACTCTGCACAGGCGCTCTGAGTTGTCCACTGCAACTACTTGGTGAAGTACCCAGGGATCAATCTGCTCTTCAAACACCAGCTGACTCTTGACTGTAGTCATGCTGGCTCCTGTGTCTCTCAGAGCCTCCACCCTCTGTCCATTAATGGTCACCCACTGCCTGCACTTCTTAGTGTTTTCAGGCACTGGGGTTCTCTGGACCATCTCACTGTCCCCTAGTGAGACAAGGGTCATCTCAGCTGGTTCCCACCCACCTGAAACCATCTCCTCCCCAAGCGCTACACTGGCCAAACCTTGGGACGGCGCACAAGTGGGTGCAGGTGTACTTTTGGGGCATTTGGGGTCCCCCTCACATGACCCACCTGGTCACATGCATAGCACATATGTGGGGGACCACATGCCACTGACTTCCCTTTGGAGAACCCTGGCTTCTTCTCACTGGGGGTTGGGAATTCTTACCCTGGGAATCAGTTTGGGGCCCTTTAGAGAACTCCCCTTGTTTACCCTTACCCCCCCATTTCTTTTGAGAGGGACCATGCCCAACCATGGCGTGGTCTCTCCCATACCTCTTTTGGACCCTGGTGCTCTCCCACCGGTCCGCTTCCTGTGCAAACCTCCTGGGATCAGTCAGCTTGCTGTCAATCAGGTGCTGGCGCAGCTCTGGAAAACATAAACTGTACAAGTGCTCCCAAGCAATCAGATTGTGAAGCCCCTCATACGTAGTTACCTTACTGCACTTCACCCAACCATCTAATGA
Organism: Pleurodeles waltl; assembly: GCF_031143425.1. Classification (NCBI taxonomy): domain Eukaryota; kingdom Metazoa; phylum Chordata; class Amphibia; order Caudata; family Salamandridae; genus Pleurodeles; species Pleurodeles waltl. The sequence goes on from NC_090444.1 coordinate 1,459,264,380, forward strand.
CCTGCAATAAGAATCAACACATTCCAACCATGTTTGGGATTCCTTTTTCTTAAAGGACCTAAACTTGTCCTTATACTGCTAAGGGGAGAGACAATATCTTGTGAGTAGGGCATCCTTCATGATAGTGTAGGTGAGACTCTGAGCATCCCCTAAGGCTATCAGTGCATCCCTCCCCTCTACCTCAAAGTGCTTCCACAGAGCTGCTCCCCAATGAGCTTCAGGGACCAGGTTCATGTGGAAGGCAGACTTATACCCCTTGAACCACAAGTATATGTCATCCTCCCTCTTGTAATCCCTGACTAGGTCTTTTAGGATTTGTACCCTTCTTTCAGGTTGTACTGTACTGTTGCTGCCACCATCTCTACTAGACTGGCTCCTCTGATCTAACTTCTTTAAGCTAAGTTCATGAGCCAGTAGTATCTGCCTTTCTTCAATGGCCATCCTCCTGTCCTCCCTTTCCCTCTCCATCCTGAGCTTGAGCTTTTCCAGCTCCAATTGGTAGTCTCTCTCTGCCTGTCTGTCCTTTAACTCTTCAGGTGTTAGACCTTTAGATGAAACCCTGCTACATGTCCTTGAGACCTTCTCCCTGAATATAACAGGCCCAACCACAATACCATTGTGTATGGCACACTCTTCCTCCTCCTCCTCATCGCCCTCATCGTCTGTGTGCTCTTCAGTGCTCTTGGCTATCACCCAGGCCCTCAGCGCCTTATCCAGCTCCTCCTTCTTGGATGAGCTCTTAATGGGACAGTCAAACCTTTTACAGAACTGCTTCAACTGAGCCTTGGTATAACTCTCCAATTTCTCAAGGCCAAAATCAACTCCAACTGATGCATCTCCAGCTTGGGACATGATGAAGATTAAAAAACGAGTGCAAAGTTCCAAAGGTAGAAAAACAAGTTCCCATATGAAGTTTCAAAAAAGTCAGTAAAGGGATAAGCTAGAAATAGAACAAAAAGAAGTTCCAAAGAGAAAATCAAAAATCACAAGACAAGTAGTATGTGGTCACGTAGTGGTCTGAACTCCAAAACAGTAGTGTACACTTAATTACTGTATGTCAAGTATAAATACAAGTCCAATCCCATCTGCTGATCACCAATGTTAGAAATGGGGTCTTTGATTGGCAGTCAGGTTACTCCCTGTCCAAGCATGGACCCTTACTCTAGTCAGGGTAAAAGAGAATCACCCTCCGCTAACCCCTGCTTACCTCCTGCTTGGCACAGGCAGTAGGCTTAACTTCAGAGTGCTAGGTGTAAAGTATTTGTACCAACACACACAGTAACTTAATGAAAACAGTACAAAATAACATAACACAGGTTTAGAAAAATAGGAAATATTTATCTAAACAAAACAAGACTAAGATGACAAAAATCCACAATACACAAGTCAAGTTATCAATTAAAAAACAAAAAGAGTCTTCATGTAGTTTTAAACACACTCTAGCACTGTTAGCGTGAAAATGTACCTGGGGTGTGCCAAAAATAACCGTGCACTGGTGAGTGTGCGTCAAAAAGGGCTTGCGATGCGTTGATTTCACTCACCAGCGAGACATTGTGTTGTTTCTCCTTTCGTCGGGTCAGGGCGTGTCATTTCTCCTGTCCGCAGGAGAGCGATGCGTCGATCCGGTCAGCACCCTCGGGTCCGGGCAGGCCATGAGTTGTTTTTACATGCCCAGCGATGCTTGCATCAGAAATCCAGCCGCGCGATGATCTGAAAACCATGCAGTGCAGGTTGCAATCTCCCGGCTTCCATCAGCGATGCTGCGCGTCGTTTCTCCTGCTCTGATTCTTCGGTCGCGTTGCAGGAGAGAGTCGATTTTCAGCCGCAAAGCCGGAGGTGCATCGATTTTCCAGCCGCAGACTACATCTTGATCCACCAAAAACACAATAGCTGATGGACAGAATGCTTGCAATTAGGCTAAATCACTGACAATCACTCTGGGCAGAATTCAAACCCTTCATTAGTCATTCCTTTTGCCACTGCAAACAAAGGCCTGCAATATGCAAATCTGTGTTCTCCCCGATCCTCATGGTAAATGTTCATCTGCAAATGCCAAGTGAGTCACCATCCAGAGGGAAACACAAACAACATCAGATCATTTCTGGCCTTGTTAGGTCTGTCTGTGAGGAATAGTTTGGCTCTCGTGGCCAAAGAGGACAGGGTCTGTGTATCCCCTGGGCCACAAACAGTATTACCTCAGAGATACACAAAAAGATCAGAGATTTGCTTGAAAATAGTCTACATCAGTAGCAGTAACTCTGGGTAGCATTCCTCTCCATTGTTTATGTCTGCTGCCTCACTCTAGAGACAGTCCTTCGAATACAGATAAGTACCGACCATTCTCCTCATGGCAATACTTCATACAGACTGCCAGGAGATGCCATAATGAAAACCACGCAACCCCAGACTAATTTTAGCCTAATTTGCCTTATCAGTGAGCTAATGCTTGGATACTTCAGCACAGTAATCAAGGGACCCCCGCTTAGGTAAGCCATTGACCACTTGGTATGTAAATGAAGCATACAATAGGTGAAGGGAGAACTGCTTCCAAATAATCTAAACTCTTCTTACTCGCTGTAGGTAGGATTACAACCTGTATTTCTCCCACTGTGCCACTCTAGAAAGAGGCTTGCCTTATTAAACTCATTACTGACCTGTGTCTGGAATTTTTATCAAAGAGTTGGAAGTGAAAATAATTTAGCAATAGCACGTATTATATCATTATATACTAGAAGTTGGATTTAAAGTTCTAGTACTTATGCTGAGCAAAAGATTACATAGATGACATTTGAGATAAGGAGGTCTCACCAAAATGGTTGATCTTAAGTTTATGGATGAGTGCAAAAAAGGTAACTTGCTTCTTGGTAGAAGTAGCCATCTTACATGCAGGAATACTGAAAACCGGAGAAACGTGCATTCACCAGTGTTAGAAGGTGGACATGAATAACAGGAGGCAAAATCTGAAGGAGTTGTTTCTTAATCAAATTGACTTAAATTTAGCAGTGCTGGAGGTGGAGTCTGCTGCTCCTTGGATCATTTTCAGCACTCTTCGACCATCACACTCTTGAACATGGAACACTGCAATATTTAGAAGCACTTACAATTCATTGTGCCTCTTCAGTGAGAAGTTTCCATAATATTTATTATTTTTAAGGAAGAACCAATCTAAATACTGGGACCTACTTTCCTGAGTTACAGCTGAATTCTGTGCAGAAACAAGACTTTTTTGGGGAATAAAATACTTGCAAGTGTAACTGAAATTTCTATATAATGTTAAATATATTAGTAGTATTTAGGCAGACATTGTACTATAACAAAGGTTGCTACAACTGACAGCCTTAGGGTGGCCATCCCTCAACTATTTTCCTGCCTCCCTCAATTTTTCTCACCCAGTTTTGCTGGTTTATCGACTCTGCACACTTTACCACTGCTGACCAGTGCTAAAGTGCACATGCTCTCTCCCCTAGACATGGTAACATTGCTTTCTCCCGAATTGGCATATTTAATTTACTCTTCAGTCCCTAGCAAAGTATACTAGAGGTGCCCAGGGCCTGTAAATTAAATGCTACTAGTGGGTCTGCAGCACTGGTTGTACCACCCACATAATTAGCCCTTGAACCATGTCTCAGGCCTGCCATTGCCAATCCGTAAACTCCCCTTTTGCATATAAATCACCCCTAATGTAGGCCCTTGGCAACCCAGAGGGCAGGGTGCTATGGAAGTAAAAGGCGGGACATGCACTTATGTGTTTTACATGTCCTCGAAGGGGAAAACTCACAAATTTGTTTTCCATTACTGTGAGGCCTGCTCCTCTCATAAGCCAGCATTAGAACTGCCCTCAAGTACTTTCAAGTGTTAGATTCTGATCTGAAATGAGTAGCTCTGCCATGTTTAGTATGGCCAGATTGGTAATAGAGAAGCTTGCTTATTTGTGAAGTTAGATTTAATGTTACTATTTTAGAAGTGTTACTTTTAGAAAGTGGACATTTGTCTGCTCTCACTGCCATCTGTACCTTATAGCCTGTCTCCAGTCCACGTCTGGTCAGTGCTAGTTGACAGCTCCCCTTGTGCATTCCAGTCAGACAGCCGTAAATACAGGACACTCAGTCACATCTGCATTCACCTGCATATTGAATGGGTCTCCTTGGGAAGGAAGGGTGGATTGTCCTTCTGTTACACTTTAAAGACCAGTGACCTGACCTCACATGACGGACTGATAACCCCCCCAAGGATCCTGGAAGACGGAACTAGGCTGAAAGTGGAACTTGTGTGCTTCAAAACCACATTTTGAAGTTTCTCCCACTTCAATGACACTTTTGGGCATATATGTTGGGTCTCTGACCCCACTAAAACAGACACTTCAGGATCTACACCTGGACTCTCTCAGAGGGACTACCTGGCTCCCCAAAGGACTCATCTGCACTGACTTGCTGAAAAGGACTGCTGCCATCCTGGTTGCTCTGCTGCCTGCTGGTCTCTGACTCTGCTGGAAGGACTCTGCCTTCCCCACAAGTGCTCTCCAAGGGCTTGGATTGAGTTTGCCTCCTGTTCTGAAGTCTCAGGGTCACAAAGACTTAATCAAAAAGAAATAAATCTGAGTGTGTCTCAAAATTGATGCAACACCTGCAGAAATCGAAGCAGCGCCTGCCTCACGGCCGAAAAGTCACTTCATCGTCTACCAGATTGAAGCAGCACCTACTTTTTCTACCAGCATGTCAAGGATTTTCAATGCATTGTCCCTGGGCATCAAAATATCCCGCATTGCAATGAGGAACCAAGGCCACACTCCTGGAAAACAGTGCATCACCTTGCAGCGTGGAAAGAAATGATGCATCAACTGTGCCACTCTGGAAAATCTGGCACAGTGCCTTATTTTTCAACGCATCTCCTCCTCTGAGGCCCCCATGCATAATTATATTTAAGGCATTCCAGATACTGTGCGTTACAATGAGAGAATGACTGATTCTTATGATTGAGACTCTTTTAAAAATTGATATCTCAACATGTGCATATTGGATTTTTGTTGTTTTTATCTTTTTTCATTCAGATAAATATTATCTATTTTCCTAAATTGTGGTGGAGTACTTTTTGTGGTGTTTTTACTGTGTCACTGTACACTTTATTGCACAAATTCTTTACACATTGCCGTCTAAGTTAATCCTGCCTGCTCTGTACCAAGCTACCACAGGGTGGGCACAGGATAATTTGGATTGTGTTGTGACTTACCACGACTAGGACTGTGGTTCCTACTTTGATAAGTGTGTATAACTCTGCCATCTAGAGATGCAATTTCTAACAAAGGTTTTCAGAGTAATATGTTAGGAAGTTAAAAACTGTGAAAATATATTGTGTGGTGGCAAACAATTTTAGCAACCATATGAGTTGTAAGTTCACATTTAATTAATATAGGATTTTCAAAAAACATGCGAAGACCAAAAAAATAAATGACAGTGAGTAGGAAAATCAAGTTACATACTTGCATTATAGATAGTTTGAGATTAGAGGTCAGAACCTGTTCTGTGATAATTTCTTTCACCTATTTTTAACCCATTCAAGTACAAATACAGCAGACAATCCAGAATATAAAGTAAGGCTAGAGGTGAGTAAATTAACTTTGTCAAAATATCCCTCAGTATACAAGATACAAGATTTTATATCTATTTACCCCCTTTCAGAAAGATATGTGAACCTAGAAGAAATCCTCTTGAAGTAGTCTACTCCCTTGTTTTCTGTTGGAAATGGCTATCTTTTGTAAGTCTCCCTGTCTTTTGCCTAGCCGTTTTTTGCAGGCAGTCAAACTCTGAGCACTTTACCCCTGCTAAGTAAAGTACTTGTGCTCCCCCTTTCAACATATTGAAATTTGAATATCCATAATTGGTATATTTATTGTATCTATAAGTTACTAGTATATGGCACAAAGTGTACTCAGACCCATTCTTTAATTTAAATGTCACTAGTGGGCTGCAACACTCATTTTGCAACCCACTGTAGTGGCAGTGTAAACATGCCTGCATGTCTGTCATTGAAGCTTGGCTGTGCAATTTGTAAACTGTAAATACAACCTGTTAAAATAGCCATTTTTTTTTACAGTTGACAACCTTCCTCTTAAATATTAAGAAACCATCCATAAGTAGGCCTTATTTCCCATAAGGCAGATTTCATGGATATAAGGTAGGCTATGTACAAGTGTAATGGTAGACATGTCCTTACAGCAAAAATGCCCCAAAAGCTATCCTAACTGTTGCAGGGCAGCTTTATCCATAGGAAGGCACTGGGATTGTGGTTCTAAAAATTCTGGACCCATGTAATTTACTTTGCCACAGCAGTACGATTTTAGTATCAAAAGACCGATAATGACTAGTACACTAAGCATGAGCATTTTCGCTCAATTCCAGCAGCGTTTTCACCTCGAAATCGCCATTTTCGTCCTGCACTCGTGGCTCCCGTTTTATACACAGCAGCCATTTTTAAAAGTTGCCCTCACATAGGCTTATAATACAGTCAGATTTGATTCCAAGGACACGTACACCTTGATTGACTTCTCTCTGGCCTGGGCAAGCTGGAACCATTGCCTCAGGCCAAACCTGTTTGGTCAGTCCCTCTCCCAGTGGCCGAATCAGATAGCATCAAGGCACACCATGCCATAAAACCCTTATTATCGCTCACACACCCTGCCTAATCTTGCTCACACCTGCACCTGCTCTTTTCTTCTTCTTACTTTACGAGGGGGAGGTGCCCATTTTTATTGGGGGTCCACACTTATCTGATGTAAAATACTAGGCCTTGCCGGGTAATTTATTATGGGTTGGATGACATGAAATATAAGGTTTCATCATGACACTGTTTTTTCCTTTGTAGTGAAAACATGTGAATGACCAACCAAAATGTCAAGAATGTTTGCCTGAAGCTTAAAAAACTGTATATAAGGAAACCTGACTTTGCATTGAAACACAGTCTCCTGAGAACATACAAACCGTGCTGTTGTACTTCTAGGACGCTTGTCACTTGGTTGTAGCCAATAAATTCGATCTTTGACTTCACCTAGAAGACTCTGAGTTTCTGTGATCTGAATCAGGAAAGTACCCGAGGTCTTTGGGTGTACCCTGGCACCGCTGGGTTACCGGATCAGTACCGGTTCTGAAAAACCCAGTACCTCAGTATGCAATATTGCATTTAATTTGTTTGCCTTCTGCTATGAACAGTTATAGATATTATCCTCTGACTTTTTAAAATACTTGTGATGTCAGTTTTTTTATGAAATATTTGTAAAACATACTTTCCGAAGGTTAACTTTTTCCTCTCTACCGGCTCTGGAGGCCCATTTGCATGACTTCCAACTGTCATCTAGCAACAGAATTGACCTCTTGATGAGGTGTGAAACATGTTATCAGAGCTGGACTAACGCCTTATATGGATGGCATGTGTCTATTCATCTGGGACGATGACCATCTGGTCTGTGCCCAGGAATTTGATTAATTTGAAAGAGGCCTACCCTGACACAGGCAAATGTAATGTACACCTGTACAGGGCCATCCTTTGGTCCCCCAGTCAAGTAAGCACCAACTCCAGTGGGATTGGAGTTACTCCCAGAACTAGTTTAGAGTGACCACAGAGGAGGTGTTGCTTATTCTCCTGACCACACATTCGGGTAGTTCCACAAGCTTTGTGCAGGTTAATATGGGTTCTACCATGTTGGTTTTAGATAGAGCGTGGAACTGTAGGGCACTTAAGAATATGAAATAAAGCATCTAGCAGTGTGTTGTTGAAATTCAAGATGGTAGGGTACAGTACTGAACCCTGAAAGACTCCACAGGTAATGGAAATCCTCTGGGACCTGAAGATGACCATGTTACAAAATGGTGTTGGTTTAAGTGTCATGAAGAGGATGAGTGAAGGAAATTGCTGGTGAATCCCACTGGGGACTTCAGAGTGCATATAAGTGAGGGATGGTCAACAGTACTGAAGGCAGCTAAGAGGTCTAGCAAAGTCAGTAGGAAGGGGTCATCTTCATCTGTGACCAGAAGGTCATCACCAATTTTGTGCAAATCATTGTTTTCTGGTTCTTTCCCTGCCAAAGGTGTGTAGTTTGAAATAGTGCACAAGTTTTCATTGGGGTCCCAATATCTCACAGCTCCCTGGAGGATACAGGCTAAACATGTTAAAGATGTCTTTAACACTGTAGATGCCCCTGGTCCATGGATAGCACCAGCAATGAAATAAAAAGCCCATATGAGTAAAAAAGTATTTTAATTGGAACTACAGCTCCATTTGACCAAATTATAAATGGTTTGCTTCATTTTGTCCTGGTGATGGTGAGGTGGTGTTTCGCCCAGCAGTAGTGATCTTGTAAAGCTTCCTGCCCCACACATTTCTTTAGGTTGGCTCTTGATATTTTTTATACAGCTCCTCCTCATAGTAGCACCAGAAGTCTGAAAGAGGACTTGCCCACCTTTCTAGTTTTTAGTAATCTCCAGACCTAGGGTATTCATGAAGCAGTACTCACCAGTCCTCAAGGCACTCTTCTTTCCTTAATTCCCCCAGTTCCCAAGGCCTTCTTTCACTTGCAGTGTGCGTACATGTACAGCAGCAACATGTAGTGTCCACCACTAGAACACCTACAGTGAGGATCAGGTTTCAGCAGTTGAAGGGTAACCCTTTCTTCAGGGTCCCCAATGAGTCCTCCCTCTTCTAGCCTCAAAATGGAGGTGCAGGTCTACTGGTACTTGGTGTGGAGACAGAGTGCAAAACATTTCCATGAACTACAAGTCCAGAGTCCTTCCTTTTACGACAAGGATACATAAACTATGTGGGTCTCTCAGCCTACAATTTCTTCTCTTTTTCTCAAATGTCTTTCTTTGTGACGGGTTATTATAAAATGTAGGCACAGAACTAGTACATTCTGTGATCAGCCCACAAACTGTCTAACCACACTGTACAACTTTCTGGGAAGGTTCAACATGACAGCTTAAATAGACATTGGAAAACACTTCTTGTATGAGCCTGACCCCTCCAATTCAGGTCTGACTTCTTCCCTCCAAGAATTATGAAGCCAAAGTTCCCTTTGCTCTCTAAGAGATGCACTCAGTTGTCACATAGAGGCATTTAATTTCCCTTTTGAGATTTCATCCCACCCTTTTCTTCTCCCCGGGGAAGCCTACTCCCTCAGAATGGGTAAGGAGTATTTTGGCCTGCCAGCTGGCCAGCTTTTTAATTAGCTTGGCTCTAAAAAGGAGCTTATAGCATGAATTCCACCAATGACGTTTCTGGGAAATATGAACCATTTTAAAGTACATTAATGAATAAACAAAATTTAAAACTTAATCTGGATTTGAGCTTAGGACTCAAAAAGGTCACAGCAATTGTCTCAATTGCCTTCTTGCCTTGAGCCAATCTGAAGTTATGACTTGATCATTGTTAATCATAAGTGCAAAAACTATTTAAATATTACTCATTTTACATCTACTCCAAAAAGGCAACTTTTTTTATGGATCACCAAATGAAATATGTCAGCTATAACTAAATCATTCTGGGGTTTATATGCCACTGAGTTACACGTGCACAGATGCCAGGATGAGCCAGACAGCAGTCTTCCTCGCTTCACCTTGACACAGGCGCACACATCTGTTTATATGTAACTTGCTCAGAGCCTCGTACCACAGCTGCACAGCAGGAGACATTATTTTAAAACATGCCAACTGGTGGTTACAGCTTAAATTAACTTTAAATAGAAACTTTCAGTGAGTGAGAAACTCAGTTTCAAAAATGGAAAAAAATGAGATTTTCTAGCTATGAATCTGATTCTCTACATAACCCCGTAAATAAACGTGGATCACTGTTGATTCAGGTGTCATTAAGATTGATCACATTGCTGACATCACAGAAGAAGTAGAAAAATAAATAATTAATAAATGAGGGCCTGATTCAGATGTTGGCAGAGGAGAATACTCTGTCACAAACGTGAAGAATAACACATCTGTACTATTACAATCCAATTATATCCTATTGGGATCATAATACGGCAGACAGGATATTCATCACATTTGTGACATAGGTGGTCATTCAAACCCTGGCGGACGGTGTTAAAGCGGCGGTAAAACCGCCAACAGGCCGGAGGTAAAAATGTTTTAATTACGACCATGGCGGAAACCGGCAACAATGACAGCCACTTTAACACTCCAACCGCCAAGGCGGTACAAAAAAAATTGCGGCGGTCACCGCCAACAGACAGGCGGGAGACAATGTACCGCCCACAGTATCACAACCTACCAATCCGCCACCTTTTCCGGGGCGGAATCACCACGGATAAAAACATGGCGGAAACAGGAATTTCGAAGGGAAAACTCTCATCTCTACACACCCACGAGGAACGAGGACACCATGGAGCCGGAACTCCAAATTCTCCCTGCAATAGTCTTCCTGCTCCTCTACCAGGAGCACGAACGCCGGCAGCGAAGACCACAATGAGTACTGCACCTACGACACAGGGGAGGGGGGAGGAAAAAAACAGGGACACACACAAGCAAAACCCCCACCCTTACCCACTACAGCACACACAAATGCAAATCTATACATCACAGTAACACCCCCCAAACCACTCGGAAGAATGCAAAGACAATAGAAAATGAGTGTAACCTTTGTAATATATTAAAAACAAGTAGGCAGAAATATATATATATATATATATATATATATATATATATATATATACAGTATACATTCACCATGTACAAAATATATACCAAGCATAGTAGTCCAGGTAGTGCACTAAGATAGTCCGTGGAACACTGGGACCACACGGTATGGGCGAGGCCCACACAAGATCCCCGACCATGAAGGAGAGAACACTGCAGGGGCACCAGAGAGCAAGAAAACAGGCACCTCAGGGGGAGTGAAAGGGGGGGCACCTCAGCCGGTTGAGTGCACGACACCAAATCCACGAGGGGGCCACATGCCCAAGGTTCCAACCTGGGGAGTGCAAAGCCGCAGTCTCTCAAGTCTCTACAGTGGGTGGTCTGCCCACTGTTCAATCCTGGGGAGTGCCAAGCCACAGTCTCTCAAGTCTATATAGTAGGTGAGTTGCCCACTGCCATATCCTGGGGAGTGCAAAGCCACAGTCTCACAAGTCTCTACAGTGGGTGGGTTGCCCACTGTTCCATCCTGGGGAGTGCAAAGCCACAGTCTCTCAAGTCTCTACAGTGGGTGGGATGCCCACTGCCATTTCCTGGGGAGTGCAAAGCCACAGTCTCACAAGTCTCTACAGTGGGTGGGTTGCCCACTGTTCAATCCTGGGGAGTGCAAAGCCACAGTCTCACAAGTGGATGACAGTCTCCACTGGTTCTGGAGGGGGCATGGTGCCCAGAGTGCTTCATCCTGTTAAGGACAGAGGTAGTGGATGTCAGTCTCCACTGGTTCTGAAGGGGGCATGGTGCCCAGAGTGCTTCTTCCTGTTAAGGACAGAGGTAGTGGATGTCAGTCTCCACTGGTTCTGGAGGGGGCATGGTGCCCAGAGTGCTTCATCCTGTTAAGGACAGAGGTAGTGGATGACAGGTCTCCACTGGTTCTGGAGGGGGCATGGTGCCCAGAGTGCATCATTCACCCTGTGACGGACTCAGTTGCGTCAGTGCCTCTGCCGCTCATGGGTTAGGAATGCTTGAGATGGCGGTGCCTGTTCAGCGGTGCAGGTGTGAGTATAGACGATACTGGGAGGGAGGAGGGAGACGAGGAGGAGGGGGACACAGTGGAGGCAGTGGATGTTGGTGTGTCTGCATGTGTGTGATGCTTGCGTGAGTGCCTGTGGGATGTGTGGTGCTTATGTTTGCCTGAGCTTCCCTTGTGTGTTGACGTGTGTGCATGTTGGTCTGTAGGTGTGCTTGGGATAGGCTGAGGTACAGGGGATTGGGTCGGGGTTGAGGAAGTTGGAGGCTAGAGACGCGGACAATGGTTGCCATCAGTGCTGAGGCCAGAGTCTGAAAAGCTCGGTGAAGGGCCCCCTGACCAGAATAAATGCCCTCCAGGAATGCATTGGTTTGTTGCAACTGCCTCTCTACACCGTGGATGGCATTTAAAATGGTAGACTGCCCAACAGTGAGGGACCTGAGGAGGTCAATGGCCTCCTCGCTGAGGGCAGCAGGGGTGACTGGGGCAGGGCCTGTGGTGCCTAGGGCGAAGGTGATGCCCACCCTCCTGGGTGAGCGGGCACGGGGCAAAGACTGAGGGGCTGCTGGGAGGGCGGTGCTGGTGGGGGGGGGTGGCGGCTGTACCTGTAGATGCGGGGGGCACAGATGTTGCCGCCACCACAAGGGAGCTCCCATCAGAGGACGAGTCCGTGTCGCTGGTGTCAGCTCCTGTCCCCACTGTGGAGCTCCCATCACCCTCCATCCCACTGGTGGATTCAGACTCCGTAGTGTCGCCCTCCAGGGCCATGTGGGATGCAGCTCCCTTGTACTCCGTTGCCACTGCTCCTCCGCCTGATGACTCTAATGCACACAAGAACAGGTAGACCACAAAAATGGGGGGAACGACAGAAGAAAGACATGTTGAGTGCATGCATTACCACTACCGTTGGCGGATACAACAGACACACGCCGCGCTCTTGGGCTACACTGTTCAATTTCTAGGAAATGGCCTACAAGGCTATGGACGACCTCTGCACACATAGATGACGCAGGGGCATGACTACCTGTACTTGGCACTCTACAGAGGTGGGCTGGGGTGGCACATGGCCTGACATACGTAGGGGCCTTGCCTACGGAACTCGCCCTGGCCTAGGGAAACCCACAGCCCTCCTCCCCCACGCAGACACCTCCACTGCGTGCAAAGTCAGCAGAATGAGAGTGTACTCACCCCCTTGTGTCTGCTGTGATGCCCTCAATCGCCCATCCAACTCCGGGTAGGCCACTGCCAGGATCCTGTACATCAGGGGGGTCATGGTGTGACGGGCACCCCTCCCACATTGGGAGGCCATCCCCAGCTGAGCCTCAGCCATCTTCTTGCTCCAGCGGTGAATGTCCTCCCCTCTTTTCTGGCAGTGGGTGCTCCGTCTGTGGTAGACCCCCAGGGTCCGGACGTCCTTGGCGATGGCACGCCAAATATCTTTCTTCTGGTGGGCGCTGACCTACATGAAATGTACAGGGGAAAAAGAGAAGTTATTACCAACTGCACCATCGACGTGATTGGCCCCCATCCCTACCCTTGCCATGTGGCACATGCATTCTCCGTCTTTCATGCACGCAGCACTCTCCCCCCTTCCTTCTTACATCCAGCCCTCTCCACACAGGCATAGCCCATACAGCATGCTCCCAGTGTACTTACCTGTTTGTCTGGAGGACCGTAGAGTAGTGTGTACTGGAAGAGGACCCCATCCACGAGTTTCTCCAACTCCTCCAATGTGAAGGCAGGGGCCCTTTCCCCAGACACTCAAGCCATTGTCTCTTCCAACTTGCAGTGTAGGTCCTCTCCTGCCGAAGATCAGGTATTGAGTGATTGAACAGATAGAAAATGGCGGTCACGTCCGCGGCGGTACGTACCGTCACCGCAGGGTACATCGCCATTGGCTCCTGGGACCCATAGGGTCCAATGTTAACCAATGCAGAATTGCGCCGCGGTCTTCAACCGCCTACCGCGATGGTGTACAACGCCAGCGCAGTTACCTCACATCTCATTGTCCCACTTTAGAGGTCAGGCAGCCGCCATTTCAGGGGCCCACATGGCTTCATTTCCAACTGCGTCACTCATAACTAGGTCTAGACTCAACACACATACAGGCCACCTTTTGTGTATGATAGGTGTTCTGTGTAAACTGTGGGTACGTACCTCTGAGTTGTTTGAATCTGTGATCGCTGTTGTCCTTCATAGGCACCGTCCACTGGGACATGTGAGGAGATGGCGGCATCCTCCGGTGTACCGACTGTTGGTGGACTTGTCATTAATGGAGGAGTGACATTTGATTATCACCTACAGGCTTGACCGTGCCACAATCCAGGAACTGTGTACCCAGTTGGAGCCAGACCTGATGTCCGCAATCCGCTATCCCACAGGAATCCCCCCTCAAGTGCAGGTGCTGTCAGTGCTCCATTTCCTTGCAAGTGGTTCCTTTCAGACAACAGTGGCCATGCCATCAGGGATGTCCCAGCCTATGTTTTCCAACGTATTGTCCAGAGTGTTGTCTGCCCTTCTGAAACATATGCAGAGCTACATTGTTTTCCCTCAGGTGGAGGATTTGCCTACAGTGAAAGGTAATTTTTATGCCCTGGGACACATCCCCAACATCATAGGTGGCATTGATGGGACACATGTGGCTTTGGTCCCCCCCACAGGAGTGAACAGGCATACAGAAACCGGAACAGTTATCATTCTATGAATGTACAGATGGTATGTTTGGCAGACCAGTACATCTCCCATGTGAATGCCAAGTTCCCTGGCTCAGTGCATGACGCCTACATCCTGCGGAATAGCAGCATCCCTTATGTGATGGGTCAACTCCAGAGGCACTGTGTATGGCTATTAGGTGAGCACCTGGAAGCAAGTCAGTGGGAATGGTTGTCTGGGTCTGGGGATTTCCCTCCAGGTTAGTGCATGTCTAACAGTTGTCCCTCAACATTTGCAGGTGACTCTGGTTACCCCAACCTGTCATGGCTACTGAAACCAGTGAGGAATCCCAGGACAAGGGCAGAGGAACTCTACAATGAGGCCCAGGGGCGAACTACGAGGGTGATCGAGCGGACCTTCGGCCTCCTGAAGGCCAGGTTCAGGTGCCTCCACATGACAGGTGGATCCCTATTCTACTCACCAAAGAAGGTGTGCCAGATCGATCCTCTGGGCTTGGGAATCCAAGATGGCGGCCGGATTTCCCGGCTGATCGCCACTACCGCTCTAGCCCACCTTCAGATCACACGCGGCTCCCATTCACCCGCGAAAGCCGCGGATGCCGCGGACGCTGTGCACCTGCAGCACGGACTGCTGCGGGTGCTTCACGGCTTTCTGGCGGCCCCGGCTAGGATCGGGGCCGCGTCGGCAAGCACCAGAGGGCCCCGCAAGAAGATGCGAGCGCAGCACTCGCCCTAGACCCACGCTCCTGTTCCTCTCGACCGAGCGTGACCCCCGCCGTTTCTTTGCAACTTTGGCTGGCTTGTGGGGTGTGTGGGATGCCCTGATGGCGCCGAAGTTAAACAGGACCCCTCGCTCCTTACAGGCACGGCAGAACCAAGATCCAGGAGGAACCAGAAAGGACAAAAAGCTACCGGTCCCCAGATTGAAGGAGCACAGCAATCCTCAAGTGAAAGGGGCCCTGCATAAAACAACCGACATGGAAAAAGACACCAGGTACTCTGTTCCAACAATGTTTACTAGCGTGACGCGGCTTAAGCAAAGGTCCACGGAAAAGGCAGTATGTGATTCGCAATCTAACGTGCTAGGAGTCAATGCGGAGCAGGTACCTGTTGCATCTACATTTCTTGAAGTACGCACTCCTATATGTAATGTAGGGGGGAGGGAGCCACCCAGTTGAGAGACTGATAGTACAAGTCCAGGAAAGAGCGGGGAGGTGCTGCCCCCCCACCCCCAATGGGGGTGAGAAATTATCTGAGCAGGAACCCAAAGATTCAAATCAGGGGCCTCAGGAATCTAATTCAGAGAAATGTGAAATACAACCTTGTACGTTAAGCTGCAAGTTAAACTCGCAACAAGCTGAGGGTATGGCCAAGTCCCCAACGACGTATGAGACTACCCCCCCAGCTCCAGTCCAGAGGGGGAAAGAGGCGAAACTAGTAAACTTGGATCAGGGGTCATTAGATACAGCAGAAAACTTTTTTTCTCTCTCCGATCAGTCTAGAGACTCAGACTTGGACGAAGAAATCCCTTTAACAGACTCAGATATTGAGAGTAGCTCTGCAGCAAGTATCTGGGTATCTAACTACTCAACATGTAGAAGAAAATCAGTCGAGCAAACTGATGTTAGGGGTAGTTCAGGGGCCAAGCTTAGGAGAGACCCGCTTAAGCCTCAAGAGGAGGATGGTGAAATGCAGTGGGACTATACGGCCACCCAACAGGCCTTTTCGAAAAGTGATTCTGCCTGCAGTACTCTAGTGCCCACTTCCATGGGTGGCCCTGCAGAGCCTCCCTCGTTGGATCTTATCTACAGGACAATGGTTCAGAATCATGAACAGGCACAGAGGGAGAGCAGGAAAATGAAAGCAGCAAACAGTCAGTTACAATTATCCATTAAAAAAGTGGGCAAATCTTGCCAGGACATTGGTGCACGCATCGCCACCATGGAGACTCGAACAGAGGAGCTGGAAATCGAAGTTAAAGCAGTAACAGCACAGACGACGACACAAGAACAGCAGATCTCGGATATTCAATGGAAACTGGAAGAAGCGGAAAACCGCCAGCGGCGGAATAACTTGAGGATTTTGGGTATAGCAGAGGACCTTGAGGGGCAGGATACTAGGGCCTACATAGCTTTACTTTTTAAGAAAGCATTCCCAGACCTGATTGGGTGGGATTGGGAAAAGGAGATTCAGAGAGCACACCGTTTTCCGTTAACGAGGAAAAAACAAGCCTTGACCTCTGCCGGTAGAGACCAGAGCTATCCACGGGCTATTATAGTGTATTTTGGTAATTTTTTATTGAGACAGGCTGTGTTTGAAAAAGCTTGCCCCAATTCAAAGGAGATGGTGGAAGGTGTATCATTCTTTAGTAGGCCAGACTTTGCACACACCACGGTAGAGAGACGGTGGCGACTCAGGTAGATGATTGCTCAATTCCAAGAGTTGGGGGCGGAAGCATACTTGTTAAGCCCTGCACGTCTAAAAGTTGTCTATAAAACAACTATAAGGTTTTTTCTCTCAGAAATTAAGGCAGGGGAATATGTACAGCAACTGAAAACTGGTCAAGTGCAGGGGGTACGGGAGAAGGGGGGGGAGGGCTTGCCGTAAATAGCCGTTTATATGTAAATGTATGTGATATTGATTGGGGGTAGGTAAACTCCCCCCTCACTCCGCTCTCTACCCTCCCATTTTTTGTAGTATCTTTTTTTTTATTTTGCCCTTTTTTTTTTTTTTTGAATTGTGTATTGGTCAAGGGTTTCGATCGGGAGGGTGAAGAAGAGGGGCCGCGAGTAAGGATTGGTAATAGATGTGTGAAGGTGTTTTTTTAACGTATGGGTGGGCTAACGGGAGTGGGACTGGCTAATACCATCTTACAGGCTCAGCAGCCTGGAGATTCCATTTGTAGGGGTAAGGGTTGGGGGGTGGGTTAAAGGAGGGTGGGGGGTTCACAGGGACAAAAAGGATAATGGGACACACAGCGGGGGGAGTGGGGATAGCTCTCATCAGTGGAAAAAGGGACAGGGTGTGAAAGCAGCAATTTTGAATGGGGCATACAGGGGAGCCAGAAGGACAAACATCCATGAAAATGGGACAGTTAAGTGAAATATGTATTGCCACAGTGAATGTTTGTGGGCTCAATAATAACAAAAAACGGCAGCTTGTAGGAGAGGTTTTCAAGTCATGGAATGTCGATATTATTTGTATGCAGGAAACACATATCCCAGTAACACAAAAGCAACTAATGGAGTTTTATAGCTGGAAGCTAGCGGTTTTTACACCACAACACACAACCACTAGAGGGGTCGCTATATTAACTCGGATCAGTACTTTGGTTATACATAAACAATTCGCTGATAAACTCGACAGGCTGGTTCTGTTGGAATGTTCGGTTAAGGGGCTAAGGTACACTCTATGTTCTATTTATGGATCCAATACAGATGATCCAGAGATACTGGATTGGCTTAATTTAGAACTTGCGACCTGGGCAACACCTATCATAATGTGTGGAGATTTCAATATACATTTAGATAATAAAGAACCCATTCAGGAACAAACACTCTACCTGGGTAGAAAGAATAAAGTTTTTAGGGCACTTCAATCATTGGCCATTAATCATGGCTTGATTGACGTCTGGCAGCTGTGTTGCCCGCAGGATTCAGGGTTCACCTTTTTTTCTGCCCCGCATAAGAAATTAGTCAGGCTAGACTACTTTATTGTGACAGCCTTTCTACAAAACCAAATAAGGATCAACAGACTTCCTAGAATCATATCAGACCACAACCCATTGGTTTTGGCTTTAGAGATTGGGAGAAAGGGCCCGCAGCCTAGATCCTGGACATTTGATAGGGCACTATTAGCCGATCCAGGGTATATCCAACAAAATGAAGGAATGGATCCCGGAATTCTTTAAGATAAATCAGGACTCTGCCTCTTGCCAGACAGTTTGGGATACATTCAAAGCTGCTGTCAGAGGAGAAACCCTGAGCTATGGGTTAAGAAAGGAGAAAATACGCATGGATCAGTTAAAATTAGTTCAGTCAAAGCTGGTTAAAGCAGAGCAGCGACTAGGGGAAGTGATCCGCAGTGGAGTAGAGATCGCAGACATTCTGTGTGAGGTGAATATCATTAAGGCAGAAGCCACTAAGATTTTTATGGATAAGGCTGCTGCAAAGTTTTTAGTATATCGCGAGAAATGCTATGAGTATAGCGGGAAAGTGGGCCAACAGCTGGCCTTAAGAATAAGACAAAAGCAGGTATTTGGGAGCATTAAAAGTTTGGTGAATGAAGAGGGGCGGATGGTACACAACGGTCTAGAGATTATGGAAGTTTTTAGACGATTCTATAAAAAATTATATGCCCAGGAAGACCAGCCCCAAGAAGAGGAAGGGATCGATGCTACGAGCAATGAGATATCAGATCAGTTAAGAGAGGAAGATAAGGCAGCTTTAGAAGCACCTATGACATTGGAAGAATTGGAGATAGCAACTCGCGCCTTGGCAAGCGGGAAAGGCGGCAGGGGGGGATTTAATCCCACTCGAATTCTACAAAGTTTTTTTTGTGGAGATATGTAAACAGTTGCTTAATTTATTTATTGAAGTACAAGCAGGGGCTCCTCAACCGGCCTCCTGGGGGGAGGCTAAGATAGTAGTCTTTTTGAAAAAGGACAAGGAACCCACGCAGCCTGGTTCATATCGCCCAATTTCTCTAATTAACAGTGATGCCAAAATTTATGCTAAAATACTTGCCAGTCGCCTGAGTTTGGTAATCTCAGGTTTAGTATCTCCATGGCAGCATGGCTTCATCCCGGGGAAGAGCACGGCAGATCATATAAGACGAGTCATCACGTTACTTGATGTTAATGCAACAGCCAAGCTTCCCATGGCAGTAATCTTGCTAGATGCGGAAAAACCTTTCGATCGGGTTCACTGGCCCTTTTTATGGTCTGTCTTGCGTAAAAATAACATCGGTCCCGGGTTTGTTAAAGCAATTCAACAGCTTTACCACAAACCAACGGCCACGATACAAGTTGCCGGGCTAAAGTCGACCTCAATCAGTATCCAGAGAGGTACGCGACAAGGGTGCCCGTGTTCACCACTGCTTTTTGCGCTATATATTGACCCCTTGATCAGGAGAATGATCAGGAATGATCGGATCATTCCAGTCTCATTGAAAGGAGGGTGTACCAAGATTTTAGCATATGCAGATGATATTGCGGTCCCCAGGACTGCTATATTGGAAATAGAGCAGGAAGCCCTGCAGTTCGGGAAAAAATCTGGCTATTTGCTGAACAAAAGTAAATGCCAAATGTTGGTGAACGACTCAATAGATTTTAAGGATGAGCGGGCGCTGACACAGGTACAATATTTAGGTGTTAAACTCACAGTAAACCTTGACGAAGTTGTGAAAATAAACATGGCCCCGATTTTAACAAAGACTAGGAAAGATCTTGCTCGCATTAACAATCTACATTTGTCAATTATGGGACGTTGCAACGTGATAAAAATGGTCTTTCTACCCAAAATACTCTATCTCTTTAGAACAATCCCCATAGAGATTGGGCAAGACTGGTTCAAACTAATAGAGGGATTGGTTAATAGTTTTATTTGGTCCTATACAAAGCCGCGCCGGGCTTTCCACTATATGACTCTTCCTAGAGAGAAAGGGGGGTGGGCACTTCCCAACTTTAAACTTTATTATTTGGCAGCAGTGCTTCAGTATGCACAAACACTTTATGTCACAGATAGATCTGGGCAAGATGCTCTCCCTTCGATATATACCCTGATTTTGGGCAAAGAAGCAGATGCAGTCTTTCTGCGGATTCTGGAACCCAGCTACTACAAAAAGGTTCAATTTAAGTTAATTTATACTGCATTTAAGGCATGGACCCAGGTTAAGCGCAAGATAGGTATAGGACGAATTTGCTACTACACTCCCTTGTGGATTGCTCCCACGTTTCCGGTGATATTTAAAGACCATTATTGTTTGAGGTGGAGTAACCGGGGCATTCATAAAGTCGGGGACCTTTTTCATTCTGGTAGCCACTTCAAATCATTTGAGGAATTGAGTGTGGAATTTGCGCTGGAAAAAACAGACTTTTTAAAATTTTTACAGATTAGAGCTTTTCTACTAACTAGTATGACCCAAGGTTGGCATATAGACAAGATTAAATTAATGGAAGTTTCACGACACCCCACTAGCTGCGGCATTAAAAACCTGTATCCGTTGCTTCTAAATGCTATATTGGATGACCGGGTTTTACTTGTTAAAAAATGGGAAGGACGGGTTGGAGCTAAAGAGATAGAGGTTTGTGAATCTATGGAAATGGCACAGACTGTTTTATTGTCTGCGAGCCCGCAAGCTCAACATTTTATGGTACTGTATAATTTATATTATACACCTGCTAAGATTGCGAGCTGGGGTATAACGATGGGAATCATGTGTCCACGATGTGGTTGCCCGAATGCAGATCTCAGTCATATGTTTTTTCAATGCGTAAAGCTGGATAGCCTGATTACCGGGATATCCGATATATTGAAGAAAATCTTGAAGCAGACTATCTATCTGACACCTCAAATGGTTTTGTTGGGAGTAGATCATGCAGTCTGTAATAGTCGAGATAGATATTTTCTGTTCATAGCAATGTCGGTATTTCGCAGCTGCATAGCATCTCTGTGGCGTGATGAAGATCCCCCACGATTTAATCAATGGTTTTCACGACTTTTATCTATGTATCACTTGGAGAATAGCCTGTATGAACTAAAAGGAGCAGCGGCCGGTAAAAGACTCACTAGAGTTTGGGCACCCTTTTCTGCATGGCTCTCGGGGCCTCGAGAATATGTTAATTAAATAAGTAATCTTATATGAGATCTTTAAAAGCAGAAACTATGACTATTGATTTAGAATAGAATGCATGGTTCCCCTGTATGTATGACAACATTGATGTACTTATGACTTTTTCTTTATTTTTGTTTCTCTTCTTTTATGTTGCAAACATGTAACCCGCTCTCTGTTCTTTTTTATGAAAAAAAAGAATTAAAAAAAAAAAAAAAAAGAAGCTGTGCCAGATCATCGTGTCTTGCTGTATGCTTCATAACTTGGCTTTGCGACAACAGGTGCCTTTTCTGCAGGAGGATGGTCCAGATGGCGGTGTTGTTGCAGCTGTGGAGCCTGTGGACAGTGAAGACGAGGAAGCAGGGGAAGAAGACATGCACAACAGGGACTCAGTGATCCAGCAATATTTCCAATGAGACACAGGTAAGAATACAGAGCTGCCTACTACATGTACTTTAACACTAATACCTCTCTACTGTGTGTTGTTTTCACCCAGTGTATGGTCACTGAGTTGTCACTTTCCCTTACAATTTCACAGATGTGGGTCCCACTGTGTGACATCTGCTTAGATTCCACATGGACTAGAGCTGTGTGACATAGATGTGTTGACTTTCAACTTGAAAGAGCATTTTGTCACTGTAATTGCTAATACACTATTTCGAAATCACAGACAGACTCCAGATTGTTTTCTGCTTTAAGTATGTTTATTTAAGTTCTCAATATTGGAGGGGGTAGTGAAATGGTGAGGGGTGATGGCGGAGGAATGTTCATGGCAGAGTCCAGTCTATTAGTATCACAGGTGCATTGCCCATATGGGCATAGGAAGTGGAGCTGGGGCAGTTTCAGTATGGACAGGGTGGCAAAGTGGGACAGTAGGATGACAATCAGGGTGGTCTCATTTCTTGGCGGGGGTCTTGGCATTGTGCTCTGTCTTTGTCCTGGATCTCTGGGACCGTTTGCAGGGTGGTTCTCCCTCTGCAGGGGGTGGGGTGCTGGTGTGGTGGTCCTGTGGGGGTGCCTCCTGTCCACTACCGCCGGCAGAGGTGGTGGGCAGTTCATCGTCCATGCTAGTGTCAGGGGCCCCTTGTAGTGCCACAGTGTCCCTCCTGGTGTTCACAAGTTCCTTCAGCACCCCTACGATGGTGCCCAGGGTGGAGCTGATGGTTCTGAGTTCCTCCCTGAAGCCCATAAACTGTTCCTCCTGCAGGCGCTGGGTCTCCTGAAACTTGGCCAGTACCATTTCCATCGTCTCCTGGGAGTGGTGGTAGGCTCCCATGATGGAGGAGAGGGCCTCGTGGAGTGTGGGTTCCCTTGGCCTTTCTGCCCCCTGTCGCACAGCAGCCCTCACAGTTCCACTGTGTTCCTGGGCCTCTGTCCCCTGGACCGTGTGCCCACTACCACTGCCCCCAGGTACCTGTTGTTGTTGGGGTGGTGGGTTATCCTGGGTTCCCTGTAGTGGTGGACACACAGCTGATTGACGTGTCCAGGGGACGGAGGTATGGGCCCGCTGGGTGGGTGCTGTGCTGGTGTTTCCAGAGGGTGGAAGGTCTGTAGTGGCCTGTGACTGGGTGATGAGAACCGACTGTCCCGTGGTCCCCGATGGGCCGGGCTGGTCATCCTGATCCAGTTGGACAGAGGTGGTGTCATCACTGTGGGCCTCTTCTGTTGGTGGTGTGGACATGTGTGGACCCTCCTGTCCAGTGACGTTGGGTAGGGGTCCTGCAGGGGTAGAAAAGGATGGTTATTACATCTGTGTGTGTCATGGTGTGCAATGGATGGGTGACCGTGAACCCCAGTGCTTGCATTCCTGTGTGAGACCTTGTGTGAAGATGGTTTAGGGGGTTGTATGGGTATGTGCAGTGGGCATGCTTTAGTGATGGGTGTCCATGCTTTGTTGTTGCATGCAGGGCTTGGTGTTGGGATGGGTGGTTTGTGATATTGGGACATATGTGAGGAGTTGGGGTGCTGGGGGTGAGGGTGAGGGTGGGGGTATGTGATAGCATGCAGGTAGTGTGGGGGTTGTAATAGTTAAGATTTCACTTACCAGAGTCCATTCCTCCACCTACTCCTGCGAGGCCCTCAGGATGCAGAATCTCCAAGACCTGCTCCTCCCATGTTTTTAGTTGTGGGGGAGGAGGTGGGGGTCCGCCGCCTGTCCGCTGAACCGCCAGGTGGTGACTTGAGACCATGGAACACACCTTCCCCCGTGGGTCGTTCCACCTCTTCCTGATGTCCTCCTGATTTCTTGGGTGCTGTCCCACTGTGTTGACCCTGTCCACTATTCTTCGCCATAGCTCCATCTTCCTTGCAATGGAGGTGTGCTGCACCTGTGCTCCGAATAGTTGTGGCTCTACCCGGACAATTTCCTCCACCATGACCCTGAGCTCCTCCTCTGAGAAGCTGGGGTGTCTTTGCCATGCCATGGGGTGGTGTAGGTGATGTGTGGGGTGGAGTGTGTGGTGATATGTGTGCTGATATGTAGTGGTGTGTTGTGTGAGGTGCGTGGAAGTTCTGTGGGTGATGGTGTTGTGTGCCTGTGGATGCTGTTGTTCTTGCTGGTGCTCTCTCTCTGGCCTTCTCTCTGTAAATGTGGTCGTAGTGGGTTTGCGGGTGATGTGGGTGTGTGTTTTATATTGTATTGGGTGTGTGGGAGTGGTGTGTGTATGTGTATCAGGTGTGTGTATTTCAAATTGTCCAATGTGGTTGTGTTTTGTAAATGTGTGTGTAATTTGAGCACGGCGGTGTGTACCGCCAATGGAATACCGCGGTTAAAAAACCGCCGCGTGGATTCGTGTGTCGTGATAGTGTGGGCGTATTTCTGTTGGCGTGATGGTGGAGGTTTTGTTTTCGCCAGTTTATCACTGACCTTTGGTGTGGCGGACTTGTGTGGGTGTCTGAATTTTGGCTCATTCTGAAATGTGGGTCATAATAGCTGTGTCGGAATTCCGCCGCCGCTGCGGTGTGTTGGCGGTCTTCTGCACGGCGGTATGCAGCTTTTACCACCAATGTTGTAATGACCGCCATAGTATTCCCTTCTGCCAATATCTAAATCAGGCCCTTGGTTTTTGGAATGGTCTGCTTTTGTGAACTATATACAAAATAACTGCATTAAAAAAAAGTGTAAGTAGCAAAAGCACATTAGGGAACAACACTATGGGGGTTATTCCAACTTTGGAGGAGGTGGTAATCTGTCCCAAATGTGACGGATTTACCACCAGCCGTATTACGAGTTCCATAGGATATAATGGACTTGTAATACGGCTGGTGGTATATCTGTCACTTTACCGTCACTTTTGGGACGGATTACCACTTCCTCCAAAGTTGGAATAACCCCCTATATGTGCTAAGTTATTTTGCAATCTGATCCCAAACATAACTGAACAGCCCTATTAATTTATTGTAATAGTTCAGGCAAGGACTCCATTAGGGAACAACCTATCTTAAACCTAACACAGAATAAATAAATATATTCATTAAGCTCCTAAAATTATGCCTTGCAATAGGCTTTTTTCTTATTTTATTATTCAATATAGAAATGAACACTAATTAAGGAACACTTACCCTAACCCAATTGCTAACTGTTAGAAATGGGGTATCCAGTTGGCAGTTGGTTTACACCCTGTCCAAGTAGGGACCCTCACTGTAGTCAGGGTAAGGGAGTCACACTCCACCCCTGTTCACCCCTTTTGTAGCTTGGCATGAGCAGTGAGGTTTATCTCAAAGGCAATGTGTTATTTGTTTGCACACACACACATACAGTAACACTGAAAAAAGTACCCCATGACAGTTTAGAAAAAAAAGTCAATATTTATCTAAGAAAAAGAAGACCAAAACCACAAAAATCCAACGTACACAAGCAAAAGGTATGAATTCTTAAAGATTAAATCACCATAAAGCACTTAGAATTACATTAGCTGCAACTGGGGCTATCACAATGTCATTGACGGAGTCACTTCCAACAGTCTGATGCCACTCATGAGGGACTGCGGTGCAAGTCATGGAGCCGGATGGAACGCAAGGTACAGCACCTTTGAAAACGATGAAACAAAGACACTGCACGGAGTTGGGGAGGTGAGGTGTCAGTGAAGCTGGTGCAGCATTGGTTCCTTACTGCTTCCGAGGAGGTGAGGCGTTGGTTCCTTACAGCGTGTCAGGGGAGTGGAGGCGTCCAATCTTTGTGGTTGTAGTGGAAGTGATGCGACGTCGGTGTTGAGGTGGTGGTTCCTAATGATCCGGCGGGGTCGATGAATCTGGGGGGTCAAGATGTGAGGGATGACCTCTCAGGGTCACAGTCACACCACTATTCGTTCTCCTCTCCAAAGCAGAAGCAGCAACTGCAGGCCAACTCAGTAAAGCACACTCAGCAAAGGGGCAGTACTCCTTCTCATAGCTCTTCTTTTTGGCCGGGGTTCCTCTTGATTGAGAAGTGTTCTAAATTTGTTGGATCAGCAGTCCAATGTTTATACACATTTCTGCCTTTGAAGTAGACAAACTTCAAAGGAAAGTCTTTGCAGTGCACAAGACCCTGATTCTCCCTTTCCTGGACCCAGACTCACTCCAGGGGATTGGAGAATGTGTTGTGTGAGGGCAGGGACAGCCCTATTCAGGGGCACCACTCTGGCCCAGGAAGACCCCTCAGAATATGATGGACACACCTCAGCTCCCTTTGTATTACTATCTAGAGTGAATTCACAAACAACCCAAATGTCATTCTGACTCAGCCAGGCACTGAAAGGTTAAGCAAGAAAATGCCAACTTTCTTAATGTTGCATTTTCAAACTTACAGCTTAAAAATCAACGTCACTAAAAGATGTATTTTGAACTTGTGAGTTCATAGACCCGAAACTTCACATCTCTATCTACGCCCAATGGGAAATTACACTTAAAAGGTATTTAAAGGCAATCCCCATGTTAACCTATGCAAGAAAATTCCCTTGCAATAGTGTAAACCGAATATTGCAGTATTTCAGCATCAGCACATGTAAAACATACCAGTGCATGTCCTACCTTTCAAACACACTGCACCCTGCCCAGGGAGCTACCTTAGGGGGTGCCTTACGTATACTAAAAGGGACGTTTTTGGCCTAGCTACTGGGTGCAATTGCCAGGTCGAAATGACAGTTTAGAACTGCACACACAGATACTGCAATTGCAGGTCTGAGACATTTTTACAGGGTTTCTCGCATGGTTAGCACAATCAGTACAACAGGCCCACTAGTATTATTTAATTTACAGACCCAGGGCACACATGGTGCACTATGCTAGGGACTTACTAGTAGATAAAAAATGTTAATCATGGATAACCAATCATAATTACAGTTTACGCAGGGAGCACTTGCACTTTAGCAATGGTCATCAGTGGTAAAGTGCTCAGAGTACCAAAACCAGCAAAAACGAAATCCAACACACAGTCAAGAATACAGGAGGCAGAGGCAAAAAGGCTGGGGAAACCATGCCATGGATGCCAGGTTTAACATTAACTGTAAATGGTGTTAAATACTTTATTCGAGTAAAATTATATTCTTTGTAGTGTATTTTAAAAGAATAATTCACCCAGCCTAAAGGTGTTGCTCATCAGAAGCAAAAATGGGTTGTCATTTGTTTTGTGACTTTGTTCAGTGCTGCGTGGATGGGTGTCTGGGTGATAGTAAGAACAGATTAGTGGTTATAAGGAAGAGTGGGTGTCTGCATGGAGGAATGTGTGAGTTAATGAATGCATGGATAGGTTACTGAATGAATCAGCGGATGAATGGATGAGTCATTGTATGCATAGACGCTGAATCAATTATTCGGTGCAAAGTAAATGAATGGGAGAGTAGAAGGATCATTAAATGGTGTATTGGTAAGCACATAGGTGGATACGTGGGTCTGTTCTTGGGACATAGATGTGTGAGTTAACTATCTGTTCACTTAGAACTATGCAAGAATTCCCTAAACCAGCGGTTTTCAATCTTTTGACTTCAGTGCATCCCCACTTTATCATTAGTTGAACCCAGAAGCCCCACTGAAGCAATACTGGAATCCAGGGACTCTCCCCACACACTGAGTCATTAGTGAAAGTCAGGGACACTGGCCTAATCATTGTTGATGATCTGAATTGCATAACAATAGACAAAAAATACAGAAACAAGCATTCATCAAAGACGTATACAAAAGATAACACATTGTATTTCATTTGTAAACAAACATAAATAAAAAAGCCTTTAATTGGAAGGTTCCAGCTTTTCTAAATTAAATTGAAGCCACACATTGTTCATACTATTTTATAATATTGTTTGATGCACCTGTATTTCTCCCACAAATCATTCTGAAGACACTAATTTAATCTGTACCCTCCAATTTGAAAATCCTTGACATTTACAGTATGTTTTAAACATTTCAGTTGTACATTTAGGCATTTTATTTATATACACTTTATCAATCTGTTATTTTCTTTGCATCCCACCTAGAGGCCCCCCGACCACCGGTTGGGAACCACTGCCCTAAACGTTCATACCTTCGTCATCCCACATGTTCTTCAACACATCCATCCAATCCAACGTGGTTGTCAAACCATGAGGGTGGTCAATTCAAAGGGTCAGAGGGGTGTGGAACAGTGTGAGGGCATGCTTCTTGAGGTGGTTTCTGTACGTGTTTTATGTGCAAGGGTTCGCTTCTTTTGTATGTGAGCATATGGCTGCAAGGGCGTTTATCAGCCGAGGTGAGGCTGACATTCAAGAGGGAGAACTGCCAGCAAAAGAACAACTCAAATGTTGGAGGGGGGGCATTTGCGCATTGAGTACTGTACGTGCAAGTGGATTGTTGAAGGTGCCGTGGATCACTGCCAGTGCTCATGGTCTGCCTGATTGTAGCTATTATGTTTAACACTCACATACAGGTTTTCCAAGCTGCTGAGGCTCCCTTTCATGGTTACAAAAAGGGAGGTTGCAAGAGAAGTCACCAATGGAGTCAGTCTGGCTCAGACAATGGGCAGGCACATGAAATTGGCAGGCGCGTGAGCTCTGCGAGTACCTGAATTTAGAATAGCGTAGAAAATGGAAGCCATGAAAACTCTGGTCCTGCGCTTGCCTACCACTCGGACAAAGTGAAATCATTACTACAACAGTAGCATAGTACTCTGCATGCATGCAATAACGAGCTGTAAGGATCAATCCGCATGTCTAGAGAACAGGATCCTAAAATGCTCATTAGGGCACTTTGCATCAGCGCCAGATTACATTACACAAGGTCATACTATTTTTTTCCATGAGAGAAACTCAAGCTCAAAATACGAAGAAGCGAAAAATCTTTCACGATATGTATTAACGTATCTGTTCATTTCTCACACAAAGAAAAGTAAATACTAGTTCTCGTTTCTTGATCATCATAAAAGAAGTCTCGAACTTCCAAGTGCAGTCTACAGGAGGTCAGTAACAGAGCTAGAATGAAAACCCACTTGTCACAGAAGGGCAGCAGAAATATCCAATCTGACCTTCTTAAAACCACCGAAATTAACATTCCACGCTGAATGACTCACGCAGCCTAACTTCATTTATTGCCATGTCCGCGGTGATCTTTTAAGGGCATTTAGCCTTTCCATGAATAACGCTTACTTGATGGTGTTTAGAATTAGTTTCATGAAACAATCTTGGCAAGGTTACAGCCATCAACATATTTCCTTGGGAAAAAAGAAGCGAAATAATTTTTGGTTGGGGTGATTGTGTAATATTGTCTTGCCCAAAACAAATGAAGTCTGTTATTTGTAATTATTTAATTACTAATTATACGTGCAGTCTCAATCCACCTCCTCGCCGTGAAGTAATGGATTTTTGTTGCATCCGTGCTGAACTATACAAGCAAACCCGTATTAATTATCTTGGTGCGGGAGGATCGATGCAGCAGAAACGGGGGCAGATCAAGAAAGCATAGCAGAATCCTTTTTAATTACAAGATGTTAATCATTAAGAAGAAGTACAGTTTTTGCTTTATGAATAGAGGATGAAAATGCTGAGCAGACACATGAATATACAAGAATTATTAGCAGCACAGTTAAAATGAGATCAACTACGTGTCAAAGTCTGCATATTTTGTAATTGAAAGTGGAAGTCCTGCATATTGCCACTGTCAGTGGAGTTTTAATTAATTTGAAGTGCCACAACGGTATTAGTGTGGCAGGCTTCTCTTTGGCTGTATGACATCGTCATAACCATGATGTTCTTAAGGGTAAATCATTAATTGTTCCTCTGAATTTATTAAAGGGTTGCTCTTGTCTGGGCATAAAGGAACGCACGCCTGTGCGGGATGCGAGACTGGTGCAGATCTCCCTGCATGTAATGCAGAGGGAAGAGTCGGGTTTCATAACACATAGATGTGAGAGAACATTGGTCATACATAAAGGGCCGGGCTTACAAAGGGCTTCTTCTTGCTTAGGACAATCTGAGGCCAGAGAACGGTGTAGCATCCGACTTAGTAAAATGGAAAAAATGCTTAACTTGTGCGCATAGCTTATTATCTCAAAAGAGTTATCCTCAAAAACACATGGTAATGTTTCCTGGAGTTTGTGTGCGGAAGAGTCATGAAAAGCGTATGTAAATGGAATTAAAACTAACTAAAGTGTAATTTATCGTCTGTCAGAAGGATGTGTAAAGGTGTCCTTCACATTTTTCAGTACACTTAAGCTTCACCTGAAATGTGCAGGATGTACGTGGAAGAGGAAGAGTTATACGTGTATGTGTAGTTGGGACATGTCAGACACACATGTTCCTTGTAGTGCTCTTGCTTAACTCATTCTTGGAAGGATATTGTGTTTGCTAATAAAACACAGGTGTCATTTATAGTCAAGATAGTGATCAATTTAAACATCCATGAATTACAAACACTTTTGTTAATAGGGACGCATATTCTTGATGTTACTACGAGATTATTAGAGCGGTGTCCCCTGGAAGAAACTTCTCCAGGCAACTACCAGTTTTCTGGTATCTCTCCCTAGAATTATCAGGTCTCCAAAATTCATACCAGAGAGTTCGAGGCCTGCAGACACCAGACGCATAGACTTGTGAGACACTGGTGGCAGCTGCTGTATTTGACCTCTGACCGCCCTCATAATTCCGCAATGGCGGAACAGTAAAAGCTCCCCACAGCTGATGCAAAAGAAACTCTGACATACATCGCCCTCTTAACCCTCTAAGCCAACTCCTGTTATTTTTCCCCAGAAGGTGAAAACATGTCAAAGTTATCTCCGTACTCCTAGGTCAGCTGGTTGTCCCCCTTTATGGAGATATAACTCCAGGGCAGATACATTCTGGGATCATTCCGGCCCCTGTATTTCCCCTTTGAGTCAAATGTGAACTTAAAAGAGCACTTGAAAGCCTTTCCTGTTAACGTGCATTATCATGTAACACTATGCTGTTCTATCTGTATGTACTTAGGTTTGTCTGTCACTTGTAAAACTATGTTCAAAATGTAAAGCTGGAGACTGGATAATGTAGATTGCTCCATGACTAATACTATTATAAGGTAGACAACTGGTTAAATAACTGCTGCTAAGGTTTGTCTTTGCATTTGGGAGATGGTACAAATGTTGGTAAATATTGCCCTGCTCAAGTCTATGGGCCTCACTACAACCCTGGCGGTCAAAGACCGCCAGGGCTGTTTCGGCGATTGTACCGCCAACAGGCTGGCGGTACAATTTTGCCAATTACGACTGCGGTGGAAGCGCCGTGGTCGCACCGCCGGGACCGGCGGTTTCCTGCCACGGTGTCCCGGCGGTTTCCTGCCACGGTCTTCCCGGAAGTTTTAATCCGCCAGGGATTGGGAGATGGTACAAATGTTGGTAAACATTGCCCTGCTCAAGTCTATGGGCCTCACTACAACCCTGGCGGTCAAAGACCGCCAGGGCTGTTTCGGCGATTGTACCGCCAACAGGCTGGCGGTACAATTTTGCCAATTACGACTGCGGTGGAAGCCCCGTGGTCGCACCGCCGGGACCGGCAGTTTCCTGCCACGGTGTCCCGGCGGTTTCCTGCCACGGTCGTCCCGGAAGTTTTAATCCGCCAGGGCAGCGCTGCTTGCAGTGCTGCCCAGGGGATTACGAGTCCCTTTCCCGCCAGCCTGTCCATGGCAGTAGGAACCGCCACGGAAAGGCTGCTGGAAAGGGGAGTCACAGGGCCCCTGGGGGCCCCTGCACTGCCCATGCACTTGGCATGGGAAGTGCAGGGGCCCACAGGCACAGCCCCACACTGCTTTTTACTGTCTGTACAGCAGACAGTGAAAAGCGCGACGGGTGCAGCTGCACCCATCACACGGCCGCAACAACGCCAGCTCCATTAGGAGCCGGCTCCTATGTTGCGGCCGACATCCCCGCTGGGCCAGCGGGCAGAAACTCTGTTTCCGCTCGCCGGCTCAGCAGAGATGTCAAAATGGGCACGGCAGGAGTGTGGCCGCATTGGCGGTTGCACGGCGGTTAAACCTTGGCGGGCGGCAGTTGCCGCCAGAAGTGTTGTAATGAGGCCCTATGTATTTTGAAACTGTTGTTACAACCTTTTGTCACCACTTTTAATATATTAACGTATTCCGGTATGCAACGGAAAAACATGAAGTACAAAAAATATAATTCTCCTACTATTGCTTACTCATTATAAGCTCATGAACTGGAAAGCGGACTTGTGGAGGACTGGATAGAACTCTAAATTTAAGGACCATTGTCTTGAGAGTTGAAATAAATGAAACTGTAATACATATATTTGGTCACTGCAGTAAATTAAAAGATTTATCATTTTAGAAAACTTCAGAAAACATCTCACAAACGACATCGGGCACAAATTCTGTTAGTGGAGGAACCATTGCCCTAATACAGCATTGTGAGATATTTGGTTGTTAATTGACTAGGGTGTAAGCCTTGACCAAGCTGCAACCACACTCCTTGACAAGGTGCTGCACAAGCCAACCCTAAATTTACTTGTGCTTCATCCTCTAGTAGTTTGGCACAGAGCAGTCAGGCTTAACTTAGAGGTAATGTGTAAATTGTTTATGCAATACTTCAAACAATGATAACGTGAAAACACCCCACTAAAAGGATTCCACACCTGGTTAGAAGAATAGAGCAACATTTTATAAATCAAATTTACATGACAAAAATTCAATGAGTATATTTGGAGATATACAATTAGATTTCAGTGAACATCATGCCAAAAAAGCGTCACAAAACGCCAACTGTGGGGATCTAGTTGCACTGGCCTGGGACAACGTCACAAGTTCAGGTCAACTCCGATGGAGCACCGGCCAGCTACAGGGACCCATTTAGCCCTACTGAACAAAATACCTTAAATGGATTACCACCAGTTTTAAACTTGTGGTGAAGTATTACTCTTTTACGTTTGGAATTTGGTCACAAAACAGTGATACATACCATACTGATTCAGCATTGTGAAGGGACACCCTAAACACCCCTCTTTCAAATACCGAATCGCAAATCTAAAATGTGATTTGGAAAACAAGTTACAGAATCGCTTTATGGACTTTGTACATTAGAAAAAACATTTTTTTAGTCACAAATGGACCGATTCTGCCAATCGAGCTGTATTTCAACTGGAAAAATGCTTTGTACATCTGACCCTCAGTTATTGTACTAGCTCAAATGAAACAAACCACTAAAATTTCCTATAATAGTCACAAAAATAATGCAACACATGTCAAAGCTTTTGTTGACCACCATGGCAAACAGTCCAGCAAGAACAGAAATAAACAGAAATAAAAAATAAAAAAAAAGATTTTGTTTGCAACATTTGAGGATGAACCATAACTCTGTTTTTAATTGATTTTTCACTATATACATAGTATTCACTGGAAAAAAACAAAGTTTAAAGTGATGTCCTAGTTAGGTGCTGACATGAGATAACAACTTGTGTTTAACAAATTAAACCACCTAACATTTCCCAATTATAGTTCAGTGAACAAACTACAGTTTGAGCCTATGTTATGCACTGCATATGTCCTCATACATTACATCACTCATGATATGCTAAATTATATCATTGATGACATCACTGATGATATTTCAAATGGCATCATTGATGACCTCATCAAATCATTGGGACAGCATTCATAGAGTTTGTGGGCTTGATGTAATTCAATATGCTACACTGGTACCCCATTGTCTAACACCAGTTAAGGGACATGAGTCATAATATTTGACCACATCCTGGACACATAGCATATTCATCAATTTCTTCCACATTTGTTTTTTTTTTTCTTTTCTTAGTTGTATTCAACCACTGAATAGAGAAAGAGGCTTCTTTAGATTTATTAGACTCCCCATTTTAAAACTTTGAACCTCCTCCTAAAAAGAGTTTGGACTCACCTTCCTAAAGGCTTTGCATGATCCGCAATATTAAGTCAAGAAGTTCATAGGTAAGTACTTGTTACTGAAAAGACACATTTTGCCAGGACCTATGGTCACCTTCTGTAGTTTGCTAAAATACACTACACTTATTCCTGAGATGAGCACACTGGCAAAGAGCCATGCTTACAAACCCAGCGGCATATTTATGAGTGATTTGGGACATGCTTGCACAACGTAGCTTGGTACATATGTGATGCAAACATTAAGTTATATATTTGAAGCCACACAAAGCCACTTTTCATGGCTTTGAGTGGCTCCAAAAAGATTGAGTAATGAGACTCAGTGCAAATTGCTGCTTTGCGTTACTCTGCGCAATGGAGGCATTCTATGGACGTTGCAAGGGTGTTCCCATGCAACTCCCATGGATTTCAACACATTCCCAGATTTACCAAACCTGATAAACCTGGGAATGCACCAAAACCTTATGCCTCCACTGGGGAGGCCTAACAAGGAGAATTATCTTTATTTGTCCTTGTTTTTCCTCTTTCTATGTGTGCTGCATTTTGAAGCACACATTGAAAGTCGAATATGCCTCCCAGGAATGTTTTTGTACATGAAGGTGACCCTTCCTGCACAAAAACAGTTCTGCATGCAACTTCAGACACCGGTGCACCATGGCGCAATGGTGCCAGTGTTGATGTTAATCAGCCTATTGTGTGCCATTGCAGGGGTAAAGGAAAGGAATGCACAGTATGCCCTAAATATGGTGCAGTCATGCCCTTTTCCAGTGAGGCAGTGCGTGCAGCAAGGTGACCTACTATGCTGCACTGTGGCAACTTCCCATAAATACGGGCCCCAGTGTGAGTTACAATGTCTCAAAGTGTAGCACCCCTAGAATTAGCATAAGCACTGTCTATATCACTGTATTAGAACTATGGGCACGTCCTCAGACATCCATTGGCGCATAGTCTATTGCAAACAAACGCTTTGTTTTTTTCACAGATTTTTTTCAACAGTCTTTGACTTTAAGCTGCAACCTACTTTGAAACATGATCCACATCAGATGAGCTGAGACTTTACTTGGTATAACATGAAGTAGTACTTGGACCTCAAATGTTAATGGTTGTAAATGGTGCACCATATAATGTTCAACATGCACAACAACACTTGCTTCCAGGGCTTGCACTATTTCCATTCTGTGTACCCACACGTGTTCACAGAACAAGTCTGCTGTATGCGACTATAGGTCCCATAATAACATCTTTATAATTTTTAAATTTTTTAATGGCTTATAGATTATTGTGAAGAACAATAACAAGTATGTTATTTGAGGTGTCATCAGTGATGCCAATTAATATGTCATGAGTGATGTTATATGTGAGGTTACAAGTATTGCATGAAGGATGTGCAAGGTGCAAGCTATACTTACCAAATTAATTACCATGATTTCGCCATTATGTTATATCGCATAAAGAAAATCCTATTTGGGGATAATTTGTAATGAAAGGTGCACAGAAACAACATGATCCACACAAACATATGTGGCATCTTCCCAAAACATGCGTCAAGAAACGTTTCACACTGATTTGTTTTTTACCCTAGCATACTCAAGCGGACTGTTCAAGAAAGATAGAGATGACTCGGAAGCTTTTGAAAAAAGATTGAAAGTTTATTTAAAGTATCCCAAACTGGGAGCTGCTAAGTTGTCCCATTACCTTCTTCTTCCGATCTGGCAGAGGCGTTCCCTCTGGGAGAAAACCCATATAGAAGGCCTAGTTTAGTATATTATTCTTCATTCTTTCTTTCTTTATTTCCCAATACCACACCATGAAGTGAATACAGAAATCCAGACTCCTCTGAATTAATTAATCTCTGTTAGTGGTAACAATGTGAATGATCCTAGATTGAAACTGTTAGACCTGTCAGCCTTAGGATGTTCTTCCCCAAAACCTTGTGCCTGCTTGCCTCCATCTTGTCTGCCCATTGTGTCTGTTGCCAACCAGTGCGAAAGTGCATTTGCTCTCTCCCCTAAACATGGTATGATTGACATACACCTGATTGGTATACTTAATTTACATGTAAGTCCATAGTGGAGTGGTATACAATACACCCAGAGCCTGTAAATTAAATGCTGCCAATGGGCCTGCAGCACTAATTGTGACACCCACTTAGGTAGCACTTTAAATCATGTCCCAGGCTTGCCATTGCAGCCTGAAGGCAGTGCCCACTGCAATGTTTACTTAGCATTTAAAACCCCTTGTCAAGCCTTAAACTCCCCTTTTAATACATATTTCACCACTAAAGGAGGCCCTAAGCATCCCATGGGGCAGGGTGCTGTGTAATTAAAAGGTAGGACATATATTTGTTAGTTTTACAATCCTTTGTAGCGAAAAAATACCAAATTATTTTCTCACTACCGAGAGCTCTAACCCACACAATCGGCTTAACGACCCTGTAGTGTCAGTGCAGCTAACTAGGAGCCAGGGCGGGAGAGGGAGGAAATTCCGTGAAGTTCCGGGAACTTTTCTGGAAACTTCACCCAACTTCTAGGAGCAGGGCACCAGAGTATAAAAAAAGAGGGCTCTCAGACTTGCTCCTCAGTTCACTACTGGACCTGTGGAAGGACTCTTAGAGGACTGCCTTCTGGTGTGACGTGCTATGCACTCTTCCAGATTACTACAGTGCCTGAAGTACTGCATCTCTGCCTGGAGCCTGCTTGGGACCTTTAGATATTAGCCCTGCTGCAGAGCCTTCCATCACCACCTACACCCAGGACTCTAGAAGTGACTCCAAGGGCAGGACTCTAGAAGTGACTCCAAGGGCAGATTCAGCTAGGCTCCTGTTTTGAGCCATAGGGGCATAACAGGCTTCCATCATCTTGAACCTGCACCTGGACCCAGCCTGAGTGAGTCTCGCACCCACAAGAGGTCTCTCTCCACTACTGGATCCTGGGTTGTGGAGCTAAAGGTGCCCAGGTGACCATTTTCTGAAACTGAGGACTTGCTATTTTGAATGTTAAACTTCAGAACTCTGATTCTACTAATTGGATTTTCATGGTTTTGGTGTCATATCATTTAATAAAATTGTCTCTATATTTCTAAATTTGTTTGGAATTTGTATTGTGTTATGTTTTCACTGTGTTGCTGTCTGTGTACTGCATAAACACTCAACTTATTCCCTCTAAGTTAAGCATGACTGCTTTTTGTGCCAAGCTGCCTAGGGTTAAATACAGGTTAAATCAGTGACTTTTTGTGGTTCACCCTGCAAGGGATTATGACTGTTGCTTGACCAGGGCTCACACCCCAGTCAACCAACAACACTTCTCACACAAACCAACTGCAATGTTCCTGTGAGTATATTTCCCACAAAAACATCTGAGTGCTGTTTATTGTTATTCTGTGTCAAAAGTTACAATCACACTGGATATCCCTGTGTCACTGCCCACCAAGTTGCCTGTGTGGGTGCCCCTTATGGCCACTTGCCTAAGGCTACTGCTCTGTGAGAAGCTGCAGCAGCGTCATCCTGTGCACTTTCCCCCAGAGACACCTGAAGACAGGATTTTCTGTTCGCGCCAGCTCTTCCTCCACCTTGTGTTCTGTCG
Organism: Pleurodeles waltl; assembly: GCF_031143425.1. NCBI lineage: Eukaryota > Metazoa > Chordata > Amphibia > Caudata > Salamandridae > Pleurodeles > Pleurodeles waltl. The sequence goes on from NC_090444.1 coordinate 1,459,301,458, forward strand.
ACCCTGGTGGCAGCACTTCGCCTCTCCCTCCGATCTCGCTAGAACTTACTGAAGTCCCTGGTCTCCATCTCAAGGGTTGATGCTCCTCCTTACTTAGAGTCGTCCCACCAAGGTCCTTCAGGGCTCCCTGCCATCTTTTGAAATCTTCTCCAGTCCCAACACAGTCTCTCCTCGTCGACACTGCTCCTCCGGCATCCCATTGCACGTTCTTCCTTGTGTCCCTTCCTCCTTTTTTCCCATTTGCAGAGAGGTGGCCAACAACTATAACACTCACCTGCGAGTTATTGGTACTACTGTGGTCCCTGTTGGAGTGAGTCATGCCTATTCCTCTGGGCTCCTCATTGCAGGTGTTTTGAATTTGTGGAGATCCTCTGCCAATAATAGAAGTTTCTAAGCCAGACCAATTTTTCCACTGTTGCTGTGTCCGGGCTACACCATTAGGTGCTGGAATTGGTGGCAGTGATACGAAGGAGAACAATGTGCATCACTGCACCGTGAATCTCCTTCAAGGGAGTGAAGCAACAACTAACTGCTGGTCTCACTGTGGATGATGCTTTGAGGGCATTCAGTGGTATGCAGCAGTTGTGAGTTTAACAATGAAAAATTGCATACAGCTGCCACCATCTTGGACAAATTTATTACCAAAGTAAATAAATGGCTTATACCCAGAGGACTCAGGAATGGATTTGTTGCAACTGACAATGGTAGTTACTTTGTTAGCGATCCCTGACAGAGGATAATTTGGAGTCCTTTGTTTAGCGGATTACACAAACCTAATTCTTTAGGATCTCCTCATAAAAGAACATCATATTGGTTACCTGTCAAAGAATTTGCATTCCTTTTAGTCACTTATTTAAAGCCTGGAAGGAATTGAGGATCATTCAGTATGCTCATAGAGTACCTATAAAAGCATTGATACAGGAGTTGCCATCACATTGGAAGTCAACCTACTACATGGTGCAACACCTGTTTCAGCAGTACAGTCCTGCGAAAGATTACACAGTTCAAAGTAGAGTGGATGCAACTGACACCAGGAATATGATGGTGGACCCATGATCATTTTTCCAGAGTCTCTGTTTGGGTTTCTACTGCTTATCTTATCAATTCACCTCAACTCTTTAAAATTTGAATGATCATTTAATTCCTCACTGATACAATTAATCTCATAAGTATTGTGCTGAACTCTGTTAAGAAGGAATGGTAGGTGATGATCAAAATATTCAAGGCTTGCAAAAACAATACCAATGCAATACCTCTGACCATCATCTAATTTGCTATACTTTTACATTCAGCAAATATATACAGAGGTTAAGAGCTTTGTATAGCAGACCATTGACTGTGCATTCTGGTCACTTAAGAACTGCAATCATACCTTTTTGCAGTTATGCGAAAAAAAGGATGCAAAGAAGAAGGCTGTAAAACAAATAACTTCACAACAAGCCAAAACTGCTTTGAATTGTATTGTATTGCATTGTAATCGTATTTATATAGCACTTACTACCCCTGACGAGGCGTCAAAGCGCTTTTCAGTGAGTAGCACGCTACTCTGGAACCCAACAAGAATTAGTGATGGATTAGTATCGGGGAAATAATGAGTACAGTTTTAGTATTATTATGAGTTAATTTGAGCCGCGGATATGAGAGTGTGTTAGTTAGATTGACTGGAGTAATGGAGGGGTGGAGGAGGAAAGAAATCCAAAAGTGTTAATTGGGAGTATATCCTTAATTTACTCAACCTAAAGGCTTGGGATGAGTAAAGGGGGATGGAGGAGGGAAGAGTATGTAGATGGGTTAGGGAGAGCATAATAGCAAGGTGAGATAAATGCTGGAGAATTTAGTAGGGTTGTGTGGGAGGTCACAGTAGCAGAGTGAGGTTTGGTGAGGTAGATGTGGAAGCGGAGGGAAGAGCTTAGGCAGAGTTATTTAGGAGATGAAAGTAGTAGAAAGGATTTGGGATGAGTCAGAGTGAGAATGGAGGATAGTTTGATAGAGACATGACATATAATGATGGGTAGACAAGTGTGATAAGATAAGAGCAGGAATTCATAGATATCTAGTATAACAACCCACCCAGGAGCCATACAATGACCCACTAACATGCCAAGCACAGAAACAACATATACATATATATATATATATATATATATATACATATATATATATATATATACACATACACACACACATGAATACACACACATATGCACATACAATACATAATTAGAACCATGGGTAAAATATACTTAGTCAAACAGGTTTAAAGAGTGTGTGTGTATTTTATTGTTATGACATAGTAGCAATACATATTTTCTAAAGAAACTATACATAACTAGAAATATACACATAGGTGGTCATTACGACCCTGGCGGATTACTTCCGCCAGGGCCGCGGGACGCGGTGGCACCCTGACCGCGGCGGCTTAGCCGCGGTCAGAGAAGGGAAACCGGCGGTCTCCCGCCGGTTTCCCGCTGCCCCCAAGGAATCCTCCAAGCCAGCGCAGCTTGCTGCGCCGGCTTGGGGATTCCGACTCCCCCTCCCGCCATCCAGTTCCTGGCGGTTCTCCCGCCGGGAACCGGATGGCGGGAGGGGGAGGGGGAGTCGCGGGGCCCCTGGGGGCCCCTGCAGTGCCCATGCCAACGGCATGGGCACTGCAGGGGCCCCCGTAAGAGGGCCCCAAAATGTATTTCACTGTCTGCATAGCAGACAGTGAAATACGCGACGGGTGCAGTAGCACCCGTCGCACCTTCCCACTCCGCCGGCTCGATTACGAGCCGGCTTCATGGTGGGAAGGTCGTTTTCCCCTGGGCTGGCGGGCAGCCTTTCGGCGGCCGCCCGCCAGCCCAGGGGAAAACTTGGAATACCCTCCGCGGTCTCTGGACCGCGGAGCGGTATTCCTGACGCGCAACATTGACGGGCGGCCTCCGCCACCCGTCAATGTTGGAATGAGGGCCATAATCTGAAAAAAATATTTATCAACATAATCACATGCAGCTCATAGTTGTTTGAATATGGTGGTTATGAAGGAAAGAGCCAACTCTTGAGTAGTTTTCTGAAGACAAGAAAATTATCTGTAGCTCTTATAGTTGGGGGTAATGAATTCCATAGTTTGGCTGCTTGAACGGAGAAGGATGTACCACCTGTAGTCTTTTTCTTGTATGGTGGTGTTCTAAGGCGGGGTGCCAATCTTGAGCGGAGGTTTCTTTGTTGGATGTATTTGGTTATTTTGTTTCTGATAAAAAGCGTTCCTGTTCCATGTATAGCTTTGTGGGTGATACACAGCAGCTTGAAAGTGCATCTTCTGGCAACGGGTAACCAGTGTAGTGCTCTCAAGGCAGGGGAGATGTGGGCTTGCGGCTTTACATGTAATAGTAGCCTGGCTGCGGAATTCTGGATACGTTGTAGTTTTTTCATAACACATAGAGATGATCCATGGTAGGGGCCATTGGCATAATCCAGTTTGGATAGTACAAACAAGATAGTAGCTTGCACCTTGTGTGGAAATCCGAGGTTGGGGAAGATGCGTCGTAAAGTCTTCAAGGTGATGAAGCTTGTTCGTGCTAATTTGCCCACTTGGGCATTCATAGTTAACTTGGAATCCATGGTGATTCCTAGGTTTTTAACTTCCTTGGATAATTGAGGAGGTGGTCCGAGATCGTCAGGCCAGACGCACAGAGGGTCATAACTTTTCCAGTCACCACATATGAGTATTTCTGTTTTGGAGGTATTTAGTTTGAGATGGCTCCAAGTCATCCACTGATCAACGGCTCTGAGGCAACTGAAGATTTGTGAGTTTTCAATGTTTTTGGGGCATTCTAATTTAAGTAGTATTTGTGTGTCATCTGCATAGTTGTAGCATGTAAGTTCTGGTAAAGATATCATGTAGATGTTGAAAAGCAAAGGTGAGATGATTGACCCTTGGGGGACAACTGCTTTTGTGAGGTAGGGTTCGGACAAGAAGGGGGGGTGAGTGGATGATATTCGATCTTTTTTGAAGATAGGAAGTAATCCAGTCGAGAGCAATCCCTTGTATGCCGGCTTCGTGGAGTCTTTGAATTAGGGTGTCATGGTCAACCGTATCAAAGGCAGCTGAGAGGTCCAAGAGAAGTAGTGCAGCAACTCCATTTCAGTCGACTGTGTTTTTAAGATCATCCCAGATTACTATGAGTGCCCAATCAGTGCTTCTTCCTGGGCGGAATCCAGTTTGGAAGTCTGAAAGTATAGAATTGTCTTCAATGAATTGTGACATCTGGGCTAAAGCTGCTCTTTCTATCAATTTACCCAGGAAAGGTCCATTTGTGATTGGTCTGTAGTTGTTGGGGTCTTGCGGGTCTAGGTTTATTTTCTTTAACCCCTTCTGTGCCCAGGACGTAATGGTTACGTCCTGAGGCACAGTGCTGCTGTGCCCAGGACGTAACCATTACGTCCTGTGCACAGAGCCCAGAGGGAGCGCTCTCGCTCCCTCTGTGGGGTTCCCCCCCACCCCCCCTAGTCAGGGATGGAAGGGGAAGCCCTTCCCCTCCCACCCCCGACCCCCCCAACCCCCCCTGTGACGTCAGCGCGCGAGCGCGTGCTGATTAGTCACAGGGTCTCCCCCATCGCGCTGGAAGCAGAGCTTCCAGCGCGATTGAAAAAGAAATGCTTTTGCATTTCTTTTTCAATCCCATGGGGGAGGCCCCGAGAGGCTTCAAAGGGAAGGAAATGTATTTCCTTCCCTTTGAAGTCTCTCACAGGTTTCAAAAGCCGGATTGCTTGCAATCCAGCTTTTGAAACCCCACTAGACACCAGGGATTTTTTTTTTTTCCTTGAAATTGGCAAAAGGGAGCGACCCCTTGGGCAAGGGTCGCTCCCAGGGGGGCATTTTTTTAGGAAGGCCTTTTCTGCCCCCCCTGGGGGCAGATTGGCCTATTATTAGGCCGATCTGCCCCCAGGGGGGGCAGAAACCTCTAGGCACCAGGGACCTTTTTTTTTGTGATGATTTCTTTTTTTTTAGGTGGGGAGCTATCCCTTAGGCAAGGGTCGCTCCCCTACGGGGCAATATATATTTAGGCCATTTCTGCCCCCCTTGGGGGCAGATTGGCCTATTTTGATAAGGCCAATCTGCCCCCAAGGGGGGCAGAAACCATTAGACACCAGGGAGTTTGTTTTTACGCGCGAATGTCACGCAACAAAGCGACCCCTTTGGCAAGGGTCGCTCCCAGGGGGGGCAATTTTTTGGGAAGGCCTTTTCTGCCCCCCCTGGGGACAGATCGGCCTATTATTAGGCCGATCTGCCCCCAGGGGGGGCCGAAACCTCTAGGCACCAGGGATCTTTTTTTTTTTTTTTCTTTTTGTTATGTTTTCTTTTTTTTTTAGGTGGGGAGCGACCCCTTAGGCAAGGGTCGCTCCCCTAGGGGTCAAATTATATTTAGGCCATTTCTGCCCCCCTTGGGGGCAGATTGGCCTATTTTGATGAGGCCAATCTGCCCCCAAGGGGGGCAGAAACCATTAGACACCAGGGAGTTTTTTTTTTTGCGTGAATTTCACGCAAGGGGAGCGACCCCTTAGGCAAGGGTCGCTCCCTGGGGGGGGGGGTGGGGGGGGGATTATTTTAGGCCATTTCTGCCCCCCTGGGGGGGTAGATCAGCCTATTTTGATTCGGCTGATCTGCCCCCAAGGGGGGCAGAAACCACTAGGCACCAGGGATTTTTTTGTTTTTCTGTTTTACAGATGGGGAGCGACCCCCTTGGACAAGGGTCGCTCCCCTGGAGGGGCAAAATTATTTTAGGCCATCTCTGCCCCCCCTGGGGGCAGATCGGCCTATTGGTATTAGGCCGGTCTACCCCCAGGGGGGGCAGAAACCTCTAGGCGCCAGGGCAAATTTTTTTTTTGTTTTTTTTTTATTGGTTTGGTGTTTTTTTTAGAGAAGGGGAGCGACCCATCAGGCAAGGGTCGCTCTCCTGTGGGGCAAATTGTGTTTAGCCCATTTCTGCCCCCCTTGGGGGCAGATTGGTCGATTTTAGGTCAATCTGCCCCAAGGGGGCAGAAACCACTAGGCACCGGGGATTTGTTTTTTGGCGCCAATGTCACGCAGGGGGAGCGACCCCGTAGGCAATGGTCGCTCCGGGGGGGGGGGGTGGGGGTTCAGGGGGCAAATTTATTTTAGGCCATTTCTGCCCCCCCCTGGGGGCAGATCGGCCTATTATTAGGCCGATCTGCCCCCAGGGGGGGCAGAAATCTCTTGTTGCCAGGGCACATTTTTTTATTGTGTTTTTGTTTTTGTTTGTTTGGTTTTTTTTAGAGATGGGGAGCGACCCATCAGGCAAGGGTCGCTCCCCTGGGGGGCAAATTGTGTTTAGACCATTTCTGCCCCCCTTGGGGGCAGATTGGTAGATTTTAGGTCAATGTGCCCCAAGGGGGCAGAAACCACTAGGCACCGGGGATTTGTTTTTTGGCGCCAATGTCACGCAGGGGGAGCGACCCCGTAGGCAAGGGTCCCTCCGGGGGGGGGGAGTGGGTGTTCGGGGGGCAAATTTATTTTAGGCCATTTCTGCCCCCCCTGGGGGCAGATCGGCCTATTATTAGGCCGATCTGCCCCCAGGGGGGGCAGAAATCTCTTGTTGCCAGGGCACATTTTTTTATTGTGTTTTTGTTTTTGTTTGTTTGTTTTTTTTTAGAGATGGGGAGCGACCCATCAGGCAAGGGTCGCTCCCCTGGGGGGCAAATTGTGCTTAGACCATTTCTGCCCCCCTTGGGGGCAGATTGGTAGATTTTAGGTCAATGTGCCCCAAGGGGGCAGAAACCACTAGGCACCGGGGATTTGTTTTTTGACGCCAATGTCACGCAGGGGGAGCGACCCCGTAGGCAAGGGTCCCTCCGGGGGGGGGGGGAGTGGGTGTTCGGGGGGCAAATTTATTTTAGGCCATTTCTGCCCCCCCTGGGGGCAGATCGGCCTATTATTAGGCCGATCTGCCCCCAAGGGGGGCAGAAATCTCTTGTTGCCAGGGCAAATTTTTTTTGTGTGTTTTTTTTTTGTTTGTTTGTTTTTTTTTAGAGATGGGGAGCGACCCATCAGGCAAGGGTCGCTCCCCTGGGGGGCAAATTGTGCTTAGACCATTTCTGCCCCCCTTGGGGGCAGATTGGTAGATTTTAGGTCAATCTGCCCCAAGGGGGCAGAAACCACTAGGCACCGGGAATTTGTTTTTTGGCGCCAATGTCACGCAGGGGTAGCGACCCCGTAGGCAAGGGTCGCACCTGGGCAGGAGGGGGTTTGGGGGGGTGAGGGGTCAAATTTATTTTAGGGCATTTCCTCCCCCCCCCCCGGGGCCGGCTGAGCTAGAGGCCAAAATCCACAGGTAGGCACTTTGCAAAAAACACCTCTGTTTTCTGTGAAAAAATATGTTGTGTTTTGGGCCATTTCCTTTTGTGGGCGCTAGGCCTACCCACACAAGTGAGGTACCATTTTTATGGAGAGACTTAGGGGAACGCTGGGTGGAAGGAAATTTGTGGCTCCTCTCAGATTCCAGAACTTTCTGTCACCGAAATGAGAGGAAAAAGTGTTTTTTAGCCAGATTTTGATGTTTGCAAAGAATTCTGGGTAACAGAACCTGGTCAGAGCCCCGCAAATCACCCCATCTTGGATTCCCCTAGGTCTCTAGTTTTCACAAATGCGCTGGTTTGCTAGGTTTCCCCAGGTGCCGGCTGAGCTAGAGGCCAAAATCCACACGTAGGCACTGTTTTCTATGAAAAAATGTGATGTGTCCACGTTGTGTTTTGGGCCATTTCCTGTCGCGAGCGCTAGGCCTACCCACACAAGTGAGGTATCATTTTTATCGGGAGACGTGGGGGAACGCTGGGTGGAAGGAAATTTGTGGCTCCTCTCAGATTGTAGAACTTTCTGCCACAGAAATGTGAGGAACATGTGTTTTTTTAGCCAAATTTTGAGGTTTGCAAAGGATTCTGGATAACAGAACCTGGTCCGAGCCACACAAGTCACCCCATCTTGGATTCCCCTAGGTCTCTAGTTTTCAGAAATGCACAGGTTTGGTAGGTTTCCCTAGGTGGCGGCTGAGCTACAGGCCAAAATCTACAGGTAGGCACTTTGCTAAAAACAGGTCTGTTTTCTGTGATGTGTCCACGTTGCGCTTTGGGGTGTTTCCTGTTGTGGGCGCTAGGCCTACCCACACAAGTGACTTATCATTTTTATCGGGAGACGTGGGGGAACGCTGGGTGGAAGGAAATTTGTAGCTCCTCTCAGATTCCAGAACTTTCTGCCACAGAAATGTGAGGGACATGTGTTTTTTTAGCCAAATTTTGAGGTTTGCAAAGGATTCTGGGTAATAGAACCTGGTCCGAGCCCCGCAAGTCACCCCTCCTTGGATTCCCCTAGGTCTCTAGTTTTCAGAAATACACAGGTTTGGTAGGTTTCCCTGGGTGCCGGCTGAGCTAGAGGCCAAAATCTACAGGTAGGCACTTCGCAAAAAACACCTCTGTTTTTTTCCAAAATTTAGGATGTGTCCATGTTGCGCTTTGGGGTGTTTCCTGTCGCCAGCGCTAGGCCTACCCACGCAAGTGAGGTGTCATTTTTATCGGGAGACTTGGGGGAACGCTGGGTGGAAGGAAATTTGTAGCTCCTCTCAGATTCCAGAACTTTCTGCCACAGAAATGTGAGGGACATGTGTTTTTTTAGCCAAATTTTGAGGTTTGCAAAGGATTCTGGGTAACAGAACCTGGTCCGAGCCCTGCAAGTCACCCCTCCTTGGATTCCCCTAGGTCTCTAGTTTTCAGAAATGCACAGGTGTGGTAGGTTTCCCTAGGTGCCGGCTGAGCTAGAGGCCAAAATCTACAGGTAGGCACTTCGCAAAAAACACCTCTGTTTTTTTCCAAAATTTAGGATGTGTCCACGTTGCGCTTTGGGGTGTTTCCTGTCGCCGGCGCTAGGCCTACCCACGCAAGTGAGGTATCATTTTTATCGGGAGACTTGGGGGAACGCTGGGTGGAAGGAAATTTGTAGCTCCTCTCAGATTCCAGAACTTTCTGCCACAGAAATGTGAGGGACATGTGTTTTTTTAGCCAAATTTTGAGGTTTGCAAAGGATTCTGGGTAACAGAACCTGGTCCGAGCCCCGCAAGTCACCCCTCCTTGGATTCCCCTAGGTCTCTAGTTTTCAGAAATACACAGGTTTGGTAGGTTTCCCTAGGTGCCTGCTGAGCTAGAGGCCAAAATCTACAGGTAGGCACTTCGCAAAAAACACCTCTGTTTTTTTCCAAAATTTAGGATGTGTCCACGTTGTGCTTTGGGGTGTTTCCTGTCGCCGGCGCTAGGCCTACACACGCAAGTGAGGTGTCATTTTTATCGGGAGACTTGGGGGAACGCTGGGTGGAAGGAAATTTGTAGCTCCTCTCAGATTCCAGAACTTTCTGCCACAGAAATGTGAGGGACATGTGTTTTTTTAGCCAAATTTTGAGGTTTGCAAAGGATTCTGGGTAACAGAACCTGGTCCGAGCCCCGCAAGTCACCCCTCCTTGGATTCCCCTAGGTCTCTAGTTTTCAGAAATGCACAGGTTTGGTAGGTTTCCCTGGGTGCCGGCTGAGCTAGAGGCCAAAATCTACAGGTAGGCACTTTGCAAAAAACACCTCTGTTTTTTTCCAAAATTTAGGATGTGTCCACGTTGCGCTTTGGGGTGTTTCCTGTCGCCGGCGCTAGGCCTACCCACGCAAGTGAGGTATCATTTTTATCGGGAGACTTGGGGGAACGCTGGGTGGAAGGAAATTTGTAGCTCCTCTCAGATTCCAGAACTTTCTGCCACAAAAATGTGAGGGACATGTGTTTTTTTAGCCAAATTTTGAGGTTTGCAAAGGATTCTGGGTAACAGAACCTGGTCCGAGCCCCGCAAGTCACCCCTCCTTGGATTCCCCTAGGTCTCTAGTTTTCAGAAATGCACAGGTTTGGTAGGATTCCCTAGGTGCCGGCTGAGCTAGAGGCCAAAATCTACAGGTAGGCACTTCGCAAAAAACACCTCTGTTTTTTTCCAAAATTTAGGATGTGTCCACGTTGCGCTTTGGGGTGTTTCCTGTCGCCGGCGCTAGGCCTACCCACGCAAGTGAGGTACCATTTTTATCGGGAGACTTGGGGGAACGCTGGGTGGAAGGAAATTTGTAGCTCCTCTCAGATTCCAGAACTTTCTGCCACAGATATGTGAGGGACATGTGTTTTTTTAGCCAAATTTTGAGGTTTGCAAAGGATTCTGGGTAACAGAATCTGGTCCGAGCCCCGCCAGTCACCCCTCCTTAGATTCCCCTAGGTCTCTAGTTTTCAGAAATGCACAGGTTTGGTAGGTTTCCCTAGGTGCCGGCTGAGCTAGAGGCCAAAATCTACAGGTAGGCACTTCGCAAAAAACACCTCTGTTTTTCCCCAAAATTTAGGATGTGTCCACGTTGCGCTTTGGGGTGTTTCCTGTCGCCGGCGCTAGGCCTACCCACGCAAGTGAGGTATCATTTTTATCGGGAGACTTGGGGGAACGCTGGGTGGAAGGAAATTTGTAGCTCCTCTCAGATTCCAGAACTTTCTGCCACAGAAATGTGAGGGACATGTGTTTTTTTAGCCAAATTTTGAGGTTTGCAAAGGATTCTGGGTAACAGAACCTGGTCCGAGCCCTGCAAGTCACCCCTCCTTGGATTCCCCTAGGTCTCTAGTTTTCAGAAATGCACAGGTTTGGTAGGTTTCCCTAGGTGCCGGCTGAGCTAGAGGCCAAAATCTACAGGTAGGCACTTCGCAAAAAACACCTCTGTTTTTTTCCAAAATTTTGGATGTGTCCACGTTGCGCTTTGGGGTGTTTCCTGTCGCCGGTGCTAGGCCTACCCACGCAAGTGAGGTACCATTTTTATCAGGAGACTTGGGGGAACGCTGGGTGGAAGGAAATTTGTAGCTCCTCTCAGATTCCAGAACTTTCTGCCACAGAAATGTGAGGGACATGTGTTTTTTTAGCCAAATTTTGAGGTTTGCAAAGGAATCTGGGTAACAGAACCTGGTCCGAGCCCCGCAAGTCACCCCTCCTTGGATTCCCCTAGGTCTCTAGTTTTCAGAAATGCACAGGTTTGGTTGGTTTCCCTAGGTGCCGGCTGAGCTAGAGGCCAAAATCTACAGGTAGGCTCTTCGCAAAAAACACCTCTGTTTTTTCCCCAAAATTTGGATGTGTCCACGTTGCGCTTTGGGGCGTTTCCTGTCGCGGGCGCTAGGCCTACCCACACAAGTGAGGTATCTTTTTTATCGGGAGACTTGGGGGAAAATAGATTAGCAAAACAAGTGTTATTGCCCCTTGTCTTTCTCTAATTTTTTTCCTTCCAAATATAGGAGAGTGTGTAAAAAAGACATCTATTTGAGAAATGCCCTGTAATTCACATGCTAGTTTGGTCACCCCGGAATTCAGATATGTGCAAATAACCACTGCTCCTCAACACCTTATCTTGTGCCCTTTTTGGAAATACAAAGGTTTTCTTGATAGCTATTTTTTACTCTTTATATTTCAGCAAATGAATTGCTTTATACCCGGTAAAGATTGAAAACGCACGTCAGGGTGCAGCTCATTTATTGGCTCTGGGTTCCTTGGGTTCTTGATGAACCTACAAGTCCTATATATCCCCGCAACCAGAGGAGTCCAGCAGACGTAACGGTATATTGCTTTTGATAATCTGACATTGCAGGGAAAAGTTACAGAGTAAAACGTAGAGAAACATTTATGTTTTTTTCACCTCAATTTCAATATTTTTCTTTTTCAGTTGTTATTTTCTGTAGGAAACCCTTGTAGGAACTACACAAATGACCCTTTGCTGAATTCAGAATCTTGTCTACTTTTCAGAAATGTTTAGGTTTCTGGGATCCAGCATTGGTTTCATGCCCATTTCTGTCACTGACTGGAAGGAGGCTGAAAGCACAAAAAACTGCAAAAATGGGGTATGCCCCAGTAAAATGCCAAAATTGTGTTGAAAAATTGGGTTTTCTGATTCAAGTCTGCCTGTTCCTGAAAGCTGGGAAGCTGCTGAGTTTAGCACCGCAAACCCTTTGTTGATGCCATTTTCAGGGGAAAAACCACAAGCCTTTTTCTGCAGCCACTTTTTCAAATTCTTTTGAAAAAAACGAAATTTTCACTGTATTTTGGCCAATTTCTTGGCCTCCTTCAAGGGAACCCACAAAGTCTGGGTACCTCTAGAATCCCTAGGATGTTGGAAAAAAAGGACGCAAATTTGGCTTGGTTAGCTTATGTGGACAAAAAGTTATGAGGGCCTAAGCGCGAACTGCCCCAAATAGGCAAAAAAAGGCCCGGCACAGGAGGGGGAAAAGGCCTGGCAGCGAAGGGGTTAATAAAGGTCGTATGTATGCCATTTTCAGGTCTACAGGAAAAGTTCCTGAAGTTAAATAGTTGTTGATGATTCTTCTTACGGGTGTGGCAGCAGAAGTAGATAGAAGAATGTTCATGAAGATTTGTGGTGGGCAAGGGTCAGAAGGGCAACCAGAAGGTCTGCTTGCCTTGACCAAATCCATAAATTCATCTTGGGATATTTGTTTGAAGGACTGTAGAGGTTGGGTTGGTTTATTCTTAGATGGTACTTTAGGAAAGGGGTTGGTGCTGATGGTTTTCTTCTGTTTTAAATAGGAGTCTAATGTGTCTGCCTTGGTTGTGTAGTGAGTTGCCAATTCATTTGTGAAATCTTGAGTAGTGGGATGACTTCCTTCCATGCATGTAGGTTTTCGAAATTAATTGAGAATTTTATAAAATTCCTTGGTTGTAGATTGAGCATTTTGAATTCTGTCTGAATATTACCTTTTTTTAGCTTTTTTGATTGATAATTTGTATATCCTGTTAAGTTTGTGTAGCTGCAGTTTGTGTTGACTGTTGTTTGTTTTGAGCCAGGTCCGCTGCAACTTTCTGATTTGTTGCTTTATCTTTTTAAGTTCTGTGTTTCTCCAGGGTGTTGTTTTTTTTTTGTTGTGTTTAGTTTTTCTAAGTTATATTAGGATATGAAAAGCTTCATGTAGCCACTCATAAAGTCTTGGCACAGAATTAATTGTATCTAGATCTGTGTTGGCTGTTAGTTGTGTTTCTAAGTCATCCAAATTGAGTTTGCTCCATGGTCGATAGGTGTATGTATGTAAGTAGTTGTGGGGTGTGTTGATTTGTGGAGTTGTATGTCGGAAAGTTATCAAATGGTGGTCTGACCAAGTGATTGGCGTGATGCTATGAATAGTAACTAGTTCAGGCTTAGCAAAAATGACATCTAGGATGTGACCAGCGATGTGTGTGTGATTGTGTACAATCTGATGTAGGTTCAATGCGACTAGGCCAGTGGTGATAGCTTTTGGATGGGGCATATTGGGTTTGTCAAACCAAATGTTTAGATCTACAAGAATGCATAGGTTGGGGTATAGTGTAATAAGGTTTGAGACTGTGTCTAGAAAAGCATCTGGGAATGTGGAGTTGTTAGGTGGAGATCTGTAAAGGAGGAGAAAGTTACAGGAGGAAGTTGGAGTAGGGTGGCATCTGGTAAGGAGGGCTTCACAACCTTGTATGGAGATGTTGTCTGTTTTGCTGAGGTTCAATGCCTGTTTGAATATAATAGCTAGTCCACCTCCTCTCTTGCCTACACGGTTTTGTGTGATGGTTTGATAGCCTGGAGGAACGGCTTCGTGCAACACGTGGGCCATGTCATATCCCAACCAGGATTCAGTTATGAATAGTAAGTCAGGTTGTGTGTCTGTGAGCAGGTCGTAGGTGTGGTGCTTGTTTTTTGAGAGTGATCGAGCATTTATGAGCTGGCAGTTTAGAAAAGGTGTGTTAGTGGTAGTGTTGTTTTGTTTAGGAGAAGGGTAAGTAGTATAATGTGAGCTTGAAGCAGGAGTGTTGCTAGTTGTGAAACTGTTTGAGGATCACAATAGTCTTGCTTTTCAATATAGTGTTCCTCTTGCAGCAGGTTAAGGAGGCATTTTGTTGGGTCTGTGTGTGTGGGTGGTGGACTTGGTGGCTGAGGGAGCCATGATGAGTGTACTGTTTCTTGTAGGGTAGTTTTATTATGTAGTAGACAAGGGGATGCGAGGTTGCTATGAGTGGCATGTTTTTTATTTTGTTTGCGTATGTTTAGTGTGGATGGAGTATGGGTTAGCGGAGGTGGAGGAGCATGTGGATCATGATGTAAGGCTCTAAATTGTGCAATGGAGGAGAGGTGAGTGAAGGAAAGTTGCTGGGTTGGGGTGCTTGTGGTAGGTGTTTGTGAAGAGTGAGAAAGTAGGGGTGGAGATAGGATGGAATTTGTATTCTTTGTGTAGTCCTGAGGGTGGGAGTGGGTATACCGATAAGTGTGATGTAAGTTTGTGTTGCTTTGATGTGCTGATGTTTGTGTTCGGTATTGTTTTTGGGGAATAGTGAGAGGGGATATTGGTGTAGTTGTTTTTGGTGAGGGATTTGTATGTGAGTTAGTGCTGGTGAGTGGAATTTGAGTGTTAGATGGGGAGTTGATGTGTTTTGGAGATGAATGTACGAGGTGTGTAAGAGGTGATGGATGTTTGCCAGGGGAGTTAGTGTTAGGTGCGATGACTGGAAGAGGTAAATGTGGGGATTGTATGGTTGTGTGTAATTGGTGAAGAGAGGGGAAGAGTGTTTGAGATGGTGTGTTTGAAGGCAAGGTGTGGGCATTGTTATGATGACAGGTGGTCCGTGTGGAGCAAACAGCGGATAGTGTTGTTGGTTAGTAAGAGCAGAGAATGTGTATCAGAAAGGCTGAGACTGAGATAAATGTATACTGTAGTTTTGTGATGTATGGGTGATGGCATGTTGTGTTAGTTGGAAAGGACAGAGTAGTGTTTACTGTGAGAATGCAGGTGTTTGACTGTTGTAGTTGTGGGGGAAATGTGTATATGGGTGTACAAAGGGTATTGTGTTGGGTGATGGGACAATGCAATCTGTCTGTGGTCAGTTTGTGATGCATGAGTTGGATGTCTTTGTAGAATATGTGTTTCAATGTTGAGGGATGTGTAGGGGCTGAAACCATTCCTGGTCAATTGAGTATTGGGTAGCATTTCTGGCCCTAGTCCCTACCTGTCCCGAACAGGCCCAAACAGGCAACTGCCCTTGTCCTCTCCACCCTTAGACTCGACGCCCGGGCTGAGACGCCCTGAATCCTAGGCCTAAATAGCCCTACTGACCAATAAGAAGCTGGTCCTAACCCTATCCAATCCAATTTCAAGCCCTGATTCAAACAACTAATGGGAGACCCAGCCCTCATCACCAATCATAGCCCTATTCCTGACCACCAATCACAGCCCCAGCCCTAAAACCAACAGCCAATCAGATTCTCAGACCTATCCCCCAACCACAACCTTAGAACCAACAGCCAATCAGATTCTCAGCCCTATCCACCAATCACAGCCCTAGAACCAACAGCCAATCAGATTCTCAGACCTATCCACCAATCACAGCCCAAGAACCAACAGCCAATCAGATTCTCAGGCCTATCCACCAATCACAGCCCAAGAACCAACAGCCAATCAGATTCTCAGCCCTATCCACCAATCACAGCCCTAGAACCAACAGCCAGTCAGAATCTCAGCCCTGTCCACCAATCACAGCCCTAGAACCAACAGCCAATCAGATTCTCAACCCTATCCACCAATCACAGCCCTAGAACCAACAGCCAATCAGAATCTCAGCCCTAGAACCAACAGCCAATCAGATTCCCAGCCCTACCCACCAATCATAACACCAGCCCTAGAGCCAGAAACCAATGAAAGACCATCTCCCAACAACCTATTACAAAAACATATGCAACAACCATTAGGAACTTATATAAGGAGCAAGTTAACTGAAGTCCAGTTCCTGTGGTCAGGGGGAAAGACAACTGTTGCTCTATTCAGAATCTCCTTGGATACAGACAGGCTGAATCCACACTTCCAAGCTAGTAGAGTCTACTTTCCAGGTAAGGGAGAGATTATTCAAGAAACAAACACTGGAATACTGCTGGGCGCGCACTCTGAAATCGGGCTTTTTTAAAGGCAAAAATACATGGGGGCAGACAGTTTTTAAGCACAATTTAAATCACAGAAACAGATGAATACAGGGGGGCAGACAGTTTTTAAGCACAATTTAAATCACAGAAACAGATGAAAACAGTCTCCTAAAAACACACTCTGCAAGATGTATGTAGCCTTTTTACTTAGAAGAGAAAAAGGGTGGGGGGGGACGTGTGCCACAAACTAGCAAGGCAATTCACACAGTCACGGCAAAAACGATTAAAAAAAACACCACTTTAAAAGAGGACAGACTGCCTGAAACACAGAGAGTCCACAGTAAAAGAGACATAGGTAGCTGAAATAAACACCTTTGAACAAATAATACTATTTGATTGATCCTATGATGTTCCCAAGTCAACAACAATGACTAGGTATATTGATGAAATCCCACCAAGGGGAACATACACAGACAGACCTTTATAGGCCATTCCTTCAATCACATAGCAAACAGAAATGAAAATATCAAAAGTTGCTTGAATTTGTGAGAAACCTGAAGTTCTCTTAACTTCATCAAATAATTCACACATTGATTAATAAAATGTTAGTTGACTATTCGCATAATGAAGGAGCAACTTCATCTCTGTCAGTCACAAAAGCTTTATTTGGCTAGCAAAAGCCATAAAAGAAAACATGTAGCATATAAATACACATAATATTACATTGTCACACTAAAATAAAAACAGATAAAAATACAGTTTAAAAAATACATTAAAAGCAGAAGCAAATTCATAGCCACCACACATAATATAAAACTACTATTTCATCCAGACAAAGGGGGTCATTCCTACCCTGGCGGTCCGAGACCGCCAGGGTAGGGGACGGAGGAAGCACCGCCAACAGGCTGGCGGTGCTTCTGGGGCTATTCTGACCGCGGCGGTAAAGCCGCGGTCAGAAAAGGGAAGCCGGCGGTTTCCCGCCGGCTTCCCGCTGCCCCTGTGTATCCTCCACGGCAGCGCTGCAAGCAGCGCCGCCATGGGGATTCCGACCCCCTTCCCGCCAGCCTGGTTCTGGCGGTTTTCACCGCCAGAACCTGGCTGGCGGGAACGGGTGTCGTGGGGCCCCTGGGGGCCCCTGCAGTGCCCATGCCACTGGCATGGGCACTGCAGGGGCCCCCTAACAGGGCCCCACATTGATTTTCAGTGTCTGCTTGGCAGACACTGAAAATCGCGACGG
Organism: Pleurodeles waltl; assembly: GCF_031143425.1. Classification (NCBI taxonomy): domain Eukaryota; kingdom Metazoa; phylum Chordata; class Amphibia; order Caudata; family Salamandridae; genus Pleurodeles; species Pleurodeles waltl. The sequence goes on from NC_090444.1 coordinate 1,459,318,667, forward strand.
GTGCAACTGCTCCCGTCGCACACCAGCAACTCCGCCGGCTCCATTGGTGCTTTCCCGCTGGGCGGGCGGGCGGCCTTTTGGCGGTCGCCCGCCAGCCCAGCGGGAAAGACAGAATGACCGCCGCGGTCTTTTGACCGCGGTACGGTCTTCTGGCGGTTCCCGCCAGGCGGGCGGCGACTGCCGCCCGCCAAGGTAGGAATGACCGCCAAAGTGTTACTAATCCTATGAGCTCCTATTAAGACACTTGCAACATAAAAACAGATAAAAGGGCTAGTTAACATTTGTAAATACATCAGCACAGTCTAACTTGCTCAAAAGAATTCCTCCTAAACAGAGACAAAATATACTTATGCCGTAATGTTCTATATTACTCACAGAAAAAAACAAAATGCACAGTTTTTTGTGGGGTGAAGTCATCACATGGACAAGGATCACTCTCTTCCACCTTGTGTTTATTTTGAGGAACCGCAAGGGACCAATATAAAAGATTAAAGCCCTCATTATGACCCTGGCCCATGTACCGTCAGGGCCGCTCTGGCAGCATCACCGCCGTGGGACTAGCGGTGCAGACCGCCATATTACGAATGCAGTGGTTTGGTCACTGCCAAACCACCACATCGCCGCTCATCCTGCTGTGTTACCGTAGCCCGCCGGGCTGGAGGTTTTTACCTGCAGTCCAGTGGGAGTCGGATAACTGCTATGGTTATTCTGACTCTGGACATCGCCAGAATTTTCGTGGCGATCTTATTAAAATGTAAGGTATCCCTTCGACAGGAACTTCTGTCCCTATTGCTGAGTTACCCCAAAACACCTCTGCACACATGCATGCATGCACCCCCCACAAACAATCACACACAGACACACCCCCACTCACACATGCACTCACAACATTCACCCCCATACACATGCGTACTGTCCCATACACACCACACATGCACACATACAGTCATTATCCTCCCACCCTCTCACTTCAGCTACATACAGACACGAACCTGCACATATTCAAAAACACCCGTACTCCCTCCACATTCACCCATGCACACACCCCTACATGCATGCACTCACGCATCACCACATTCACACACAAGGACACACGCATTCATGCATGCACAGACACTTCCCCTACCTCCCCCCCACATTCATGACTCGCATACACACACTCACACACATCCATTCACACTCACCCACCCCCTCACCTTGTGAACAACACTTACCTCGTCTGACAAGGTACTCCTCCATGAGGGGACAGGACCTGGCTCTCCCATCCCTGGCACCACCACGCCACCAGAAGACCACCACAAGAATTACTGGTTGTAATTCTGTGGGTGGACTTTTTCTGGCATGGCAGTGCTGGCAGTGGAACCACCTAAGTGCTGCCTTCTGCCTTTGATGAATGCCGCCAGATATGTAACCGTTGGCGGTGTGGCTATCCAGTGGCACTCATAACATGGCAGTTGGAAGACCACCAGCACTAGCAGTCTTCTGGAGGATGTGGCTGCTGCAGTCTTGGCAAAAGACTGCCGGCGTCATAATGAAGGCCTAAGTCTTGAAGTTGTTAACAGGGATCAATGTTGAGACGACATGACAGTAGTCAAATAGGGCTCCACCAAGGGGCTAGTTTTTAGTATAGAATAAGAATGAACAGTGGGTTTAATACGTTCTTGCACCTCCCTTTCAGAGCTCATCATACTGGCAAAGTGCTTCTTCATCCAAATCAGGTCCCTTTTTGTAATAGGGTGAAGGTAATCAAATAAATCCTGGCCCCCAGTTTATGTGTAACATCTTTAATATGCTTAATTGAAGGCACATGTGGCACTTTGTCTAAGGTCAGACAATCCTTGATGATTGGCCAGTTAAGGTCTAACACTGGATTACACCACACCCTGGTCCAACTGAGTAAGGGTGCAAGAGCTAATTAATCATAAATATGCCGAAGCCCCAACTCTTCATGTATGATATACAGGGGAACCAACTGTGGGACTGGCAACAATTTTCTTAAAAAAATAATTTCCACAGTCTATGTAACTCTCAAATTCTGAAAATCCCAGATGTTGCTCCCATAGCTTGCAACTAGGAGGCAGTTGCCCTGATAGGTCTAAATAAGTTCCAGAATCGGTTTAGCGGCCCACCTTTTAGCAAACTCTAGTATTGCAGCCATTGCTCTTGAAAAATAATTCCTTTTTAATTTCATTTGGGGACCCTATGACCCTCTCTAATTAACGAGGGCCCCCCAGATGTGAAAAGATTGGGACCCTAGCCAGGTCGTTACTCCTCCAAAGCCTTTTATCTGGGGTTTTCTAGTACCAACAACCATACTATGTGAATTGTAGTAGTTAGTACTCACATCAAGCGCACTCATAAATGCCACAACCGAGTCAGCCAACTGTTGCAGACCTATTGCGGTCCTAGAAATTAGCACCATCTCATCCCCATAGAGAAGGACAGGAACTAACTGTGTGCCAGCCCTTAGGATGTCATTACAGGGTGTGCATAATTCATGGCCCAAATTGTTGATATATAAAATAAATAAGAAGGGGCCCAAAATAAAGCCTTCGTATGATCCCCTTATGAAGATTCACAAACTCTGACAGATGCCATTCTTGATAATACTTTATCGAAGTGGCAAGATCCCAGTGTAAGTCATGTAAAAATACAATATATTTTTATTCACCCCAAGGGCAGTCAGCATCCCCCACAATTTTCCTCTCTTCACCCGATCAAATGCAGAGGTAAGATCCAGGAATGCCATATACATTAAGGCCTTCTTTGCCACTATATATTTCTCAATAATATTTTGTTAATTCAGACATTGATCCAAAGTGCCTTTCCCAGGCCTGAATCCATACTGAAATCTGGAAATCACATGGTTTTGCTCAGACCACTCCCCTAGCCTAAATAAAATAGCTTTTCCTATTGCCTTAATGGACGTGTCTATGACAGAGATAAGTAAATAATCTTGCCCCCTTTTTAAAACAAAAATAGCTTTGGACCAGCACTGCGGAATACCTTTCCTGCAAATTGCATTACCAACACAAGTTAAGATATTAGCCCAGACTTCGGGCTCCGCTTTAAACAAATCAGTGGACACCCCATCAGGACCTAGGCCCTTCCCATTGGACATTGTTGCAATTGCATAAGCTATCTCCTGCTCATTTAACCCAAGTTTATAAGCCATGCACTGTTTAACCTGGTCCATAGACTGAGGCCCTCATTGCGAGTTTGTTGGTAATTATAGCCATTTGCAATGCAGTCTCCTGGCAAAAGACTGCTGTGGACGCAGGAAACTTACCGCCGTATTATGACCCCAAAGGAAAAAACGCCAGAATCCGACCCTGCCCTGCCAGGCTGAACGACAGCAGGAAACAGGCTGCACTGAATCTGCCACTGGCCGAAAAGTTTGCAGGTATGTAACATTCCAAATCTGTGAAATGGGTTTCTAACATTTTCACCAAAAATGTCCTAACCCTCCTTGTACATTGCATGGCAAAGGGTATCCCACCTGTGAGGAACAGATATGTAGCATACATTTACTTACAGTTTGTTCAATGGCACATGTACCTGCTTTTTGTCCATGATGTTGGACATCATTGTCAGAGTACTGTCACTTCTTGACTGACCAGTATTACCATTTGTAAGTTGTACTACACACCAGTAATGAACTCAAATCTTTGCAGATTAGTACAACTGTAGGGCCATCTACATCAGCTGAGGTGACCTCCACCCACATTGTGAGGGACACCAGGTTGGTGTAAAAGTAATGAGGAGATGTGGTGTCACTGTACTGTCAGCAAAACTGGCCCACACCCTCTATCCAGGCAGCATTTCCAAACAGTCCATACATGTGAAGGCAGGAAACACATCAAGGAAAACAAAACTTCTGTGTGTGAACTAACTTTGGCAGTCATCAAACACATGAAGCAGTAAGGAGTATGTGACAGTACACACATTGCACCACACACACACTGCTGTGTCTCCAGCACTGGTTGTACAATCTGTCAATTGCACACAAATCTATGTAGGCAATGTTGTGGGAAACAGTAGGCAAAACATACCTCCAACTCATTGGAAGTGCAGCTGAATGAGTTGAGTTCTGGGGTCTACATCATCCTCCCTTCCTTCATTGCTGTCCTCTGTCCCCTCATCTTTCACCATTCGATCAGGTAGTTCCTCCTCTTCCAGTAGAGGTACATGTCTTCTTAGTGCCAAGTTGTGTAGCATACAGCAGCCATGATGATCTGGCAGACCTTGTTTGGGGCGTAGCACAGGGATCCGCCTGGCAAATGCAAACACCAGAATCTTGCCTTCAGTAGGCCGAAGGTCCTCTCGATGACTCTTCTTGTCCTGACATGTGCCTCATTGTAGCGATTGTCAACCCTCAACCTGGGAAACCTCACTGGTGTCAACAGCCAGGACAGCCAGGACAGGTTTGGATAGCCAGAATCACCAGGGAAGAGTGGGAATACACAGCACATGTCACCATTGTGTAGAGGGTAAAGAGTAAGAAAGGCAGGTTGTGAGCTACTGCACTCTCACATCTCACTCACCCACAAGCCAGGCCCTCCCTCTTTGTAGTTATGCTCTCAGGTGTGGGACACGTCTGTTCCTCAAAATGTAAGATTCATGCACAGATCCAAGGAATTTTGCAATCACATTGTACTGGTCTGTAAGATCAATCACCTTTCATTAATGAAGTGATAATTGTTCCTCTTTCTGTACACTTGTTCATTTACCCCGGGAGGAATCAAACGAATATGGGTGCCATCTGTGGCCCCAATCACATGTGGAATGTGTGCAATGGCATAGAAATCAGATTTCACAGTAGGCAAGTCAGTAGTTTGGGGACATTTGGTGTAGCTGTAGAGGTGTTTCAGCAGTGAGGACATCCCCATCCCTTAAGATGTTAGTAAATATTGGCTGTGACACACCTGCTGCCAAGCCCACTATCACCTGAAATGACCCACTGGCTCAAAAAAGCAGCACAGATAGTACCTGCACAGTAGGGGGAATAGCATAGGGATTATGTAGAGCTAGCGATAGATCTGGCTCCAATTGGGCACACTGTTCACGTATGGTCATCCGGTTCAGACGGTAGGTCAGTAAGATGTGTAGTTCCTCCATGGTTGCCAGGTCAACTAGAGGCTGATACACATGTGCATTCCTCAGTCTCTGCATGGGTCGGTACCTGGGGAGGGCCAACACACATATGTCACTACACCAACACATTACGGATGCTGTCTATGCACACACAACTGCACAAACGTAACCTTCGAATCAACAGAAGGGTTCCATACAGCTAACATTGTGACAATCAACAAGTGATCACGGTGCTATGCAACCTACAAATGTGTATGACTGATGTGCCTAACATGTACATGAAGACATGACAGCATAGACAACGCGTAGAGATTGCACTCAGATATATTTTACTCTTCAAATGGTAGTCATCTGTCCTACATGGAGAGGACAGATGGAAGTGACATGTCTCCGCTGGCATAAGTCATCATGACATTAGGCCGTCTGTATCGCCGTGCGATTCCTCACTGGTTAACAGTGGTGTAGATGGGGAACAGGGTCATAATCGACGCCAGCGGTGATGGTGCAAACCGCTATGGTCGTCACCTCCAATTTCATTTCTCTTTGCCACTTGGCTCCTGCACTCACCATGACCACAACTCCACTACATGTGCTGCTGTGTCCTGCATCTGGTTGCGAAGACGTTACATGCTACAGGGTAGAGGGCCCCAGCCTTCACCCAGGGGGAGCTGGCCAGGCTTGTGGATGGGGTCCTACCCCTGGTTGCAAAGTTGTATGGGTGACCAGTGAGCAGGTGAGTGGATTAACATTGTTGTAGCAGTGAGTGTAATTGCTTGGGTGCACATGTGTGAATGTAGGGTTACCGAAGCATATAAGGGTAGTGGAGTAGCCCATCAATATGAACCTGCAGGAAGAGGATGGAATATATGGTGGACTATTGTCAGTACGATTGTACCCTATGTCAGCATGTGTGCGGTAAATCTACATTAATGTGTATTCCTAAGCGTCTCTCATGCAGGTCAGTGCCCATCAGAAGAAGGGGTTATGGCAAGCCATCGCCAAGGATGTGCAGACTCATAGGTGTCAGGGTATGCAGATGTTCAGCTTCTTGACCGAGTTACGTTACTTTGTTGTGTAGGTGGCATGTGTACTCAGGTAAGGTGGAAATTGGGTAGAACAGTCAGTCAGGTAGTGTTCCTGTTGTCTTGCAAAGTGACATAGTGGTACTCAAAACATCTGAGCATTAATTGGATACCTCAGTTGGAGTTGCAGGACATGTACAGTGAATCTGTACGGTATGACTGTCAGTGTAGTGTACTCCAAAGAGGCAAGTGTAATCCCTATCAGTGGAACATTCCTGTAGTACAAAGTCCATGGTAAGGTGAGGTCTGAGACTAAAGTGCATTAAGTACTGCATGTGTGCCTTCCTGTATCATAGTTGAGTTGCCCACAGCCTTCATCCATTTCTTTGCCTCCCCCTCCACAACATCTTCATCCGCCACCCCCCACCAGCACCGTCCTCCTAGTAGCTCCCTACTGAGTGACCCGTGCCTGCTCACCCAGGAGGGTGGGTGTCTCCTTTGCCGCAGGCACCTCAGCCCCTGCCCCAGTCAGCCCTGCTGCCCTATATGTGGAGACTATTGACCTCCTGCAAACCATCTCTGTGGGACAGACAACCATTGTGAATGTCATCCAAGGGCTGGCATCACAAATGCAGCAAACCAATGCCTACCAGGAAGGCATTCACTGTGCCTTGTCTGGTCTCCAGAGATTGTTTCAGGCTCTGGCTGCCTTTTTGATGGCACCCAGTGTCTCTAATACCTCTGTCCCGCCTCCAACCACCTGTGCCACATCCAACACCCCTCACCCATCCCAAGCACACAGGCCAAACACCATGCAAACAGAACAAGGCACAAGGAACACAAGGACACACACAGGCACCACAAGTCACACGACAGACATGCACACACTCAACAGACAGATGCAAACATGACAATAGCCACATCCTCCACTGTCTCCCCCTCCCGTGCTCCCTTAAATTGAGACCTCACCACAAAAAGCCACAAGCACTGCATCCTCACTCCCAGATCCTGCCCCCATTGACACAATCACCACAATAGCAGTCACCGACACATCCACCCCAGACACCACACCCCACTCATCACAACAGCCATAACAGACACCTGCAGCACACACACCAGACCTGGAGACACCACCACAACATCAATTCACATGACCTGTTTGTCCTCTCCCACCCTTCCCCTCCTCCCAAAACACACAAATACCCCCACTCAAGCACCCAACAGTCATCCACCACAAGCAGACTGTGCACCCACCTGCATCCACATCCAGCATACCTGCACGTCCGACAACCACTCCTTCTACCTCTACTCCCACGCCTGTTTCCACAGCCCCTCCACATGCTCCTAAACAACTTTTCCTTTCCATCTTGACCTATTTGAGCCTCTTGACCCTCTCCGTCTTGTCCCTGCACGTTCCGGTGCCCTCCCAAACCCAGTCCCTCCACTTCACTTTCCTCCATGGACCTTCCTTCCGGTCCCCATGTCCCTACCCCCTCCAAGAAGAAAACTGTAAAGAGGCCTGATCCTGCTCCCATCCACCAGTCTAAACCCACTCACCCTCCTTCCAAGGCTTAGGCCAAGCCCTCCCTCCCAAGCCTTAGCTTAAGCCCCCCTTTCCAAACCTGAGTCCCCACTACCAACCCCTCCTCCTGTGCCCTGAGGTGCCTGCCTCACTAATGCTGCTGCACTGTGGAGACCATGGTCTTGTCAGGAGTCAAGTTGAGGCCTTGTTGGCACTGTTTGGCTTCATAGTCATGGACCTATGAACTGCCCAATGGGCATCTTTGTTCATAGTTCCTGTTTCCCCTTATGTTGTTCACTTTAATATATATGGCCAACCTGCACAGCTTATGCACTTTGATCAAGTTGTCCTGTGTTTAACTATGGCTGCCTCGCGTGCACAGGTATGTGGATCGTTGTCCCCATCTGTACTTGTGTACTGCGCTTGCGTGGTAACATCACTTCTGTCCCCAGCTTTGCCCTATCTGTATTTGTGTGTGCAATGGTGTTTGTGTGGTGATGGGTTTGGAAGTTGGTGATGATGGTATGTGTGTGGGTAATTGATTGTGATGTGTGTTCAGTTGTGCACATTGTGGGTAGAGTGAGTGGTATGGACAATGGCATCATGGTATGGTACCACTGTATGTGTGAATGGCACATGTGGTTGTGTGCCGTAAGTGTGTCTGGTATGCCGTCTTCTGTCTGGTGTCTGTGTCACCTGTGGTTTTGTGATCAGTTTGTGAGTGGCTGGGTATGAGAGTCGTGGCGTGTTTAGGGTTAGTGTTGTTTGGTGTATGCGTGACATGTGTGTGGGACGTGGTGTGTGTTCTGTTTGTGCGGGAGTGTATTTTGAGTGCATGTGTGTGTATATGGTTAGGGGTGTTGTGCGTGTGTGTGGTAGGCGTGCCATTCGGTGTCGAGTGTGTGTGGCATGTGGGTGTGTAATTGTCCCCTTTACTCCCTTGTGTGGTAGGTAGGGTACTTCCTGTTATCACCTTCATCGGCACTGCATGTCCTCGAAGTGGATTGCAAGTACTAGCATTGGAAAGATCTCCAGTTCATGCTCCATTGCATCGTCAGCTTCCTTTGTGTCCCTACGGTGAGTGTTTCCTTATATACTGTTCTTTTCTGCCAGGCATTGAGTGGAGGTCAGCTCGCCCCAGAAATCTTAGTGGTGTGCTGAGCTGTATTACAGTGGGTGGTAAGGTCCTTCCTGCTTCCCTGTAGATGGCATCCACCGTCGGCAGGGGTTGGCCCACAATGGCTGTACAAGCGGTGAACTGGCTGTATACTGGCCTGTTCACTGCCGCGGTCTTAATATGACAGTCTGCACCACCAGCCTGTTTGTGGTCAGATCGCCACCGCCGGTGTAGAGGGCCTGTCTCCGCCAAACTTGCAATGAGGACCTGAATCTCCTCTGCAATATTTTCATACATACTCTGAAAGTGCGAGACCCATATATCTGGGGCAATGATGCAGTCCATTGCATAGTTTCTAGAGCCCTTAAAAATTGACAAACTAAGCACCTCAGAGAGCTTCACACTATCATTCAGTAAGCTAACATGCAACAGATCATTCCAAGCTCTCTTTTTAATCTCTCACTTCCTATCTGACAGAGTTTGCTTGTATATTTTCCTCCTCATTGCAATCTCAATATTATCATTTGGGATCTGACTCAAAACACTCATTAAGTCCTTGTGGGCTTGTTAACAATTTTGATGAAGCCATCTGCTTCCCTCCATAGTCCTCTTACACATGGGCATACTAAGGGGGTTATTACAACTTTGGAGGAGGTGTTAATCCGTCCCAAAAGTGACGGTAAAGTGACGGATATACCACCAGCCGTATTACGAGTTCCATAGGATATAATGGACTCGTAATACGGCTAGTGGTATATCCGTCACTTTACCGTCACTTTTGGGACGGATTAACACCTCCTCCAAAGTTGTAATAACCCCCTAAGTCCTTTTGCCACCTGCCTACAAATATGTTGGAACACAGTTAAAACTTCTTCATCAGGCTGATCCTGGCCTGGACAGATGTTAAAGTCAGGTCCTGTAGAGACTGCTAACAAAGTGGTTCAATATAATTCTATCCCAATTAATGTGACAGCCCTGGTCCTTCGGTTGTAGCGTTCTGTCGCTATCTCCTGCACTGATCTGCCAGCAGCACCTATAATCCAGTCTAATTAAAAAACAAAGGGGTTATGATCACTGAACAGGCTCCTCTTAACAGCAAAGTTTTTAGACCTCTAATAAACATTGGCAGAAATGAAAATATAAACTGTTGTATTGCATCCCCTTCCTATAAAGGAGGGGATGGGGGCCTCTGCCCAATCATTATTAAGGCACTACAAATGACAATCTGCAAGAATGGTCTCTTATAACTCCCCTTGTGTGGTGTGCTCAAAATGGACAACCTTTAACTGCTAAGTAAGGCAGTCATTGTTAATTACACAGCCCAACTGAAATTTATGCATATTAAATCATCATTGTTAATTACACACCTCAACCGACATGTATGCATACTGAATCTTCAAGAATAACTATGCGGCAAAATGCACTTCTGCACATATTTCAAAAAAATCTTTTAAGCTTTGCAGGTGCTCATTAACATTTGTCCACACAAAAGATTTGTAAATGTTAATCACTACTAGACTCAGTGCTATCTTAAAATCTAACCTCACAGCTAACAGGTTCACAGAGGCTGAATCTATTAAATTAGGAGAGCCTGGAATATCTAATGAGACATGGACAAGTAACTGCCCGGGGCTCTGCCATGATTGGAAGCTATGGCAGCAGAAAAAAAGAGGAACACCCATCTAGAAAACAAAAGAGTAATTCATCTCCCAAGTTTCCTGCACAGCTACAATCTGGAGGCCACCTATAACATTTAACCACCTCTCATCATAATTTTTATTATTTGTCCGGTTATATTCCAGCCAGCTATTTTAGTCATAACTTCTTGGTTGGTTTCCCTCTCTGTCTGGCCACAGCCAAACCCTGCCACACTACATTCTTCTTTCTGAGTCTGTACATCAAAACTTGCTGTCAGTCAATCAATGCTATATAAACCACTCAAGGATTGAAACCTATTGGCAAGAGAGATAGGGTTTGGCTGGTCCTTTCTCCCCTCCTCCAAGTGGCTGCGTGGAATGCAATGAGGATAAGAATATAACAGGATAAGACCTTTAAGGCTCGTGACTGGACCACTGCAGCCGACCTGCACTCTAAAACTTTCCTAGCAAGACCCTGATGTCTGAAGTTTAAAACAATACAAACCCCCTCAAATATTTTTCCCTTGCCCTCACTCAGCATACTCTTCTGGCCATTATTATATCCGAGGATACTTTCTGACCCTGCCCCATATAATTATCACACTAATGCCACACCTTACACATTAGGTCAGGAGTGGATTCAACCTTCCCACCTTTTAATGGTGAAACACCTCTCAGAGTGACAACTGGGGGCACTGTTTCAGGTGGAAGGTGCATCTTTTTTTATTTTCAGCTAACTCTCTCTTTTTGGAGGAAGCTTACAGTCTAGATATCTGATGGAACCTATCGGCTGAGGAAATCTCCATTTCAAGATACTGTAGGTTTTTAAACCAAAGCCCTCAATCAGTCACCGGGATTTCACTGCATTGTTCAAAATTGAAAAGAGGACTAAACGGTGTGCCCTGCACTCCCCCAGCTTAGCCCATCTCAGGAGAACCATTAGCAAGTGAGCCCAGTCCAGATTGAGCTGAGTACACTACAGAGCCTGAGGTGTCTTTGGTATCTTTCTGCTCACTCCGCTCACTAGTGTCCTCCACCCCCACCGCCTGGGCGTTCCAACTGTTTACTAAGAAATCAATGACCCCCAGCTTTACATAAACATCTTGAAGATATCATCATGGAGAGTTTTAAACATGGGCTCCAATGTGGATTTTGACAACAACTCTTTAAAATGTTATTCACCTCATGTAGGAAGTTGGCTCTGTATGCACTATTTCAAAGTAAGGAATAGTATGCACAGAGTCCAAGGGTTCCCCTTAGAGGTAAGATAGTGGCAAAAAGAGATAATACTAATGCTCTATTTTGTGGTAGTGTGGTCGAGCAGTAGGCTTATCAAAGGAGTAGTGTTACGGATTTGTTGTACACACACAGGCAATAAATGAGGAACACACACTCAGAGACAATTCCAGGCCAATAGGTTTTTGTATAGAAAAATATATTTTCTTAGTTTATTTTAAGAACCACAGGTTCAAATTTTACATGTAATACTTCAAATGAAAGGTATTGCAGGTAGGTACTTTAGGAACTTTGAATAATCAAAATAGCATATATACTTTTCACATAAATCACATATAGCTATTTTAAAACTAGACACAGTGCAATTTTCACAGTTCCTAGGGGGAATAAGAGTTTGTTAGTTCTTGCAGGTAAGTAAACCACCTACGGGGTTCAAGTTTGGGTCCAAGGTAGCCCATCGTTGGGGGTTCAGAGCAACTCCAAAGTTACCACACCAGCAGCTCAGGGCCGGTCAGGTGCAAAGTTCAAAGTGGTGCCCAAAACACATAGGCTTCAATGGAGAAGGGGGTGCCCCGGTTCCAGTCTGCCAGCAGGTGAGTACCCGTGTCTTCAGGGGGCAGACCAGGGGGGTTTTGTAGGGCACCGGGGGGGACACAAGTTAGCACAGAAAGTACACCCTCAGCAGCACGGGGGCGGCCGGGTGCAGTGTGCAAACAAACGTCGGGTTTCCAATGGAAATCAATGGGAGACCAAGGGGTCTCTTCAGCGATGCAGGCAGGCAAGGGGGGGGGCTCCTCGGGGTAGCCGCCACCTGGGCAAGGGAGAGGGCCTCCTGGGGGTCACTCCTGCACTGGAGTTCTGATCTTTGAGGTCCTGGGGGCTGCGGGGGCAGAGTCTTTACCAGGCGTCGGGATCTGGGAAGCAGGCAGTCGCGGTCAGGGGGAGCCTCGGGATTCCCTCTGCAGGCGTCGCTGTGGGGGTTCAGGGGGGGCAACTCTGGCTACTCACGGTCTCGCAGTCGCCGGGGAGTCCTCCCTGAAGTGATTGTTCTCCACAAGTCGAGCCGGGGGCGTCGGGTGCAGAGTAGTAAGTCTCACGCTTCCGGCGGGAAACACAGTTGTCTTGAAGTTGCTCCTTTGAAACAAAGTTGCAGTCTTGGGTGAACAGAGCCGCTGTCCTCGGGAGTTTCTTGGTCCTTCTAGAGTAGAGCAGTCCTCTGAGGATTCAGAGGTCGCTGGTCCCTGGGGAAAGCGTCGCTGGAGCAGTGTCTTTAGAAGTGAGGAGACAGGCCGGTAGAGCTGGGGCCAAAGCAGTTGGTGTCTCCGTCTTCTCTGCAGGGTTTTTCAGCTTAGCAGTCCTCTTCTTCTTAGGTTGCAGGAATCTGAGTTCCTAGGTTCAGGGGAGACCCTAAATACAGAATTTAGGGGTGTGTTTAGGTCAGGGAGGGCAGTAGCCAATGGCGGATTCCTAAAAGTCAGAGTCACTTCAGCTCAGGTTGCCTTAGGGGCTGTCCTGACTGGCCAGTGACTCCTCCTTGTTTTTCTCATTATCTCCTCCAGCCTTGCCGCAAAAAGTGGGGCCGTGGCCGGAGGGGGCGGGCAACTCCACTAGCTGGAATGCCCTTTGGTGCTGTAACAAAGGGGGTGAGCCTTTGAGGCTCACCGCCAGGTGTTACAGCTCCTGCAAGGGGGAGGTGATAAGCATCTCCACCCAGTGCAGGCTTTGTTACTAGCCACAGAGTGACAAAGGCACTCTCCCCATGTGGCCAGCAACATGTCTCGAGTGTGGCAGGCTGCTAAAACCAGTCAGCCTACAAGGGTAGTTGGTTAAGGTTTCAGGGGGCACCTCTAAGTTGCCCTCTGGGGTATATGTTACAATAAAATGTACACTGGCATCAGTGTGAATTTATTGTGGTGAGAAGTTTGATACCAAACTTCCCAGTTTTCAGTGTAGCCAATATGGTGCTGTGGAGTTCGTGTTTGACAGACTCCCAGACCTTATACTCTTATGGCTACCCTGCACTTACAATGTCTAAGGTTTTGCTTAGACACTGTAGGGGCACTGTGCTCATGCACTGGTGCCCTCACCTATGGTATAGTGCACCCTGCCTTAGGGCTGTAAGGCCTGCTAGAGGGGTGACTTATCTATACTGCATAGGCAGTGTGAGGTGGGCATGGCACCCTGAGGGGAGTGCCATGTCGACTTACTCGTTTTGTCCTCACCAGCACACACAAGCTGGCAAGCAGTGTGTCTGTGCTGAGTGAGGGGTCCCCAGGGTGGCATAAGACATGCTGCAGGCCTTAGAGTCCTTCCCTGGCATCAGGACCCTTGGTACCAGGGGTACCAGTTACAAGGGACTTACCTGGATGCCAGGGTGTGCCAATTGTGTAAACAAAAGTACAGGTTAGGGAAAGAACACTGGTGCTGGGGCCTGGTTAGCAGGCCTCAGCACACTTTCAAATCAAAACATAGCATCAGAAAAGGCAAAAAGTCAGGGGGTAACCATGCCAAGGAGGCATTTCCTTACACCTCACAACTTAACTTTTGGTCAGACAGTTCTATTTCCTCAGTCAAAACCCCCACAGCTGAAGTCACATAAGAAATAATAGAGGTACGCTTACATAGGTTTCTTGTGATTTCAGAATAAGTGTCCTGAGAACTAATGGACTTTCTCTTGCCCACCGTGGTGACCGCAACACAAACCTAAGGGAGGTGGCACTGCCCTACCACTTCCTGGTGCTGACAGGCATGCAGTCCCCCACAAAGCATACAGCCCATGGAGATAAGGGCAGCGCTATATAGTGCAGTGACAATGTCCTGCCCCCAAAGCAGGTGTTGGTGCCTCCTGGCACAGTGAAACTTGGGGCTTTCAGTCCCCCACCAAGCAAACAGCACAGGTGTGTTTATCTCAAAATCCACAACAATGCACATCAGAGCACTAGAACTATCACCAAATCTGATTTTCTTAGCAGGTGCAAATAGAAAACAGTGTGAGGCCAACACACTGGTGCTCATTTCTGGCACAAATGAAAAACACCAGAGCAACACAATTTTCTCACCTCAAATATGACCTGCCCTTCACTCAACATTGATTGAATTTTCAAAAGCATTGAATTTCCATTCAATTGCATTACAACCTCAGACTGAATTTTTTTGAGACTGTGGCCAGCACAATTACAGGTTTAGAAAAAAGTTAAACAACATAAATCAAAATCCAGTCCAAGAGGTTCTATCCATTGGGTAAATGAAAAGAGAAATGTTTTTGTTTTCCAAAAGTAGACAAGCTTTCAGTCATTCCATAGTCTCTAAGGGGCTGATTTAAGAACTCATAGAGCCACATTAGCATAATTTTTAATGACTTTAATGTTGCCCAATGAGGCAAAAATCACTGTGCCTGATTTACAAAGTGGCGCAATGCATGCATTTCACCACTTTATAACCTTTTGCGCTACATTATGCATGCTCCAAGCATAATGTATGCCAAAGGGGCATTCCCCCATTAGTGGGGCTAAACAAATGACACAAAGTTTATTTGCGTCATTCTTTAGGCACTTTTAATGCCTGCTCAGAGCAGGCACTAAAAGGAGGCACGCCATTATTTATGATGGGCCTCAATGGGGTTTTCAGGATTAACATCAATATTTTTTAAGCTAATCCTGAAAAGCTCAGAAGTAGCTCAAAAAATGTTGATGCTAGTTCTCCTAACTACCGCCATGGTGCACCATATCTTAGATACGGCGCACATGTGGTGGCATTAGGGGAGCACCAAGGGGCACAAGAAAAGTGGCGCTGCACTCTGTGCAACCCCACTTTTCTTAAATCAGGCCCTAAGTATTATAATTGCAGAAGCAGAGAACTCCAGCAATGATTCAACTAGAATCTTAGCTTAAGCATTGACTGACCGTCTTCCCACTCCCCAGTAAAACAGCTTTAAAATCTTCAAAAAAAAGTAGTGAATATCATGATACTCACATCTTTAGAACTCTCACCCAAAAAATGAAATACCAAAAACTAGAACACCAGCAATGTCATCACCATCTTCTCAGTATTAAGCTGACACACTTAAAAAAAAGCAAAGATAAAAATTCTCATAATATTTCTAGAAGGGTGATTTTAGCAGAGATGCAGATTCAGATTGATGTTGATGAATGCTCAGTTACTGGGCATCCGAAACATTCCAGATGAGTTCCACACAAACAAAGCAAATCCTGATACCTCTGGTAGCACATGAATGATCATACAACATTTCCAGCAATTAACAAAAAGCCAAAAGAAGAGACTGTGAAAAAATCTTAAGAAGAAATCAAGCTCCAATGCACAAGAATTGCAGAACAAGCCAGAAAATCAATCTAATAATTTTACAAAAGTATTGCCAATATTAAACTGTAAAACATAACAAATCCTGCCAGGTTTACACTCACACACAGTTTACACAGGTAATTGACTAATCAAACTTAATGGTGCACACTGCTTTAGAACCTAATACAAAATCTTCAACAGAGTCTCAAACAATAACCAGGCGAACATAGTAATATAATATCCCACAGGATGACAAAAAGGAAGCAGCACTGCCACAAGCCACCTGCCGATACTAATGGCCAGAATATCCATTATGCAGAAAATTATAAGTTCTGCTACAACCAGGATTGATAGGGTATGGAGGGCATCAAAATCCAGTACATGCTCATCAACTCCAACTCCCTAAATAAAAGGACAATTTTTCTTACCCCAGTTGTTCAACTGAAACGCAAAGCAATGTAGTCCCCTATAACACAGAGATAGGTCACATAACCCCATTAAACTTATCAATCAATCAATCAATCAATCTTAGTTAAAGCC
Source organism: Pleurodeles waltl (assembly GCF_031143425.1). NCBI lineage: Eukaryota > Metazoa > Chordata > Amphibia > Caudata > Salamandridae > Pleurodeles > Pleurodeles waltl. The sequence continues at coordinate 1,459,335,134 of NC_090444.1, forward strand.
CAGAACTATCATCCCTAATGGTATCTGGGAGCTGAGGGTGCCATGTCTCTGTCAAATAGCCATGTCTTGAGTCTTCTTCTGAAGGCTGCCAGGGAGGGAGCTGTTTGGAAGTGGAGGGGAGACTCTTCCAGGAGAAGGCGGGGCCTCCACTATGGCTGCGATGCATGTTGGGTGTGTGTGTGAGTTTTAGTGAGGCAGAGGATAGTTGTCTTGCTGGAATGTAGAAGCTCAGTCGGTGGTTGATGTAGGATGACCCTAGGTTGTGGAGAGCCTTCTATGTGAGTGTGAGGATTTTGAATTGGCATCTCTTCTAGACGGGGAGCTGGCGTAGGTTCCTGAGGTGTGGCGTGATGCTTGAACACTTGGGGAGGTCAAGGATGAGTCTGGCTGCAGTGTTCTATAGAGTATGGAGTATTGTAAGTAGCTGAAGGACACTCTGGCGTAGAGAGCATTGCCATAGTTGAGGCAGCTGGTGGCCAGGGTATGCGTCACTGCCTTTCTGTTGTTTGTAGGGATCCATTTAAAGATTCAGAGGAGCACATGGGGGATGTAGACGCAGGAGGAGGCGACTGAGTTTACTTGTTGATTGATGGATAGTTGTCAATTGAGGATGATGCTGTAGTTTCATGCATCGTCTGGAAGAGAGAGCTTTGGTCTGCTGACCACCAGCTGTGGTCCCATACGGAGGTGTTCTTCCCGAAGATCAGGACTTTATTTTGTTGGTGTTTAGTTTGAGGCATCTGTTTTTCATCCATGTTACTACATTGTTCATGATGTTGCAGAATTTGGCTTTGGCTTTGTGGGGGTCTTTGGTGACTGAGAGAATTAGTTGAGTTTCATCTGCATAGAAGACTATATTGAGCCCATCTGATCGGACAATGTCTGTGAGAGGGGTCAGATAGATGTTGAACAGGGTTGGGCTGAGGGAGGATATCCACTTAAGGGAGTTTTTTTGAATGTCTATGTTGTGGAATCTGTTGAGGAGAGTGTGGTGGGAGACTGTATTGAACACTGCAGAGAGGTCCAGAAGGATAAGAGCTGCTGACTCTCCTCAGTTGAGGAGGGCCCTGATGTCATCCGTGGCATCAATCCATGTAGTCTCTGTGCTGTGGTTAGCCCAGAATCCTGATTATGAGGTGTCAAGAAGGTGGTTTTGTTCGAGGAAGTCAGTGAGCTGTGGGTGAATGACTTTCCAGAGCACTTTGGCTGGAGGGGGGATTTGTGAGATCGGTCTGTAGTTTTTGAGGTCGCTATGGCAGCAGAGAGTCTCTTTAGGAGGGATCTGACCTCTGCAGGCTTCAATTATCTTGGGAAGGTTTCTGTGGAAATGGAGGTGATGTAATGTGGGTTGGTTCCGTGCTAATAGTGTTGGCTCTGAGGTTGAAAAGTCAGAGGGGGCGGGGATCAGTGGGTGCCCCGGAGTAGATGGATGACATGACGGCTGCAGTGGTCTGTGTGGTAATTGGGGACCAGGAGATTATTGTGTTCTTGGTGTTCGCTCCTTGAGAGATGTTGTCTATGCTGGAAGTGAAGGGTTGGGGGGCAAAATTGTTGTATATGGTGGTGATTTTGCTCTGGAAGTAGTCTGAGAGGGTGTTACAAAGCTCCTGAGATGGGTGGATGCTGGTCTCTGTGGCTGTTGGGTTAGACAATTCCTTGATGATTCAGAAACCTAAGAGCCAAACATTCAAAGGTTTCAAAATTAAATCTACCTCTCCTGTGTACACAGTGCAGCTCGGAATTTTTGGAAATTTCAAAGCAACTAATTATATCTACAATTGAGGTCAGGTGGCCAATTTGATGTCTTAGATCACGGGAACATATTAAAACTAATGCAAGCCCACCTGGATCTCAGTCATATAAAAACAACAAGAATAGAGAGCACCATCTAAAACAAACCATGTAAATAAATCAACTAGGATCCCCTGGAAGACCAGCAAAGGCACACATTTTGTTTAAAAAACATAAAGCTTGAGGAATTCAAGTCACAAAGACAATTATATAGAGATGTCCACCAATCTGTATTCCTCCCGAGGATTACAAATGAAAAACTCTTGAAAATCTAAAACAAAGAAGCACAGATCCAAACAGTCGAGAAAAAAAAACACTAATGGCAAATAGATTTCGAAAAACGCTTTTAGTAGAAACAACAAAACAAAAAACGTAATTCATGAAATGGAGATCATTATCACAAATGATTTCATGGAGTCTACCACTAATCAAGAACTAGGTGGTAACAGTCCTGGTTTTCATTCAGTATAAATAACAAGTTAATTATCATCTTTGACGTCAGCACCCACCAGCAACAACAAAAGAAATCATGCATGAAAAAGGACGACTTGGCAAAATAAAAAAGTTATCTTTAAAAAATAAAACTTTGCAATTTTGTTTGTCCTGCTGGGCATGCGTTCGCCAGTCACAAGCCTACTGTTTGTGGGTTAAAAAGTTAAAAACAACAAATAGTACCTCAATCATGTCGGGAGCAGCTGGTGGACACTAATTAAGTTGAATCAATTAGTGCTTGATCCCTGCTCCACACAGAGGATTGGAAATTATACCAGACATGCCTTGATGAACTACAAGGCTGTAAAGGAGAGCGCCACACAAACCAACAAATGGTGAGCGACAGACAGGCTCCAAACCCTTTACTGAGCACAACAGTGTTGTGCATGCAAGAAGCATGCGTTAGCACATGCACTCGCAGGATTGACCATAAAATGCCTGACCCATCTGTCCTCATCCTAAGCAAATAGCAAACATTTTTGCCCATGGAACGTTGGCGGTCTCAAAAGGCTAATGGAAGATGATGGCATTTGGTTCATGTCTCCAAATTTGCTTGCATATGTTTAAAAGAAGCATAGTGTGAAACGTGTACACCTCCTGGGCTTCCAAGCTCTCGCAAATATACAATAAAAGAAACCAAACAAGGTTTTGCAAAATGAGGTCTTGCCATTTACCTAAACCTGACCAGTAAGTACAAACGTTTTAAGCTTGACCTTGACAGTAACCCAATATAAGCTATAGCTGCAGATAATTAGCAACTTAGGTCATAAAATCATGCCTCTAATAACACTAAACATAGACCACAACCCAGTGCCAAACATTAGATGCAAAATCATACACTAAATATTGTGCCTAATAACCTCATTAGGACATAACCACCTTCAGCATAATTGCAAACTCATGGGTGGTTTTAACAAAAACCCAATGGTAAGTGAGCACCTTGATACAAAATGAGCTTTGAGGATCATTAAGCAATCCATCCAACAATTAGGAAAGACAAACAGAGAGAAAGCTTCTCAGCAACTTTGCAGTCGCTAGACATCAGGCAGGTTCTCATTAGACCATCTGGCCAATCATTACAGAACTCAGCAACAAGAAGCTCTGTTTTGTAATTGTTGTGTGATAACAATAACCTAAAAACAGTAAACTGAGCACATGCCCCAAATGTTTGTCATTCTACATCACAGTAATGTCTCAGAAAAAAAAGTCTGCAACACTGGGAATTATACATTCAGATACTTCTAAAAGGCTAAAATGGAAGGTGACTCAACAGATGAAGCAGTTGAAACGTTAATGTATCTTACCCTGCAAGAAAGAATTCAAATTCTAACCAATTTGAACACACCCTCTGGGAGGAATTTAAGGAAGAGCTCATGTCTGCTTATGGAGTCCCCATTACAAACAACAAATCTCACTAGGCCTGACCATACAATAGCTCTCTTTGATTTCGCAAGGCCTTAAAGATGAACAAACAGGCAATCCAAAGAATGCTTAGAAGACCACAAAAAGTTACACAAGGTTGTCTCCTCTCAAGCACTGCCAAGAAGCATCTGGAAGAATACAAAAACTGGTGTGAACTCCAAAATATGTGACAAGAAGTTAGCAAGTAATAAAAAATCCTAGGAGCTTTTGGCCTATAATAAATTCTGTATCATACAAATGAGTAACAATGCAGAAACAATACATACAAGAAGATGGCCTAGTATCAATTCACAGTGACACTTTATGAAGGGGATACACAATCCGCCTTGCCACCAGAATCACACAATTCCAAGACAAACTTAATCTAATAGGATCAAATAGTCCATAACCCAAAGCTCCTTACAAGATACATGCCCCCTTCATAATTTCCAAAATAAAAAGGGAAAGCCAGGATAATTCCCCAAGGCAGCGCTGTTTAAAAACAAAGCTGAATTATGTGCAAAAGTACTACCTTTGCTTTTCAAATTTTGTCTAACATTGCAAAATATTCCAAAAACCTTATCTAACATTGCAAAATATTCCAAAAACCTTGCAACGAATGATAATCCAACCATTTTATAAAAAAGGTCCCAGAGAATATAGCAAAGTACAGGCTAATCCCTCTAATAGACACTGAGGATAAATATTACACAATGTACATTCTATTAGATCTTCTATGAATAAAATGTTGGGCAGGAAAACATAATCTTATTCCGCTTGTTCAGACTGGCTTTAGACATGGCTCAGGTATGGAACATTTTAGTTCTAAGAATACAAGTGAGAATGAACATTGAAAGCAAGTCAACACTATGGGGGTCATTACAACCCTGGCGGACGGTGTTAAAGCGGCGGTAAGACCGCCAACAGGCCGGTGGTAAAAAATTGGAATTACGACCGTGGCGAAAACCGCCAACAAAGACAGCCACTTTAACACTCCGACCGCCACAGTAGTACAAACAAACAGCTTGGCGGTCACCGCCAACAGACAGGCGGAGGACAAAGTACCGCCCACAATATCACAACCTACCAATCCACCAACTTTTCTGGGGCGGATTCACTGCGGACAAAAACACTGTGGAAACAGGACTTCGAAGGAAAAACGCTCACCTCTACACACCCCACGAGGAACCAGGACGCCATGGAACCAGAGCTGCAGATCCTGCCAGCCCTTATCTTCTTGCTCCTCTACCAGGAGCACAAACGCCGGCAGCGAAGACCACGGTGAGTGCTGCACCTACGACACAGGAGAGGGGGGAGGGAAAAAATAGGGACACACAACCGCAACACGCAACACCCCCACCCTCACCCATGACAACACACACAGTAAAACATCATGATACATTGTAGTTACACCCCCGACCCCCCCGGAAGAATACAAAGACCAAAGAAAATGAGTGTAACCATTGTAATATATTAAAATGCAGTACGCAAAAATATACATATATACACTATAAACAAAATATACACCAAGAATAGTAGTACAGGTAGTGCTTCATTGAAGTCCGTGGAACACTGGGCCTACACGGTATGGACGAAGCCCACACAAGATCCCCCACCTTGACGGAGAGAACACTGCAGGGGCATCAGATAGCAATGAAACAGGCACCTCAGGGGGAGGGAAAGGGGGGCACCTCAGCTGGTTGACTGCATGACGCCAAATCCACGAGGGGGCCACATGCCCACTGTTCAATCCTGGGGAGTGCAAAGCCACAGTCTCTCAAGTCTCTACAGTGGGTGGGTTGCCCACTGCTCTATCCTGGGGAGTGTAAAGCCACAAACACTCAAGTCTCAACAGTGGGTGGTTTGCCCACTGTTCAATTCTGGGGAGTGCAAAGCCACAGTCTCTCAAGGCTCTACAGTGGGTGGGTTGCCCACTGTTCAATCCTGGGGAGTGCAAAGCCACAGTCTCTCAAGTCTCTACAGTGGGTGGTTTGCCCACTGTTCAATCCTGGGGAGTGCAAAGCCACAGTCTCTCAAGTCTCTACAGTGGGTGGTTTGCCCACTGTTCAATCCTGGGGAGTGCAAAGCCACAGTCTCACAAGTCTCTACAGTGGGTGGTCTGCCCACTGTTCAATCCTGGGGAGTGCAAAGCCACAGTCTCTCAAGTCTCTACAGTGGGTGGGTTGCCCACTGTTCAATCCTGGGGAGTGCAAAGCCACAGTCTCTCAAGTGGATGACAGTCTCCACTGGTTCTGGAGGGGGCTTGGTGCCCAGAGTGCTTCATCCTGCCAAGGACAGAGGTAGTCGATGTATCTCTCCACTGGTTCTGGAGGGGGCTTGGTGCTAAGAGTGTTTCATCCTGCCAAGGACTGAGGTAGTGGATGACAGTCTCCACTGGTTCTGGAGGGGGCTTGGTGCCCAGAGTGCTTCATCCTGCCAAGGAGTGAGGTAATGGATGTATCTCTCCAGTGGTTCTGGAGGGGGCTTGGTGCCCAGAGTGCTTCATCCTGCTCGTGACGGACTCAGTAGCGTCAGTGCCCTTGGCGCTCATGGGCCAGCAGTGTATGTGGCGGCGGTGCCCTGTTCAGCAGTCCTTGTGGCGGCGGAGCCCTGTTCAACGGTGCTTGTGGCGGCGGTGCCCTGTTCAGCGGTGCTTGTGGCGGCGGTTCCCTGTTCAGCGGTGCTTGTGGCGGCAGGGTCCTTTGCAGTGACTCAGCTGCTGGCGGCCCTGTCTGGCCCAGTGGGGCTCATGCTGGCGGTCCTCTCTGGACCAGGGGGGCTGGTGCTGGCGGTCCTGTCTTGCCCAGTGGGGCTGGTGCTGGCGGTCCTGTCTGGCCCAGCAGGGCTGGTGCTGGCTGTCCTCTCTGGCCCAACGGGGCTGGTGCTGGCGGTCCTGTCTGGCCCAGAGGGGCTGGTGCTGGCAGTCCTCTCTGGCCCAGCGGGCCTGGTGGTGGCGGTCCTCTCTGACCCAGCGGGTCTGGTACTGGTGGTCCTCTCTGGCCCAGCGGGGCTGGTGCTGGCAGTCCTGTCTAGCCCAGCGGGGCTGGTGCTGACGGTCCTGTCTGGCCCAGCAGGGCTGGTGCTGGCAGTCCTGTCTGGCCCAGCAGGGCTGGTGGTGGCGGTCCTCTCTGGCCCAGCGGGGCTGGTGCTGGCGGTCCTCTCTGGCCCAGCGGGGCTGGTGGTGGTGGCCTCCTGGGCAGCGGGGATGATGGCGGTGGCCTCCTGGGCAGCGGGGATGATGGCGGTGGCCTCCAGCGCAGCGGGGATGATGGTGGTCTTCTCCGCCGTGCTGCTCTTCACAGATCTGCTGACTTTCTTGTGGCCCTTCCCCACCTTGGAAGGTGTCGCAGCTGACTCCACACTCCCACCTGTACACCTGGGAGCGGATTTGGTGGCTGGAGTCCTCCCCCTTTCCTGCCAGGCACTGGCCAACTTTTGATGCTTCACAGGTGGGGGACTGTCCGTGCTGTGGCTCCGTGCCACACTGGCAGCCCTGGTGGCCGGTGCACTCCATATTCCGGTGACTACAGGCACCATTGGTCCCGGAGATGTTGTGGCTGAGGTGCTAGGTTGGGACCTGGAGAGTCGGGCCCTAGGGACGGACGGGGTGGGGGAGGTGTGGGAAAGAGGTCAAGGTTGGACAGGAAAAGCTTTTTGGAAACACTGAGACGGGTAGCTAGAGGTGGTTTGGGAGTGGAGGAAGAGGTTGCGGTTGTAGGAGGTGTTCGTTTGGTGACTTTGGGTGAAGGTGCATGCGCTGGAGGCTGTCTTGAGGTGGATGGCTGTTGGGTGGGTGTGTGCCTGCGTTTTTGTATCTTGGGAGGTGGCGTCACAGACACACTGGGAGAGGACACAGGGGACATGTGAATGGCAGTGGGGGTGGTGACTGCACGTAAGCGTGGTGTGGTGGTGTGTGTGCCGGTGATGGCAGTAGTGGCTGTAGATGTAGTGCATGCAGGTGTGAGTGTAGACGAGACTGGGAGGGAGGAGGGAGATGAGGAGGAGGGGGACACAGTGGAGGCAGTGGATGTTGGTGTATCTGCATGTGTGTGCTGAGGTAGAGGGGATCGGGCCTGGGTGGAGGAATTTGGAGGGGGAGGCTAGAGACAGGTACAATGGCTCCCATCAGTGCTGAGGCCAGAGTCTGAAAAGCTTGTTGAAGGACCGCCTGACCAGAATGAATGCCCTCCAGGAATGCATTTGTTTGTTGCAACTGCCTCTCTACACCCTGGATGGCATTTAAAATGGTAGACTGCCCAACAGTGAGGGACCTGAGGAGGTCAATGGCCTCCTCACTGAGGGCAGCAGGGATGACTGGGGCAGGGGCTGAAGTGCCTGGGGTGAAGGTGATGTCCACCCTCCTGGGTGAGCGGGCACGGGGCAAAGGCTGAGGGGCTGCTGGGAGGGCGGTGATGGTAGCGGGATGGCGGCTCTACCTGTAGATGCGGGTGGCACAGATGTTGCCGCCACCACAAGGGAGCTCCCATCAGAGAACGAGTCCGTGTCACTGGTGTCAGCTCCTGTCCCCGCCGTGGAGCTCCCCTCCCCCTCCGTCCCACTGGTGAACTCCGAGTCCGTATTGTCACCCTCCAGGGCCATGTGGGATGCAGTTCCCTCCTGCTCCAGTGTCACTGCTCCTACGACTCATGATGCTAATGCACACAAGAACAGGGAGACCACAAAAAGGGGCGGGACGACAGAAGAAAGACATGTTGAATGCATGCATTACCGCTACCGTTGGCGGACACGACAGACACAGAATCCCCCTGCACTACGCCGCGCACTTGGCCTCCACTGTTCAATCCCTGGGACATGGCCTACAAGGCTATGGACAACATCTGCACACATGGATGACACAGGAGCCTGACTAAGTGTACTTGGCACTGTACACAGGTGGGGTGGGGTGCCATAGGGTCTGCCAGAACAAGGGGACCTTGCCTCCTAAACTCGCCCTGGCCTAGGGAAACCCACAGCCCACCTGACCCACCCAGACACCTCCGCTGCTCGCAAAATCAGCAGAATGAGAGTGTACTCACCCCCTTGTGGCTGCTGTGATGCCCTCAAGCGCCCATCCAACTCCGGGTATGCCACCGCCAGGATCTTGAACATAAGGGGTGTCATGGTGCGACGGGCACCCCTCCCACGTTGGGAGGCCATCCCCAGCTGGGCCTCCGCTGTCTTCTTGCTCCAGCGGCGAATGTCCTGCCATCTCTTACGGCAGTGGTTGCTCCGTCTGTGGTAGACCCCCAGGGTCCGGACGTCCTTGGTGATGGCACACCAAATATATTTTTTCTGCTGGGCGCTGACCTACATGAATTGTACAAGGGGAAAAGAAAAGTTATTACCAAATGCACCATCACAGTCATTGGCCCCCATCCCTACCCTTGCCATGATGCACACGCACTTACCATCGTTTCATGCACGCCTCAATCTCCCCCCCCCATCTTTCATCCACCCCACTCCACACAGGCATAGCCCATACAGCATGCTCCCAGTGTATTTACCTGTTTGTCTGGAGGACCATAGAGTAGCGTGTACTGGGGAAGGACCCCATCCACGAGTTTCTCCAACTCCTCCGATGTGAAGGCAGCGGCCGTTTCCCCAGTCACACGAGCCATTGTCTCTTCCAGACCGAGGTCACAGCAGCACTTGCAGTGTAGGTCCTCTCCTGTTGAAGATCAGGTATCGAGTGATTGAACAGGTAGGAAATGGCGGTCACGTCCACGGCGGTGCGTACAGTCACCACCGGCGTACATCATCATTGGCTCCTGGGACCCATAGAGTCCAATGTTAATCAATGCAGCATTGCGCCACGGTCTTCGACCGCCTACCGCGACGGTGTACAACGCCAGGCAGTTACCTCACATCCCATTGTCCCACTTTACAGGTCAGGCAGCCGCCATTTCAGGGGCCCACATGGCTTAATTTTTAACTGCTTCACACATACCTAGGCCTAGCCTCAACACACATACAGGCCAATTTTCGGATTATGATTCTTGTTCTGTGTAAGCTGTGGGTACGTACCTCTGAGATATTTGACTCTGTGCTTGCTGTTTTCCTTCATGGGTACCGTCCGCTGGGTCATGTGAGGAGATAATGGCATCCTCCGGTGTACAGACCGCTGTTGGACCTGTCGACAATGGAGGAAAGACAAGTGATCATCACCTACAGGATTGACCGTGCCACAATCCAGGAACTGTTTGCCCAGCTGGAGCCAGACCTGATGTCAGCTATCCGCCATCCCACAGGAATCCCCCCTCAAGTGCTGGTGCTGTCAGTACTCCATTTCCTTGCAAGTGGGTCATTTCAAACAACAGTGGCCATAGCATCAGGGATGCCCCAGCCTATGTTTTCCACTGTGTTGTCCAGAGTGTTATCTGCCCTGCTGAAACACATGCAGAGCTACATCGTTTTCCCTCAGGTGGAGGATTTGCCTACAGTGAAAGGAGACTTCTATGCCCTGGGACATATCCCCAACATCATAGGTGCCATTGATGGGACACATGTGGCTTTGGTACCATGGGACACATGTGGCTTTGGTACGCCCCCACAGGAGTGAACAGGTGTACAGAAAACAGAAGAGTTATCGTTCCATGAATGTGCAGATAGTGTGTTTGGCAGACCAGTACATCTCCCATGTTAATGTCAAGTTCCCTGGCTCAGTGCATGACGCCTACATCCTGCGGAATAGCAGCATCCCTTATGTGATGGGTCAACTCCAGAGGCACCGTGTGTGGCTAATAGGTGAGCACCTGGAAGCAAGTCTGTGGGAATGGTTGCCTGGGTCTGGGGATATCCCTACAGGTTAGTGTGTGTCTAACAGCTGTCCCTCGCCATTTGTAGGTGACTCTGGTTAACCCAACCTGTCATGGCTACTGACCCCAGGACAAGGGCAGAGGAACGCTACAATGAGGCCCATGGGCAAACTCGTTGGATAATAGAGCGGACCTTCGGCCTCCTGCAGGCCAGGTTCAGGTGCCTCCATATGACAGGTGGATCCCTATTCGACTCACCAAAGAAGGTGTGCCAGATCATCGTGGCCTGCTGTGTGCTTTACAACTTAGCTTTGTGACAACAGGTGCCTTTTCTGCAGGAGGATGGTCCAGATGGCGGTGTTGTTGCAGCTGTGGAGCCTGTGGACAGTGAAGACGAGGAAGCAGAAGAAGAGGACATGGACAACAGGAACTTGGTGATCCTGCAATTTTTCCAGTGAGACACAGGTAAGAATACAAACCTGTCTACTACATGTACTTTGACACTACTACCTCTCTACTGTCTGTCGTTTTTACCCAGTGTATGGTCACTGAGTTGTCACTTTCCCTTACGATTTCACAGATGTGTGTCCCACAGTGTGACATCTGCTTTGTTTCCTCATGGACTAGAGCTGTGTGACATAGGTATGTTGGCATTTTGCCACTGTAATTGCTAATACACCATTTAAAAATCACAGACTGACTCCAGATTGTTTTGTGCTTCAAGGGTGTTTATTTAAGTGCTCAATTTTGGAGGGGGTTGTAAAATGGTGAGGGGTGATGTTGGAGGAATGTCCATGGCAGAGTCCAGTCTACTAGTCTCACAAGTGCATTGCCCAAATGGGCATATGAAGTGGAGCTGGGGCATTTTGAGGATGGACAGGGTGACAAAGTGGGATAGAAGTATGACATTCAGGGTGGTCTCATTTCTTGGCGGGGTCTTGGCATCGTTCTCTGTCTTTGTTCTGGATCTCAGGGACCGTTTGCAGGGTGGTTCTCCCTCTGCAGGGGTGGGGTGCTGGTGTGGTGCTCCTGTGGCAGTGCCTCCTGTCCACTAGCGCCGGCGCAGGTGGTGGGCAGTTCATCGTCCATGCTAGTGTCAGTGGCCCCTTGCTGTGCCACAGTGTCCCTCCTGGTGTTGAGTACTTCCTTCAGCACCCCTATGATAGTGCCCAGGGTGGAATTGATGGCTCTGAGTTCCTCCCTGAAGCCCAAATACTGTTCCTCCTGCAGGCGCTGGGTCTCCTGAAACTTGGCCAGTACCGTTGCCATCGTCTCCTGGGATTGGTGGTAGGCTCCCATGATGGAGGAGAGGGCCTTGTGGAGAGTGGATTCCCTTGGCCTGTCCTCCCCATGTCACACAGCAGCCTTCCCAGTTCCCCTGTGTTCCTGGGCCTCCGTACCCTGGACCATGTGCCCACTACCACTGCCCCCAGGTCCCTGTTGTTGTTGGGGTGGTGCGTTAGCCTGGGTTCCCTGTAGTGGTGGACACACTGCTGATTGACATGTCCTGGGGACAGAGGTATGTGCCCGCTGGGTGGGTGCTGTACTGGTGTTTCCAGAGGGGGAAGGTCTGTAGTGGCCTGTGACTGTGTCAGGGGAACCGACTTTCCTGAGGTCCCCGATGGGCCGGGCTGGTCATTTAGATCCAGTTGGACAGAGCTGTTGTCATCACTGTGGGCCTCTTCTGTTGGTGGTGTGGACATGTGTGGACCCTCCTGTCCGGTGACGTTGGGTAAGGGTCCTGCAGGGGTATAAAAGGATGTTTATTACATCTGTGTGTGCCATGGTGTGCAATAGGTGGGTGTCCTTGTAACCCAGTGCTTGCATTCCTGTGTGGGACCTTGTGTGATGGTGGTCTAGGGGGGTGGATGGGTATGTGCAGTGGGCATGCTTTAGTGATGGGTGTCCATGCTTTGTTGTTGCATGCAGGGCTTGGTGTTGGGATGGGTGGTTTGTGATATTGGGACATATGTGAGGAGTTGGGGTGCTGGGGGTGAGGGTGAGGGTGGGGGTATGTGATAGCATGCAGGTAGTGTGGGGGTTGTAATAGTTAAGATTTGACTTACCAGAGTCCATTCCTCCACCTACTCCTGCGAGGCCCTTAGGATGCAGAATCTCCAAGACCTGCTCCTCCCATGTTGTTAGTTGTGGAGGAGGAGGTGGGTGTCCGCCGCCAGTCCGCTGAACCGCAAGGTGGTGTCTTGAGGCCACGGAATGCACCTTCCCCCTTAGGTCGTTCCACCTCTTCCTGATGTCATCCCTATTTCTTGGGTGCTGTCTCACTGCGTTAACCCTGTCCACTATTCTTCGCCGTAGCTCCATCTTCCTAGCTATGGAGGTGTGCTGCACCTGTGATCCGAATAGCTGTGGCTCTACCCTGACGATTTCCTCCACCATGACCCTGAGCTCCTCCTCCGAGAACCTGGGGTGTCTTTGCCGTGCCATGGGGTGGTGTGGGTGATGTGTGGGGTGGTGTGTATAGTGATAAGTGGGGTGATATTTAGTGGTGTCTTGTGTGAGGTGCGTGGAAGTTCTGTGGGTGATGGTATTGTGTGCCTGTGGATGCTTGGTAGTTGTTTGTGGTGTCTCTGTGTTTTATATTGTAATGGGTGTGTGGGAGTGGTGTGTGTATGTGTATCAGGTGTGTGTATTTTGAATTGTCCAATGTGGCTGTGTTTTGTAGATGTGTGTGTATTTTGAGCGCGGAGGTATGTACCGCCAATGGAATACCGCGGTTGAAAGACCGCCGCGTGGATTCGTGTGTCGTGATAGTGTCGGTGTATTTCTGTTGCTGTGTCGGTGGAGGTTTTGTTTTTGCCAGTTTATCACTGACCTTTGGTGTGGCAGACTTGTGTGGGTGTCTGAATTTTGGCAGATTCCATGCTGTGGGTCATAATAGCTGTGGCGGAATTCCTCTGCCGCGGCGGTCTGTTGGCCGTCTTCTGCGTGGCGGTAGGCGGCTTTTACCGCCAATGTTGCAAAGAGGGCCTACATTCCTTATTTAAAGATTTTAAAGCGGCCTTAAGCATGGTCCAATGCAACATACGTTGTTAAATGCTACAATAATGGAATATACACCACCTCTGCTGAACGGCATACACTTGATATACTCTAACACATGGATACAGATTAAAATTGTCAGGAATGGAAGAAAATCCAAAAAACATTATGGCCCACAACAGCCTGAAACAGGGATGCTTTTTGGATCCAACGTTATTTAATCTCTATATTAGAGATCTGGACAATTCCATTACCCAGCTGTGAGTACATCCAACGTCACTATCACCCTGGCTTCCCAGTTCTGCAATGCGTGGATAAAACAATCCTTCTTACCATGGGCCAACAACGAGCATTAGACCGCTTATGTTCTTATTGTGACATCAATAAGCTAGAATTAACAACAATAAAATGAAAGCAATGATCACTGGAAGGAAAATGAATACAAAAGTGTCTGGTACCTTCCTAAGAAATAAATTAGAAACTGTTCACAAGTGCAAATACCTGTGCATAATCCTTGATGACCAAGGCACTTTCAATTGACTTTTATTCAACTAAAATACATAACGCCAAAAAAAAAACTAATTGTCCCTGCCGTTCAAATCTCTATTAACCAAATTACAGTGTCCTTCAAATTCTGTCTTCCTTCAGGTTATAAAAAACAAGAACCTCCTATGGACATACAGTCTTATCACACTGCCTTCATCAGTAGCCAAACCAATGAATCACCAAACCAGTGAACCAGAGGCCCCCTAACTTTTTTCCCCCATTTTTCACTTTTTGTTGGTGTTTTCCAGACTCTGTTGGTGCCCTGGAAACTGGTAACCAGTCCCAGGGGCTGTACTCTGTGCAAAATGAGTATGCAAATTAGGCTAACTAAAATTGGCTGCATCAACCCACCTATAACTCCCTAGTATATGGTAGGACATGTAGGTTTAGGGACCCCAGCATAGGTAGTGCACCCATAGGTGCCCAGGGTCATTTTAAAGGCAGGCCTGCCTTGCTAGCTGCTTTTAACTTAAAGTTTTATGCAAATTCAACTTTGGAATTAAAAGTATTTCTAAAGTCTTAAACTACCTTATTTGTACATATAAATCACCACTAAGGTGTGCCCTATGTGCCCCTTGGGTTGGGTGCCATGTAACTATAAGCATGGGCCTTATACAAATAGTTTTCTAAGCCCTGGTGAGGTAAAACAGCCAAATTTGCTTTCCCTCATTGTAGTGAATAGCCTCCATAATCTAAAATGAGGAGACTTTATTTTAATTTACAAAGTCCCCTTAAGTGTCAGACACCTCATGTTTGGTATCAAATTAATTGTTACAATAAATCCCCAAACTTACAATTGTTGGATTTAATATAACGTGTTCAGGAAAAGAGTTTTAAACTCTAGTGGAGAAAAGTGGATAAGTGTGGCTCAATGGTTAGAGTGTGCTGTACAAAGTTTACCTAAAAAGATGCCAACTTCAGCCCTGTAGTACTCTGCTCTGATTGGCCAGCCTCTTGCTGATGAGGTGTGAACTAGCCTGGGCTGAACACAAAGGAATATGCCTGTGGGAGGAGAACTTCCCTCAGTAGATGGAGAAGCAGAAAGGCGGAGGGCTACCAAACTGGTCTTCAAAGGCAGTGAAGGACATCTGGAGCAGCCCAGCACCTCCCTCACATCCTGCAACCCCAGATAATTAGGTGTTCCCTTGATTAGATCAGGAGAGGGGTATGTTTAAGATTTTAGCCACACCAGTGGGGGGGGGGGGTGCTCAGCCAGATGTAACGTCCAAAAATCAGTTTCAGCCATGATGGATGTTGCTCTCTGGGATTAATTTTTGCCACACTTCCCAGGAAGTGGTCATCACAGGGGGAAGGACCCTGCATTTGATTGGAGAACCAGGGCCCCCTGCACATCTGTACCCACACCCTATGTCCCTACCAGATCCGTACAAGGAAGTACTACAGGAGAAGAGGGACTGCCCTGCTGGACACTGCACTCTGGAGGACTGCACCAGCTGCACACTTAGGCTTCACCACAAGAAGGACTTTGCCTGGCTTCAACTGGTTCAAGGAGGGACTTCCTGTTTGCTAAAGGGGACAAAGTACTAACAAGAGTTCCCTGCAGCAACTCCGTACGAAACTGACCAGCTGACCACTGTCCATTGGCCATTTGAGGATTCTGACAAGGTGCATTCTGGGAATTGTAGTACCAACTCCCAAGGAACAACTCAGAGCTCCTGGACCCTTGGATCAGGTTGTGGACACTTCAAGGACCCACAAAGGACCTCTGGAAGGAGATCCAGAAGTTTTGAGTTGTTTGGAGCAACTCAAAAAGTGAAAGATGTGCATCATGGGAGTTGTAGTCCCAGACCCCAGGAGGCAAACCAGAGCCTCTGAACCCTTGGCAGGAGCTGTGGCCCACTTTCCTGATTCAAGAAACACTTATGAAAGTAAGGGTGTCATTTCACCTCGTGGGTGGCCTGAACTTTGGACTTTGTCCCTTTCCAGTGTGACATTTTTTAACCCTTTGAGCGCTAGTTGCTTCTATGCACTGGAAAACATAATTCTTTAAAAAATAATATCTCCGGTTCCCCTTATCCAAATGTAGTCATTTTGGTGTCATTTAAAAGATAAAAATATAATCTATTGTTATGAATTGGTGTTGGAGTTTTATTGTGCTTTGTGTTTTACTTACTTACTGCTTTGTGATTTTTAAATGCTTTAAATATTTGTCTCCTAATTAAAGGGTTGAGCTGGCTTTAATTCATTGAAACCTAACTGAACCTAAGTGGAGGTTAGTGACCTATTGCTAAGTGAAGGTACTTAACTGCCCTTACCACAACCCCTTTTCCAACATAGTATTTCCACCAAATTCCTAAAAGTCACAAATAAGGCTCAATCAGAATTATTTTTGCCTTTCAGCTAAGCTGTGTAAAAATAATTTTGATGACAATTAACTGGAATTTATTTCTAGTTAAGGGGTGTATGGTGACTGTTCTACTTGTGTGCTCTTTCTCAACCTTTAAAATTACTTTTGCTTTCTGTGACAACAGGAGACTGTGGTTAGTGTTTCTGTTTGTGTCAGTCACCTGTTGTAAATCACAAATAAGGTTTGAGTTTTTTGTAAACAAGGCTCAGATCATCCATCATTATGCTTATATCACACTATTGTAGAAAATAATATCTAGTAATGGGAGCACATTATCAGCTCATTTGGTAGACATCAATAGCAATCATCCAGATAGTAAGAGCTCATGGGTGTCTCTTCTAGCCATTGATTTGAAAGAATGGAATTTAGAAGATCCATTGGCACTCCTGATGTCACCAAGCAACTTCCTTTGAACAATATTATAAGACATTTAGTAACTGTTCACATGCAAAGATAGTCCAGAATGCATTCAGCACAAAGAAAAGACAACATTTAGAGCAGTCATGTCCATAAACATTGATGATTAAACCCTAACAGCACCACATTTTTCTAAACAAAACCATTGTCCCTCCTTGACGGTGTGGATATCACAGTGAATGCCTTGTACATAATCTCTGTACTTGCCTATTTTTTTACTGACCTCAGACATCTCAATCCAAGTTATCTTTGAAAATACAAACGTGGAGACAAGTACTACCAGCTTGACTTGAAGACTTCGTACTCCCAAATGAGCTGGAGATTCATAAAATATATTTCTCAAATTGAGAAAATGTTAAACCACTCATTTTATAAGCAAGCAAATAAACTATTTGACTAACCAATCCTATCCTCCCTGTTGCCTCCACACTAAAAGTAGTTTCCTTTTCTGTACATTATTTCCTTCAGCTTAAGCATCCCTGCCTGAACCAAATTCAGGCAGTATGATGGTGGTGCATTCAATGCTGGCCCTCTCTGGAGCAACACTGCAGATGACCCCCCACTGCACCTCAAACCCTTTCTGTGCATGTCATTCCAGGATTCAGTGCCTTTGGGATTTTAGACTTATGTAGGCTGAAGTACACAAGCATCAGGTGTTGGCCGTGGCTGATTGGGCAGATTGATGCTGCACTCTCATTGTCCATACCTTGTGATATATTTGGGTGGGTGCTGGTTGCTTGCAACTGAGATAGTTCAGGAGGAATGAGATCTTGTCATGCATACACAAATAAAAATAATTAAAGTAGATATTTATCAGAAGTGTACACATTGTCGATTATAGTGTGCATGTGTGATAAATTCATAATTGTTTCTAATATTCTGCATTTGCAGCCCCAGCACAGAAGGTTGCAGGCAACTTTGCAGTTGGTAGGATATCCTGTTTCAAGCATGCAGGCTTCAACTCTGGGGTCCATGAGTCATGTTGCAGGAAAGAAATGCGAAAATACATTTGTATTTACATTTGGCATTTAGGTGATGTCAAGGTTCGCATTATGAATTATAATATTTACTTATTGTGAAAAGAGACATTTCTTATATGCGCAGTTCACATGTCTCAAAGAGAAAGCAGACAGTCTCAAAACAGGAATTATCTACCTTAACATAGCATCATGTCGGCTTTTACTTAGAGTTTTACACACTAGAAAACTTGCAGCAATAAAGTGATCTCATTGGATATTGGTCAGAACTTGGTCCGGGGCCACAGAGCAAGCAAGGAATACTAGGCCACATCCTTAGTGTTAGAGCTGTTGGAAATTAACATTCAGGTGCTTGACTTATGGCGGCATGCTAATCTGAGACCGAAGTGCACCATTTCCATACTTGACTCTCAGGCTGCTCAGCAAGGTTGTGTAGGTGTGGGGAGGTCAAATAACCAAACAGATACTCTAAAAATTGTACAGCACAGTGAATTTATTTTTCAAAAAAGAAAATACTTCAATCATCCACCATAATATAAGTTAATCAGTTGTACGTTTCTAAGTTGGATGCTACAGGTTTCTAAACACTGTAATATTCAGGCAAAAATGTAGCACAGGTTTGAGAGCACTGTAATATGGATCTAGCAACTTTTCTGGTTCTGTGACCTGTAGGCCAATCCACATATAACTCACTGCTTAGGTTCCTCAAGGTTATTGGACCAAATAGCTAAATTAGCTCTGGAGTTATAGCCTACACTTCTCCTGTTTGCTTAACCTTGTTTTTGTTGGCCTTAGGATTCTGTACACTTTACCACTGCTAACCCATGCGAAAGTGTTTGTCACTTGCCCTCTGAAACATGGTTGCACCCAGTTGACACATTTAATTTACTTATACATCACGGTAGAGTGTTGCTACAAGTTCCCAAGGCCTGTAAATGAAATGCTATGGGTGGGCCTGTGGACCTTATTGTGCCACCCACTTAAGTAGCCCTCCAAAACAGGTCTCAGGCCTGCAATTGCAGCCTGTGTACAGTTCTCAACTGCCAATTTTCTGTGGCAAAACACACCCTTTGCCAGGCCTGAACCTTAATTTTGTATATATCACACCTAAGGTAGGCCCTAAGCAGCCCTTAGGCCAGGGTGCAGTGCATATAAAAATATGGACATGTACTTTTAAGTTTTACATGTCCTGATAGGGAAACACTCCCAAATGTGGTTCTCACTACTGTCAAGCCTACCTCTCCCATAGAATAATTACATTTAATAAGTGATAACTTTTGTTTGGAAACATGTAGAAATTTCATTTTGGTCTCAAATTATTTCCTAAAGTTACTTTATTTTTCTAAATTGGTTTAGGATTTTTCTTTTGTTGTGGTTTTACTTTATTAATGTTTGTGTATGCCATCAATACTTAACACCCTGTCTCTAAGTTAAGCCTGACGGCTACCAGAGGTTTGAGCACAAGTTATTTTGCTTTCTTTTTGTGGTTCGCCCTGACAGGAATTGTGGTTGTGCTTAAATCACCAGAGATGGCTGCTCACAAATGAAAGTGGTGGGGCCGGGGCAAATATTTCGACCCATTGACAGGCACTGTTAGAAACGAGAAATGCCCGTAGGCTCAACACCACATTTCTAAATCATAGTCTGTTTTAAACACTTTTTATAATGGGCTTTGATTGAGAACTCTAGAGTTGAGGCTGAAGGCAGTGCGACCTTCTCACAGTAAATCAAAAGGAACATTTCATTAGTAATAAAAAGTGCACTTGCCCACTGCTTCAGTGTTCCTCTCTTGTCCCAGCAATCATTTGCTCCAGAGCAGGTTCCTAGAGCCTAGTCAACCCCCCTTACCAATCCAGGTGCTGCTTTCATACTGGTATTGCTATTAACCAGCATGAGAGAAGCACCAGGCTTGGTTGGAGCAGGCTGGTTCGGCCCTCCTTGCGCTCCACCCGGCTGTGCAACACAGCTCAGTTAGAAGATGTTTAATCTGCACATGTTGGACTGGTCATCTCAAAACAGCTGGCCACACAAAGTGCAGTTTAAACTGGAGTGTGCACCAGTCTTCCCTTGCTGCCAATCAGCAGCAATGGTCCAGCCATCGTACACAGCTTGGGCTGGCAGGATGAAAATATAATATGGTATTGAAATCATTTAGGGTGTTACCCATGATCAGAAACCAACTACAATTTATGGAGGGTAAGGCACACACAACCCTCAAATTAACCTGTGCTTACCCCACTATTAGCTTGGCAAAGAGCAGTCAGGCGTAACTTAAAGGCAATGTGTAAAGTATTTGTGTAGCACTTCAAACAGTATACCAGAGAAAACACCATGTAACATGGATCCTACACTAGGTTAGAAAACTAGTGTAGATTTTAATAAATAAGAAAAGGCTCAACATGACAAAAAATCAAATCAGTAGAAGTTGAGTTAAGAATTTCAAACAATAAATAGTACAGTAATGCTTAAAAACATAAAGCACCAACCGGGGATATCCGGTTGCACCGGACTGGGACAAAGTCACAAGTTCAGGCTGACCATGTTAGAGTGTGGGCTGGCTACAGGGACTGAGTTAGTCCCACTGAACATAGTACCTTGAATTCTGGTTGCGGAGAGTTGCATGGATCCGAGTCAAAGATGCTTCGCACAGCTGAGGTGATGCACCAGTTCCAAAGTGCTGCGAGGCTGAGCTGTGAGGTCCTATTGCGTTAATGTTCAGGATCCCATTAACTCGGCTTGTGATAAGAAGGCCGGTGTCGGGGATGCTTTGCGAAGCCAAGGTGATGCATCAGATCTGATGAGCGGTGAAGCTGCAATGCAGAGCTTTCGCATCATCATCAAGGCTTCTGTTGATGAATGATGCAAGGATCAGCTCCGGGAAAGCGTTGCCAAAATGCGGGGTGCAGCAGCAATGCAAGTCTTTTGCGACAGGTACAATCCACGCAGCAGCGGCGATGCATCAGTCTGCTCAAGGATGCAACACTCAACCAAGGAGATGCATTGGTTCTGCGCAGGGATGTGCCTCTCAACAGAAAGGATGCATTGGCTCCACTTACAATGGTCCAGGACTGGGGTGGCGATCTGTAGTCTGAACTGTGACATGGGATTTCTTCTGGAGGCCACCTGTTCACCTGGCAGTGTCAGTTAGTCCAATTTTTGGAACCAGCCTGCTTCTCTGGCATTTGCCTACTAGCCTCTGCTGTCGCCACGTCCAGTATAACTTATTACATCAAAATGTTTGTGCTTGCATGTATGTCATTACAACTTGTTCAGCATACTCATAGGCTAGTTTCCTCCAGTAATATTTTTCTCATTTTGTTGTACACAGAAGCACTGTAGTTAGGTCTGTCTTCTACTTTGTCTCTGAAAGAAAAATAATGTTCCTTTGTCATACATTCTCATTAATTATTAATTTTCCTGTTTCTAAACTTTGTGATTTGCGTATGTTTAACCATATAACTGTAGTGTGCCTTGATCTGAAGGTTTTATTAAGTCTTTAGGAACTCTGTCTGCTTGTGGATAGTGTTTGTGGTTTGAAAAGTTATTTTTCAAACACATAATTTCATGTTTTAATATATATGTACTAGATTTCTGCTCAGAGTCTCCTGTTGACTACTCCTTTTGTAATTTTTATGGTGCAACCCATGCACCTTGTCTAAAAATTGCATTAGAAGCATGCCATTTCAGTCCTATTGTTCAGTCCTCCTCATTGGAAGCAGTTCAGTTTTATTATTCATAAATTCAAAAATAGCAGGGTACCTGGCCCTCTGTTAAATCCTACAAATCCTGCCCCCGCTGTCAAAAAGCCAATGCTTCCTTCTGTTAAACACTCTAATCTCTAAGTCCTGTAAGTCCACCATGCATATTTTAGTGTATGTCTGTGATGGGCCTGTGACAATCAAGTCAAGTACTAAAAATGTCCTGCTGTGGAGATATACTAACTCCACATTTATCATGAATCACTTTTACACATTATGTACGGAGACACTGTGTGCTTCAAGGCCTTTAAACAGATGATTTAGCTAATGATAAAACAAAACCTTTTATTGTGCCCAGAGATTTTTTTTTAGAATCAGCAGACTTCAGGTTTTAGCTGGAATTTTAATCCTGAAATCCTGCTTTTAAAGTTGCTCCTAGGAGTGAGATAGCTGTACACTACAAACATGTGAAAACGAATTTAATTTCTCTGCCATATTATTGTGGCTTTATCTGAAAGTCAACTATTCTAGTTGAGGTTAGTAGCTTACTTACCACGTTCATGGATCAGAGCACATGCATTAGATGTTCTTAAAAGGTATTTAGTGCCCAATATTCAAGCATTCCAATAAATCATGCTCCATAAAAGCAATCACGTCTGTGGAGATTATGAAAAAAGGAAACATTTCCTACTCACAGTTGAAGGTGTTTTGTTAGAAATATACTTTGTAATTTCCTACTTTCCCAGTAAAAAATAAGGTTTAAGCAAAATATAACTCAGCAATAATTGGTTCTTATTGAGGTGAGTTTGGGAAGGAGACAAACATATTTGGGAGCAATTAAGGACATTTTCTCCTAACCCATTATGGCAAAGATGTGAAAAAGTAAGGTTATGAAAAAACTATTACACAGAGCTAACTTTTCAATTCCCCGTGTCTTCAACCGAGTTAACAATCCAGGTTTGTACGATGAGATGGGGTTTTGTATGTCTTAAACTTCAGGTGTAATCATTAAATAATGCCTGCCACTGGTCGTATGGACTTTGCTTCGTTGACAGGTAGAAGTTAAAAGGAGCACTCATCTACATCAAAACCAACTAACAAAAAATAATTAAAGACTTTAGTGAAGTCAATAAAGAGAATTTGTCTGAGTTAAAGTGTTTTATTAACCAATTCTTTAGCTTCATGTTCATTGAATAAACTTTAATCTTTAGGGCAGCATCATGAGAAATTAATATAATCCAGCAATCGATATTTCAATATAAGTAAAAATGCAACATTGGCAAATGTAACAACAAATAATACAGTTGAAATAGTTGAAATAATACAACAAGCGTGTTCCATGAAGGAAAGAATGGAATAGAATAAGGTGTCAGTTCAGAAAACCCAATAAGGAGTTCTGGTGCAAGGATTAATACATATTTCATATCAAAATAATAAAATCTGTAGCTGGAAAATATTATTTGTTGTAAATCATCACATATCTAATAGAGCAAGGAATAGGCTCAAATAAATCTCTCATTAACAAAGATATGGTCTCAAGAAACTGAAGGAAGGATCTCAAGCAAATGCAAGCTAGAGAAGCCTCTTCTACTCTAAGAACACGCACTAAAATGAAGACAACGATTTGTAAATTGAAACAAGTTTCCCATTTCCCATTTACAGCATCCAATAATATTACAGTAAACTGCTGGGACTGAGTAAACTCCCCTCCTTTTCACATCTTCACAATAGGCTATAAGTCCTTAAAAAGATATTTCATCCAGATTCTGTGGTTCACACAGTTCTCCGCAAGAATCATCTTTCCTGTTGCTTCCTCTCTTCTCGGTGTGAACCTCACTATTAGTTGTCCAATACAAAAAAAAATTATTCACTAGCTAACAGAAGGCTTCTGAAAAGTTGCAGCATCTGCAGTGGAAAGAAAAACATCTTGTGCAAAACAACAGCTCAATGTGGTAAAAGGAACAACCCCTTTTAATGTTAACATGCAATTTCTGTTAATACAGTGCTAACGCGTCCCTTTATGATAATTTATTTCACATCAGGACTCGTTTTAGGCCAATGAATCTTTGGACCCAGTTGAGAGACACCGTAGGACGAGATAGCTAATCAATATATCAATCAATACATCAATAACGTCATCAATATTTATCATGACAATTCATTTCACCTTGGTCAAAGTCATTAATCAATTCAATTGACGCTACCATGACCTTTCAGTCATGAATAACCACACCAGTTTAGTAGAATTTCATGAATTTTATTCCCTGTTAGTTACAATCTAAGATTAGATGCGTTAACCTCAAAACCAAGAAACACAGTAGCATAGTCACGATATGGCAGCTTTGATAAGATTTCATTAAGGCAAGAATCACAAACATCAGAACATAGCAGGGCGTGAACATAGATCAAGGTTTAACGGAGTGTCAATATCGCTTCAGTTCAACATAGCATAATGTCAGTCGTTTGTCTATTTGCATCAGTTTGGTGAACACCTGTCCTAACCACTAATTAGCATTAGCAATTTGGGCTTCATGCAAAACAATTTAGAACACCAATTTGGAAAACATCTAACTAAGGTCTCTGTCAAAAAACAAGCAGTTGGTACCTAGAAAGGAAAAGAAACAGACAAATTACAATTTCATTGTCATAATTACCCTCCAAGGATTAGGTCAGCACACAGGTTCAGTCTTTGTCTTCAGGACATCAATCAAATCGCCATCAGTCAGGACTCAGCTAGAGGGCATAAGGGTACTTCCCTCATAAGGAGGAAAAGTGTATATGGACAAACTAAGGGCAAGGATGGTTTTTCAATAATCTCAAGTCACCAAACAGAGTGACAGAGTTGCTGGATAAAATCAATAGCATTCCCTAACCCACCTTCCTAGTGACTTCCTGTGACATGGGTTTTATCCTTTTTCCATTGTTCATTCCCCCAAATTTTATTGGACAATTTCTATACCCCACTATCTTTAACCTATCGTATTAGACATTAGGTAATCCTAATTTTCTCCCCATATTGGTTTACAAATTTTTGATTGGTCCTTGTTATTGACGTCTTCAAAGGTGGCACGTCCGAAGTATGACTTAATTTCTTGATAATTCTTTGCACATCTTTTGGTCAGCAGATCCATTGTATTCTCCGGTTTGAATGACCTTGTACATTACATTAATCTACACTGTTTCACTTCATTTATAACATATATTCCAGGGGCGTAGGAAGGGCGCCTGGGAACGGAATTAACATGGTTACATTCATCCTCCAAGCTTGAAGGAAAAGAACATTGCGGGGTCATGGCCCCTTGTGAGTCAGCACACTGAAAAATAGAAAAATGCATTTAATATGAGAGCCAGGCAGCTTAAGCTGTGTCTCACACTAACTTAAGGCCTATGAGGATTTCAGCACAGATTCAATAACGCAAATGTTAATATAAGATTAATTGAACATAACATAAACATTTTATTCATCATTATTAGTTCACGTATACATTGGTGGCCACTAATCGTGGTCATAATTCAGGTGTACATTTAAGCAAAATCGCTATTAATATAGTTTCTATGCAGCATCATCATACATTATAGCCTTAGAACCCGCCGTAGCGGGGTCTACCGGCTATTAAAGGCCCCCTCCCCGCGTTAAATGCCCGAGCCGAAGGGAACAAAGCGAACATTGGAATGTTGGCGCTGCGGGCTTTTACCGGCCAGTAAAAGCCCGCAGCACTCCATTGTTTTTAATGGAGCTTCCAGCATTCCAATGTTCTAATAATTCATAAACATTTCATGTTAATATAGATTATATAAGCTACGGTCTCTCAGCCCCTCCTCTGATGACGTTCGTCATCACACAAACCTTTCCTTTTGACCTTTCACTTAATTTTTCACTTTATGCATAATGCGCATTTCAACATCTTGACCCTTGTGTGAACTTTCCCAAATTTCGTTGAACATTTTCTCCCTTTCATTTTCTTCATTTTTCCTGGTTCTCTTTGTCCAATTTCTTTTCATTTTATCATTAATTTTGCATACTCCCCATAATCCTAATAGAAAGGCCAGAACTATTAATAGACCCCCTAATATTTTTGCAAGTACCCCATTCCAAATGTTGCTAAACCAGCTCCCCACTCAGGTAATTCCTTTACCAAATTTCTCCCACACTCCAGGTTCCTTCAAATCTTTCAAATCTGCACTATCTCTATTTAGGTTAGTAAGCATACCTCTAATCTTTTTACTATTATCAGGTATGAATGAGCAACAGTGACGCTTGTTGAGCATCTTGCAGACCCCGCCACTCTTTGCTAAAAGAATGTCTAAAGCAAGCCGATTTTGAAGAGTCATAGCTCTTTCCGCAGCAAGTTCAATATCCATCAGGAGTATAGCCCCTGTAAAATTTGTCAGCATGTTATCCACAATAGTAGACAACCTTTGAATCTTCATGGAGTTTAAGATAACCCCTACCGAAGGAATTATGGCTCCAAATATATCTCCAATGACAACAGCCGCTGTCTCTCGTTTTTGTCTAGCATGTTGTAATTCAGACGTTTTAGGTATTTGCTTTAAGTCATCAATCTGGTAAATCTTTGGGAAAACTATTCCGTAATAGCATGTCCCATACCATCCCTTAGGAAGACGGTAATAAGCATTAAGTCCACAAATATAATAGATCCCAGGGATCGCTTGATCCTGTCCATTTAACATGAAAGTCCATTTACTCTGAAACAAAAACACATGTCTGCATTCACTCGTTCCCACAAATAATGTGTCTTGCTCAGATTTTGGCCTATATATACAAAGCCTCCCTACATGCAGTGCATCTATAGCTAGTTTGCTTTGCGTCTTTATTGCAGTGGAAGCATAATCATTTGCATATGTGCGTTTCTCTAACCCCTTTTCTAGTTTTTCTTTTAATGCTTTGTGTCTATCATCAGTGTGATCTAATAAACTTTTCTCTACAGGTGTCAATAGGCAGGTCAAATTGTTGCGGTGTGCATAAGCTGTCCCAAATGTAAGCGTTGGTTCAAAGAAGCCTCTAACTATTTTATATTATGCTCCTTAGCTAACTTGTTCAGAAACTCAATCACAGGCACAAAAGAAAACACAACATCCAGATTTGAATAAAAGTATTGCACATGCTCTTGATTATAGAATCTTGTTAATAGCAAGCTACAACTTATCACATAAGTTAGCGGTAAGCTATGGTAGGTGATCCCCTCTTGCACTGACGAAGGAATCTTTGTACACACATAACAATTTTTCACACCCATAGTCTCAACATACTCATTCAGCAAGCGATAGAAGACATTAGTAGAAAGTTCCCCCTTTGAATTAGTTCCCTCATTCAACTGTCTTGCATCCTGCTCAAACTTTTCCCACGGTGTTAATGTTGTAGTCTCAGGTTTTGAAGCAGTGTTAGTTGCTTTCTTATCCAACCATGGCATTCCCACAATCACTCCTATAATTATTATTGCACACACAATACCTATTATAAGACTCAACCAACCACACACTTTACCCTTCTTGTTACTACCTCTTTTATAAGCCATGTCTGTAAAGAATCAGATAACAGAATAACAATCAATTTGAGGACGATATAAAAGTCTCTTTCTCTCTGCGTATATTTACAGCGTTTCACTCACTCCAAGATCCCTTTTTGTCAAATCAGGTTAGCAGCTTGTCATAATCAGGTTTCTCAAAGTCAAATCAGGTTATCAGTGTCTCATCTGGTAATTTTATAAGTCTCTCTTCTTTAGGTTTTCAGTTTTGGGATTTTAACAAAGTCCTTTTCTTTTAGTTTTTTTTTTTTTTTTTTTTTTTTTCCACAGAGTGCTGGGGGATGCAGAGTTTTTTCAAATCAAATCAAATCAAGCTTTATTCAGTCAATTAACCATCAAAGCATCACATACATTAAAGGAAAAATTTCAACTCATTTTATAATCTGTACAATAATTAAATAATTTTATTTAAAAAAACACATAAATAAATACATACATGTGATATCAAAGTATTCATCTAAAATCCTGCCTGGGCACGCTTCATGGGTCCTTGATTAAAATGGTGATCACGTATATGCCATGCTGCCACTAAAAACTTGCTGACTGCTAAAATTAATTAATTTGATCTATGGCTTTTTTAAAACCCTTATTGCTATACTGCAATTTTCCAGCCCCATTTCCCTACAGGTTTTTTGAATCCATTTTGACTGTGGAAAAAAATATGTTGGGCAAAAAAACATAAAATGTTCAACTGTTTCCGGGGCACCGCCACAAGCCGGGCATATATCTGAAGTAGTGATTGGCCCCCAGTTGCAAGTTAAAGACAACATTGGTAAGGACCCAAAACGGAATCTAGCACATAAACCTTTGCCCTGTAAATCTAGTATAATATCTAAATAGGATTCATACTGCGGAAACCACTTAAAATCAATAAAAAGATTAGATAATCGACCATGAGTTTTACAACAAATATAATTGTTCCATACATTGGACCAGTAAACTGATTTCAAAGCAGTTTTATGGGATTTCACTAATTTTTGGGGATTCTCCCAATAATCTCCGAACCCCAAGATACAAAACCAATTGGACACATATTTAATCCAAGGAATAATAGCTGCATTTGGTCTCTTTAGCAGGTCAAGCAATGATGCTTTGTATAAATCCAATTCAGGGTGGTCCAAATCCTTATCCAATATAATAGAGGTCATAGGGAAATTAAATCAGCTACTTGGTTTAGCCCCAAATCAAGAAACATTGGGATCAGTGGTGTACTTCGGGGGCACACTATCAAAGCCCTCGCAAAATTGTTTTCTCCCACAGTTATATTTGTACATACATAGCTTTATTGGTTACTTTCAACCCTAAAAGCAAAACAACCACCGGTAGAAAGATAAAAGATAAGTAAAAATTAAGTTAAAAAGGAAATAAGAGGAATAAAAAAGAACATCCTTTACGGCCTTAAAACACATAAAAACCAAACACCTAATCTCCTACTGACTGTCATTTAAATCAATCATGGGGTATTGTTCCAGTCTAGGTGTGTGGTTAAAATTTGATGGCTAAAACATTCCATTGTCAGTTTTTCATGTTGTCCTTATTTGGAAGTAAGTTCCGCATCAGCAACTTTCCCCAAGTGATTAATACGTACATGCCAGGCAGCTGTAATGTACTTACTAACCGCACAGGGCAAGGGGGGGGAACTTTCCCTCATCAGAATTCTTAAGGCAACAATACAATGTCTTACCCCCATATTTCTACACACTGGCCGTAACCACTTTCGACGCGCAATCAAATGGGCAGGACATAAAAACATAAAATGTACAATGGATTCTGGATTATGGGTACAGCTCGGACATAAATCAGATCTTGTAGTTGCACTCCACTTACTGCCATATGATTTGAGAGGCAGACAACTATATCTGAACTGGATATATAAACTCTTACTTAATGGGTCAAGAATTATATCCATAAAAGATTCAAAAGACGGATACCATTTAAAATCAAAAAATTGTGAGGTCAATCTGCCGTGAGTAGGGCACAGCAGATAGTTTTCCCTGACGTAAGTCCAGTATACAGTTTTCAAATGATTCTTCTGCTCCTTCCTTATACTTTCTGGATGACTCCATAGCTCACTAAGACCCAATTTGTGAAACCATTTAGAGATGTGATTAAACCAGGGAATGGTGAGTACATTAGGTCTATCCAAGATGTCTTGGATAGACTCCTTGTATGTAGATAACTCAGGGGTGGACCAAACACGGACCCAAAAAAGCAGAGGTCGTAGGGCAACTACATCTGTGATGCGTGAAAGGCCAAGGTCCCAGAACAATGGCAGCAGTGGGGTACTGCGAGGGCAGGCCAAAGTAGACCTCACGAAATTGTTTTCCCCAACTGCAAGCCTGCCAGTGTTTGAGGACCCCCAAATTTCTGCCCCATAGACCGCAGCACTTTGTGCCTTTGCTCTATAAATTATAATAATTGGAGTAATCACTCTCTCAGAAGTAGACTTATGAAAACGAAGAATGGCTCCAGATGACTGTACCAGGCGAGCCAAACTTTTGTCGATTTGGGCCCCCCACTGCAGATTGTTGCTGATTCTTACCCCCAAGTAATCTATAGAGTTTACCAAACCTAGGGGCGTTCCATTGTAAAATATTGAATATCTCTTAGTGGGGCCACAACCCAAAGTCATGAGTTTAGTTTTGCTATGGTTAAGTTCCAGACCGTAGTCACCGCAAAACGAACTGAACTTGTCCATGAGTACCTGGAGGCCCATAGGGGTTCTGGAGATCAAGAGAGAATCATCGGCAAATAACAAAATTGGAATTTTATGGTGATTCAAAGATGGGGCATCATTTTGACAATTGGACACGACTTGCACCACCTCATTGATGAACAGTGTAAATAGCGTTGGGGCAAGAACGCAACCCTGGCACACTCCTCTCTTGATGTCTATTTTGTCTGTGAGTTCCCCCTGATTGCCCCATCTTACTTGTGCAAATGTTTTTTCATGTAATCTTTGGATTAAATGCACTAAGTTCCCTGGGATACCAATTTTGTACAATACTTCCCACAGTTTCTCTCTTGGGACAAGATCAAATGCAGATCTTAAGTCTACGAAAGCCACATAGAGTTTTTGCTTAGATAAGGTGACATACTTCCAGAACAGTAATGACAGCCTGAACACTTGGTCCATAGTATTAGTTTTGGGCCGAAACCCAGCCTGTAAAGGAGATAAAATTTGCTGGTCTTGAATCCAGTCAGTAAGCCTCACTAAGACTTGTTTGGCAAACGTCTTCTGAAGGATATCAATAAGGCTAATTGGTCGATAATTTACAGGCAACCCAGTATCACCCTTTTTATAGATCGGTATTATTTCAGCACCATGCCAAGACTCTGGAATAGGGCTGCCAGCTGCTATGGCATTAGACAACAAATTGATATACCATGCCCATATCTTAGGTTCTGATTTGAACAAATCCCCTGGAATCTTATCCGGGCCAGGGGCTTTTGCTGGCCTCAGAGAATCAATAGCAGCTGTGGTTTCAGCTAAGGTAAAAACAATTCTCTCAGTTGAGATCTTATTAGCAGCCCAACACTCGACATGTGCAGGGTCCTCCAGAGCTTGCTGTACAGGCAAAGCATAGATTTCAGAAAAGTAGGACACCCATCTTTCGGGCTGTATATGCAACCCAATATCGTCCTTACCCCTTTTCGAACTGGAGGTCAACAACCGCCAAAAAGAGCTATCATCTTTACTTTGGACTGCTGCAAGCAGTTTCTGACATGTCTCATTCTCCCAGGCTCTTTTGGCTCGCTTCAGGGCATTAGCATACCTACAACGAGCCTCTTTAACAGCCGCATGCGTAGAATTTTTAACAGCCTCTTTTAAGGTGGATCTTGCTTGCGCACAATCCTGATTATACCAGTCCCTGCGAAGGGTGTCAGCGGGTCTCAATTTAAAGGAAGTTTCCTTATAGAAGATACCCTGAAGGGAATCGACCATCTTAGTGTGGATCGCCATAATAGGAATATCCGAGGATTCTTGATCTTCATAATCTACAAAGAGTTTTAAAAAAGATGAATAAATTTCCCCAATTAAGTACGGGTTACATTCAACCTTTGGCCAGCAGACCCTAGAGCGTCTATGGTTCAAATGAGGGAATGGAACATTAGTAATCCTTAAGTGCTGGACTCTTAAAAATGCCTGGTTAGTCAATACAAGACACAAAGGATTATGATCACTATCCAAGCGAGGTAAAATTTCCATATCAAGTGAACTTGACCATAGCCTAATGTCCAAAAGAATGTAATCAATAGTACTAAAGGAAAGCCCTCGCTTGAAAGTAATGGCTCGCTCTGAGTCAGATTTAGTGCGGCCATTGCATTCTCTCAGGCCATAGTTCAGGCAAAGGGAAGACATCTGGAATGCAACACAGGAAACAGGCGAAAGTACCATTTCTTTAGATTGGGGAATACCCCAATGTTCGTCCTCCTCAGTAGTCAGATTGCTAATGGAGTTGTCCAACACAAAAGAACAATTAAAATCACCTGCTATAATCAGAAAAACTGAAGGGTCCAAAACGTCTATGTAGTCCGTCAACTGGGAAAGAACAATTGAATCAGACCCACGGGGAACAGATCTAGCATAAATATTCAGAACTATAATTTTAAAGCCAGGACGGAATGTAAGTTGCACACCCAGCAGATCAAAGGAGTTAAACTTTATCACAGAGTGATCACATTCTAACTTATTGTTCAGTAAAATCATTAAACCTCCTATCTGTCTTCCAAATCCACCAGAGGCAGGTTGGGCAGCAGAGAAATAGGTTGTAAAGCCTTGTAAGGATAACTGTTCTTTAGTCCATGTCTCCTGGAAGAGACAGATATCTTGTTTGTTTACAAGGCTTACCCATTCCGGGTCATCCAGCTTTTGCTTGATTCCAGCTACATTCCAGGACATGATGTTAATTTTAGGAGGTGGAGATATTGACTTTGTTCTCATAGGTAGGGCAGGAGTCGAAATCCCTATAAATTGACACACATCATTTACTGTTTTTGGAAGCACTGTACAGGGGGCAGACAGTCAGTCCAATTCAGAGAGTAAGGGGAAGGGTTCTCATATTTAGAAGTAACAGAATTAACTGGGGAGGGAATAGCCCCAGCTGCTATAGTTCCGGATATACAACATTCTCTGGAT
The DNA here is from genome assembly GCF_031143425.1 of Pleurodeles waltl. Taxonomy (NCBI): domain Eukaryota; kingdom Metazoa; phylum Chordata; class Amphibia; order Caudata; family Salamandridae; genus Pleurodeles; species Pleurodeles waltl. The sequence goes on from NC_090444.1 coordinate 1,459,367,265, forward strand.
AGCGGGGCCCCAGGCGGCTGACTGCTAAGTCTAAGATTCGATACCCTACCAATACATAGTGTGCGTGTCCGTGCATCAAAGGCCAGGAGATCTTTAGCTAGACTATAATCATTGAAGAGAATCGAGATGTAATCAAATTCTGACCCTAACTGGTTATGTCTGTGGGCCTCACATATATCAGACCGGATAACAGAGCGGCAATTCCTTTGTGAACGAATCCAGTGAATCACTTTGTTAATTAGTGAATCACTCGACTCTCTGTTACCCTGAGGTAGCTTTGGTACCCTAGTTAAATAGATAGTCGCGACTTCCCTCCTCCTTCTGGACCTTTGATTAGGGACGTGCGTCTGCAATAATGTCATATGATCAGGATTAGTGGCTGGACGGGGACTAACACAGCAGCTTACTACCGAGGATGTTCCTCCTGGATTTAACTGAGAAGTTTTTGGACGTGAAATATCTATATCTCCCCGTCCAAAAATTAATCCACCCTTATTAACACCTGATTGAGACTTTCGCTCATATGCGGAAGACATGGATTGAGAAACAAACCTACCATTCCTGCCACATGTTGGGGATTTATCATTAATACACCTAACGGTGTTATGTGTAGAGGAAGATGTCATTTTGTCACCTATACTGAGGGGACTGGGTTTTGGGGAATCCATCAGAAGATCAGACGAGGGGACAGACTTATAGGGCACACTACAGTTACAACCAGACTTTTGACCCTGAAGTCCAGCAATTTTGTTCATCAAAGTTACCAATAGACTTTTAACATCATCTAATTTCAGAGAAATAATATCCAACTGGGAAACTTCATTGTTGCCCATCTTTGCATCCAGAGAGTTTTTAACAGAACCTTCTTCGCATAAGGTCTGTAAGTAACCAGGACTTACAGGATTTGAAGCCAAAACCAAGAACCTATATGAACAAGGAATGGTAATAGGGGGAGGGGACGCGCACCTCACATGGGGTGCATCTTCTTTGGCTAGATGACCATTTATCCCCACCAAGGGTGATGAGGTTTCCGGAGGTAAAGGGGTTACACCCTGGGATTGAGGAAAAGGGTGTAAATCAGCTTTAACCTCTATTCTAAGTGACTGGGTTTTTTTCTTGAAGAGATCTGGGATCTTTTTGGAAAGAGTGGTATCTGGTCTAGAAGGACCAACAATGGAAGGACTCCTCAATATAGCCTCAACCTCTTCAAACAGTGAATCAATTGCTTTGAATTGCTGTAGTTTAGTGGTTGAAGATCCCTCCGTTTTCCCGGCAGAACGTTTCTTGGGTTTTTTAACCCTAGATTGGGATACTGCTACCTCATCGGCCTTCCTCTTCCCCATGTCGACTGACCGGTGGCCTAGTAAAGTAGAAAATTTCAACCACAATTATAAGAAGAAAATAGCCCAGCCCCAAAAGCCTACTATCAAGTACAAATGATGTTGTAAGGAAAGGAAGCCCCTATAAAATAAGAGGTAATAGAAAATTACACCACTAGCAACAGAGGCCTCTCTACCAGAACTAAATATAAAAAGAACATAATTTTAGGGGGGTGGCCCAGCCCAGTCTCCTCCTGGCGATGACGGGCGCAAGACGGGCCCGCCCTTGGCCCGGGCTTCGCCCGGGCGCCGCCCGCGCGCGTCCCGCGCAGCGGGAGCACGAAGAAAAGTTTAAAGGGCTCCTGCCCTATCAGCTGTCTCCCCTTGTGATGGCGTTCCCCGCGCAGCGGGAGCGCGAAGAAAAGTTTATAGGGCTCCTGCCCTATCAGCTGTCTCCCCTTGTGATGGCGTTCCCCGCGCAGCGGGAGCGCGAAGAAAAGTTTAAAGGGCTCCTGCCCTATCAGCTGTCTCCCCTTGTGATGGCGTTCCCCGCGCAGCTGGAGCGCGAAGAAAAGTTTAAAGGGCTCCTGCCCTATCAGCTGTCTCCCCTTGTGATGGCGTTCCCCGCGCAGCGGGAGCGCGAAGAAAAGTTTAAAGGGCTCCTGCCCTATCAGCTGTCTCCCCTTGTGATGGCGTTCCCCGCGCAGCGGGAGCGCGAAGAAAAGTTTATAGGGCTCCTGCCCTATCAGCTGTCTCCCCTTGTGATGGCGTTCCCCGCGCAGCGGGAGCGCGAAGAAAAGTTTAAAGGGCTCCTGCCCTATCAGCTGTCTCCCCTTGTGATGGCGTTCCCCGCGCAGCGGGAGCGCGAAGAAAAGTTTAAAGGGCTCCTGCCCTATCAGCTGTCTCCCCTTGTGATGGCGTTTCTTTGAGTTACTTCAGGTACCGTAGTATTGGCCTGGTACTTCTCGATCAAAACAGAACGCTAAGAATTCTTGTTGCCATTCAGATGTTGTTGCATATGCCCATTCAGGACCTGCATACCTTCTATTTGCGGTTCTCTTTCTTTTCAGTCTGCGTTCACCTTGCAATTCTCCTTCACTCAGATCTTCTACTCGGGATGTATCAGTCTCTTCTATTATTGTTTCACTTGAAATACTTCTTGCTTTTGCAGCCTATTTCTCTGGCCAGTTATCTCCCTTATGCGTCTTCTTCCTGTTTATCTTTTCAGGACGCTGAACAGCACCCTCCTCTTGTAATATGGTGTTTTCTCTTGATGGACCTGCAACTGGCTCAGGGGATGCAGGTGTACTCTGATCTCTTTCTATTATTTCACCTTCTTCTCCTTCTTCTTCTTGATCTGTAATGGGTTCAAGTTCTAACCCGTATCTGTCTATTTCTGGAAGAACCTCTCCTTGATTTAGTTCTCCTGCGGCCTCTACTGAGATAGACACACTGTCACCTATCTCAAACTCATTCACTGTTTGAGGGACTAGGCTGTTCTCAGTGGGCTCCCCTGCAGTCTCAGTTCCCTCTAGGCTATTTTCTAGCCTTGAGACTTCCCTCTCTGGAACTGTTGTGCCGGAAACTTCAAGTTCCTCATCAGTTGGGCACGTTACCTTTTTCGTGTGACTGGCATGTATCCAGTTTGGAACTCCTGCACATTTCACAGCAGTGTTTGTTGTCAAGATTACTTGATATGGCCCCTTCCAGCGAGGCTCCAAACACGACTTTCTCACGTGCTTCTTGACAACCACCCAGTCACTGGCTTGCAGGGTGTGACCTGGATCATCGATCGGTGGCAATGTGTTAGCTTCTACCTGGTGAGAGAAAGAGCGAATCACATCAGCCAAGCCTTTGCAGTAGTCCAACACCATATCATCTGTGATATTCACTAGAGCATTTGCAGGTACTGCGGGTAACCTCATAACTCTGCCAATGAGAATCTCATGAGGTGATAGTCCTGTCTTCTTATCAGGGGTGTTCCTCATTGACATCAGCACTAGGGGTAATGCATCTGGCCATTTCATATTGGTAGCTGCACACATCTTTGCCATTCTTGATTTCAAAGTACCATTCATTTGCTCTACTAATCCTGATGCTTCAGGGCGATAGCTACAGTGCAGCTTCTGTTCAATGTCTAATGCAGCACACAAGAGTTTAATCACCTCATTGTCAAAGTGTCTGCCCCTATCTGATTCTATAGAGACCGGAAATCCGAACCTGGGTATTAGTTCTCTAAGCAGCAGCTTTGCAACTGTGAGACTGTCATTTCTACGTGTGGGGTAAGCTTCGATCCAGTGGCTGAAAACACACACAATTACCAACACGTACTTCAATCCTCCGCAAGCAGGCATTTCAATGAAATCCATCTGCATCTTGCTAAATGGACCACCAGCTCTCCCTATGTGGCTCAAAGTTACCACAGTCCCTTTTCTGGCATTCATCTGCTGACAGATGATGCACCTGTGACAGGTAACCTCTGCGGCATGTCTGAACTTTGGATTAAACCAATCGATTTTGAATGACCTAATCATCGCATCTCTCCCGAGGTGAGCCTGTCCATGGTAGAGCCTAGCGAATTGTGACAGAAGACTGTTTGGTAAAACTAATTTCCCCTCTTCTGAGACCCACAAATCATCAGCCCTTTGTACATATTGCATTCTCTGCCAGGAGCGTTTTTCCTCTTTGCTAGTATGACCCTGTAGTGTCTTTAGCTCATCTAGGGTATCAACCACCCTTAATGCAAGGTTTAAGCATGTGACATTTTCAGTTTGCGGTATCAATTCCCACTGGTCCTTAAACGATATACAGTTCAATGCACAAAACCTTGCGACTTGATCTGCATAGCCGTTTCCCATGGACACAAATTCTTGTGACTCAACGTGAGCATTGCATTTCACCACGGCAATTGCAAGAGGTAACTGAATCGCATGTGACAAATCCTTAATTTGTTCACCATTTTTCACAGGAGAACCAGAAGAGTTCATGAAACCTCTCTGCGACCGTTGGCCAAAATCTTGTACAATTCCAAATCCGTACCTGCTGTCAGTATAGATAGTGACTCTCAGATTTTCAGCTGCGTGGCATGCCTTAGTAAGGGCAATTAGCTCTGCCACTTGTGTACCAGCTATGGTACATACAGCGTAACCAGCTCTCAGTGCTCCGACTGAATCTCTCAAACAAGATCCATCAACAAACATAATGCAGTCATTTTCTTTTAACTGGGTATCTTGAATATCAGGTCGTGGCTTGGTACATAGTTCTGTTACCTCAGGACAATCGTGCTCCACTTCCTCTTCGTTATTAACTTCAGTACTCTCAGCAGGAACTAGAGTTGCCGGGTTTAACACAGTACATCCTTTCAGTGAAACATTAGGTGACCCCAGCATAATTGTCTCATTTTTGGTAAGACGAGCATTTGTCATGTGCTGAGTTTTGGTTCGAGTCAACAAAATTTCAACTGAATGCGGAACCATTACTGTTAGGGGATATCCCATTACTCTGCTTTCACACTGCGTAAGGCTCTGACCAACTGCTGCAACTGCGCGCAAACAACCCAGTAAGGCTGCTGCGACAGGGTCGAAGGTAGCTGAAAAATATGCTACAGGGCGATTTGCACCTCAATGGACCTGTGTTAAGACAGACAAAGAACAAGCATCACGTTCATGACAAAGCAGTAGAAAAGGCTTTGTGTAATCAGGCATACCCAGAGCTGGTGCCCTGCACATGCACTCTCTCAATTCCATGAATGACTCAAGCTCTTTCTTGGACAAAGCTATGGTATACGGCTCATCCTTGATCTCTTTGCCTGTTAACTTTATCAATGGTTTTGAGATAACCGAGAAGTTGGGTATCCACTGGCGACAGTAGCCCACCATTCCCAAAAACATCCTGACATCTCTCTTTGTTGTTGGGGGGTTAATTTGCAAAATTGCAGTTATTCTTTCTTTTGATATTCTCCTGGACCCTCTTTCAATTAAGTGTTCTAAATATTTCACTTCTTTCTGGCAGTACTGCAACTTCTTAGTTGACACTTTATGTCCATTCTTTCCCAAATGATTCAGTAAAGCAATTGTGTCATACTTACAATCATCCCTTGTCTTGGATGCAATCAGCAAATCGTCAATGTACTGCACTAGAGTCGAGTTAAAAGGCAGTACTAAGGATTCTAAGTCCTTTTTCAATATCTGATTGAAGATGGACGGTGACTCAGAAAACCCTTGAGGAATTCTACACCAACTGTACACCTTATCCAGGAATTTGAAATTGAACAAAAACTGGCTGTCCTCGTGAAGAGGTATTGAAAAGAAGGCTTGTGACAGGTCTACAACAGTGAACCACTCAGCATCACATGGAACCTGAAACATAATCACTGCTGGATTGGGCATTATGAGGCAACACTTCACCACAATCTTGTTTATTTTTCTCAAATCCTACACAATTCAAACCTTCCCACAAGGCTTTTTCAGACCCATTGTCGGTGAATTACATGGACTGCTCAATACTCCCTTTAGGACTCCCTGTTTCACAAAATCCGCAATTATTTGTGACACTTGAATAAGAACATCTTGTGCCATATGATATTGTGGCACCTGGGGAAACACTGCATTTGGTTTTACCTGTACTTTAACTGGTTCCACTCCTTTTATCAAGCCCACTTCTTTGCCTGTCAAATCCCATACCTTCTCTGTCACTGTCCCTTGTAATTCGGCCGGTAAGTCGATTACTGTAAGCATTGGGAATAATGTAATCAGAGGATAATCTTCATTTGCAGTTCCTATCTCTAACTCTGAGAACTGACCATCATCTCCTTCATCATCACTGTTTGTCTGTACTTTGATTCCATCATTGGAACAGGTAATCGAACATTTTGTCTTGCACAGTAAGTCTCTGCCCAGTAGAGATACCGGACTCGAATCGCAGACTACAAACCTATGCAGTCCCTGGAAGTTGCCAATCTCAATCTGCACTGGATCCGTAATCGGATTTGTCAAGTACTGATTTGCTACTCCGACCACCCTTATGGTACGCCCTGAAAGTGGTAATTTCGTAACCTCTGCACTTCTAACTGTAGAGCGTGTAGCTCCAGTATCAACCAAGAATGAAACTTTGTGACCCATTACCTTCCTCTCTGCATAGGGTCCCCTCTGATCTACTTCTAGGGACGCTGCAAGCCTGCAATCTTCGCTATCTGAGCTGTCATCCGACCACTCCTCATTCATTCCATCTTCACCACGCAATGGGAATTGCTGTACTGTATTATTTTGACTCATCACCTGTCCTGTGACCTGCTGAGGAAGCATCACCTGTTGCTGTCCCATCAGAGCCATTGGTCATTGCATTTGCTGTCTAGGTACCATGGGAACCTGCAGTTGTACTTGCTGCATTTGCGCTGGCTGAACACGCGGCATTTGCATTTGCTGCACGGGCTGTAACTCCTGCATCTGTAACGTATTATTTTGAAAGTTCAGGTTTTGATTTCTTAGTTTTGGTCCTCTTACATTTTGCAATGTACCGACATTAGTGCTCTGTTGAAGAACACAATCCTGCACCACATTCGGGCATTCCCGCTTTCAATGCCCCACGCCCCCGCATGCGTGACATGGTGACATCCTTTTCATCCCCTGCACGTCATTTTGAACCACAACAGTATTCAAGTCTGGACCTCGATTTACAAAACCTCGACCTCGACCTCTTGGTTGCGCCTGAAACACACTATTCATTTGCGGTTGCTGCTGTATCGTCTGTTGAACTCCATTTCCCTGTATTCCTGCCTGTGCAGCCCTTATCTGCATCACCATCACTTTCTCCTTTAACTTTTTCTGCTTCAGCTCAATTTCGTCACTACAGTATTTTGCATACTGCAACACCTCATCAATTGGTTTTGCTTGCCAACAAATCAAATGATTCCTAATCATCTGGCTAACCTCTGGTCTCAACCCTTCAACAAATCTGAATACGAGATGGTTCATGTCTTTCGGCTCAATGGTCTCAGTACCACTATAATGTTTGAATGCCTTTAACAACCTCTCATAGTAAGCATGTATTGATTCATTAACCTCTTGTGAGGCCCGGTCGATTTTCTGCCAATCAGTCACCTTCGGCGACACTTTCTGCTTCAGAAACTCAATCACTTTATGGTAGTGAAGGAGCTCCGGTCACCTTATCCCTTGCCGGCTCCTTCTTCGGCCAGTCTACCCCTCTCTTGCACTCAAGCCACAAGTCAGGAGGAACAATGATTTCAAAAAGGGTATTCAGGTCTTCCCAAAGACACTTTGCAAGCTTCACAAACCTATCTGTTTGTTGATACTACTCGATTGGTTTCTCCCTCAATCTGGGATAATCATTTGTAAAAGATAGGATGAATCCTCTGGACCACGGCACATAAATTACAACTCCACCAGCTGTTTCTCTCATGGGTAGTATTTTTACCGATTCCGTATCAGGCGAAGCTTTAGCCTGACTCGACCCTGGACTGTCACCTTTCTCTTTTTCTCTTTTCTTTGCCCATCTGCCTTCCCACTTTTCTAATGCTACCCAGATTTGCGCACTTTGCAGTATTTCTTTTAAATGCGCTTTCATTCCGGCAGACCTCATATGCTCAAAGTCTTTTGAATCAAAGTCTAACCTGTAACTCCTTTTCAAATGTTTAGTGTTCTCATTATCAATCTTGTATTTGTCTGCCAGGTTCACTAATCTCTGGTGTACCTTGCCTACCTCTTTAGTAATTTTGGGGCACAGATACCTCAACTCTGCTTCGGTGCATGACTCTAATCTGTTTACCCCCATTGTTCCGTCTACTAGTTCAGCAGCTTCCACCCCCAGGCTCACAAAATTCAGGTACCCATCTCTCCCTATCCTTTCCAGTTCTATTGCAGTCACTGTGGTCTTCTGTGAAGCATAGGTCTTTCCTAACCACTCATTCAACTGTTGTACTGTAAAACCTTGCAGTGAAATGTTCCATGAATGCATCATTGGCGATTGTGAAGCGTTCGTACTTATTGTCTGTGGGGTTAATACTGGGCTCTTTTTCTGTCAGTTTGCACCACTATTTCATCCATAAACAAGGCGCAACACCTTTTTCCTCCATAACTATGTAAGCTGGAGTACCCTCAGGCGGTGTAGGCTCCCCTTCACTCGCCATAATGTATGCGTCTCCTTTCAGAGCACTCTTAAAGGCCTTGACAAAATTCATCTTTGCATTTTCTCTTATTTGTATTTAATCAGAAAGTGACTTAGTTCCCAGGACACTCTTCATCCACCTTTCTCAACCTATTATCTCTCACGGATGGCACCCAATCCGTGCGCAACCCCTCTCAACAACTGACCTATCTCAGCGCGGCACCACTGATGTCACACTCACACACTGCAGCCTGTCACATCCGGTTTTTAATGTCAAGTCAGGCTTTACTGTCTCTTCTAGTTTATTTTCAACAGCCTCTTTTCTTCAGATATTTTCAGATTGGTTCAATAGTTCTGTTACTTATTCACCTTCAGGTTACATCAAAATACTGACTCGGAACCTCTCTATCAAAACAAAAAGACATGAACTTGTGTTGCCATTTATTAGAAGTTGCATACTCCCATTCAGGTCCTGCATATCTTTGACTTGCTATTCTCTTCCTTTTAAACTTTCGATCTCCACTTAGTTCTCCTTCACTCAATTCTTCTTTTCTCGTAGTGTCTGCTTCTTCCTTTGTGGTTTCATTTATGACCACTTCCTTTTTTTTCTCTACTTGTGATTCAGGCCAATTATCTCCTTTTCTCGATCCTTCTGTCAATATTCTTTTCAGGATTGGACTCTTCTCCTTCTCTTTATCTATGGTGTTTTCTCTTGTTGGACCTGCAACAGGCTCAGGAGGAATCGGATCACTTTCCCCTTCTTGGTCTGGCACTTGCTCTGTTTGCTTCTCAGCACCGTCGGCTTCTGGGAGAACCTCTACTGAGCTAGGCACTCATGCTGGATCTGTTGAGATTGATTCTTCCGCACCCTTCTGTAATTCTTCACTTTCATCTCTTACAGGGGTAATAGAATCATCTTCCACAAGCTCTTTTTCAATTTGAGGCTCTCTTTGTTCTTTTTCTGGTTCAGGTGCGGCGACCTGTTTCACTGTTGTTGGTGCTCTCATCAAACTCTTCATGATCCAGTGGACATGCCACTTTCTTCGTGTGACTCGCGTGAATCCAGTTTTTAAGTCCGGCACACTTTAAAGCTGTTGTAGTTGATAGATTCACCTGGTAGGACCCTCTCCAAAGTGGCTCCAAACACATCTTGTGAACAGGTTTTCGGACAACAACCTAGTCGCCGGCTTGTACCCTGGATCGTGTATTGGTTGCAAGGTTAGTGGCCTCCACCTGCTGAGAGAAAGAGTGAACCACATCAGCCAGACCTTTGCAGTAGTCCAACACCATATCATCTGTAATATTTACAAGTGCATTGGCCGGAACTGCTGGTAATCTCATTGCTATGCTCATAAGGATCTCGTGGGGCGACAGCCCTGTCTTCTTGTCGGGTGTATTTCTCATTGACATCAACACCAAAGGCAATGCATCAGGCCATTTCAGATTCGTAGCTGCACACATCTTAGCAATTCTTGATTTCAAGTTACCATTCATCTGTTCCACTAGTCCTGATGGTTCAGGGTGGTAGCTACAATGCAACTTCTGCACACAAAAGTTTGAGCACCTCGTTATTGACGTGAGTTCCCCTATCTGATTCTAAAGAGATCAGAAATCTGAAATGTGGTATCAACTCTCTAAGTAACATCTTTGCTACTGTGAGGCTATCATTTCTTCTTGTGGGGTATGCTTCTATCCAGTGACTAAAAATACACACAATCACCAGCACATACTTCAAACCTCCGCATGCAGGCATTTCAATGAAATCTAGTTGCATTCTGCTGAATGGACCTCCTGCTCTTCCAATGTGGCTCAAAGTCACCACGGTCCCTTTTACCGCATTTAATTGTTGACAAATAATGCAGCAATGACATACTGCTTCTCCTGCCTGCCTAAATTTAGGATTAAACCAGTCAATTTTGAACAATCGAACCATGGCATCCCTCCCAATGTGTGCCTGTCCATGGTAATACTTTGCCATTTGAGACATCAAAGTATTTGGCAAAACCATTTGACCCTCTTCTGATACCCACCGCTCATCCTGTCTCTGAATGCACTTCATCTTCAACCAGGATTTCTTTTCCTCTCTGTCGACATTACTCTGCAATGTTTTCAATTCTTCCATTGTGTCAAACACCCTCAATGCAAATCCTGTGCACTTTGTGTCTTCCTCAGACATCAATTCCCACTTGTCCTTGAATGATATACAGTTCAATGCGCAACCATTATTTCCAACATAGTATTCAAGTCTTCCCAAAGACATTTCAAAAGCTACACAAACCTATCTGTCTGATGACACTGTTCAACCGGTTTCTCCCTCAGCTTTTATTAATCATTTGTGAAAGACAGAATATCACTCCTTTGCCATGGAACATGAACAAACTGCCCTCCTGGAATTTCCCTCATTGCTAAAAATTTTACTGGATCATTTTCTTTTTGTACACTTTCAGACCCTTCTTGCAAATCTCGCTTCCATTTATCCTTCTTCTTTGCCCATCTGCCTTCCCACTTTTCTAATGCTCCCCAAATCTGAGCACTCTGCAATAGTTCTTTAAGATGCGCTTTCATCCCAGCTGATCTCATGTGTTCAAAATCCTTTGCCTCAAAATCTAACCTGTAACTCCTTTTCAAATGCTTTGTTTTCCCAATTTCTCTGTCATGTTTTTCTGCCAAGTCAGCTAACCTCGGATGTATCTTGCCCACTTGTCTCGTTATTCTTGGACACAAGTATCTCATCTCTTCTTTGGAATAGGATTCTATCCTATTCACTCCCATTGACCCTTCGACTAGTTCAGTTATTTCTGTAGCCAGCCTAATGCGATCAATCTGCTCTACGCCCTTGGATGCATTCTGTGGAGTATTCAGACTGTCTAACCAGTCATTTAACTGCTGTGCTGTAAATCCCTGTAACAAAATATTACTTGCATTTGACAATGGAACCTGTTGCACCACTACACATGGAGTTTGTGGTGTCAAAAGCTTCAAGCTCTGAATTACACTTGGGCCGTTCACGGCATCTGGAAGTGAAACGAGTGGACTAAGATCCATTAACGACCTAGATCCATCAAAGTTCTGACCATTAGACAAAACTACCTGCACATGTTCTCTCACCCCCTCCTCATGAGGCTCTATGACATTTTGCCCTGTTCTGGTGAAATTGATTTCTTCTGCGCAAATAATGGTACCGCTGGACCAACGGTAATCGGCAGCGATGTTGCATCTGGTGCTGCTCTGACACCCGCATTTTGTGGAAGTGCTACTCCCATACTCTGATTCATCACTGGAGTCTTTGGGGTAATCTTTGGCAATCCCTGCGGCTTTGCCTAAGGCATCAACATTAGAGTTGGCTCAGTCCGAACTAACATTGGCCTCGGAACTACTTGCTCCGTGGGAACCACTAAGTTCGAACTTGTCTCAAGAGTTGGTATCTCTGGATACATTCTGTGTACCGGTTGTGAATGAATCTGTGCTTGGACTACCAAAGTAGTCACCACATTAGGAGTATTCTGCACCACCCCTTGTCGACTGTCTAGTTGTACTGGTCCCGCTGTCCCCGACACTTGTGCTGGGGCAGTTGAAGCAAAACTAGTACTCAGACCCCCTTCATGCACCGCATATGGTGGTGGCACCTGAGTAGTAAGATCATCAATGTTGGAATTTTGCCCTTTTGCAGGGTCATCCCCAATCTTTTTGCCTCTGTCCTGTTGCTGTTGGCTTTGGAACTCTGAGCACTTTACCAGTGCTAACCAGTGCTAAAGTGCATATGTTCTCTGTGTAAATTGTATTGTATTGTACTGTTGTTGTTGATGGGTTTATCCATGACTGGTATATTTGATTTACTAGTAAGTCCCTAGTAAGGTGCACTAGAGGTGTCAGGGTCTGTAAATGAAATGATACTAGTGGGTCTGCAGCACTGGTTGTGCCACTCACATAAGTAGCTCTGTAATCATGTCTCAAACCTGCCACTGCAGTGTCTGTGTGTACAGTTTTAACTGTAAGTTTGACTTGGCAAGTGCACCCACTTGCCATGCATAAACCTTCCCTTTTCTTACATGTAAGGCACCCCTAAGGTAAGCCCTAGGTAGCCCCAAGGGCAGGGTGCATTTTATGGTTAAGGTAGGACATCTCGTAATGTGTTTTATATGTCTTGACAGTGAACTATTGCTAAATTCATTTTTCACTGTTGAAAGGCCTGTCCCTCTCATAGGTTAACATGGGGGCTACCTTTAAATCTGATTAAAGTGTAGATTCTCTTTGGGAGTGGATAGACATGTGGAGTTTGGGGTCTCTGAGTTCATAATTTAAAAATACATATTTTAGTAAAGATGATTTTAAAATTGTGTGTTTGAAAATGCCACTTTTAGAAAGTGAACATTTTCTTACTTATGACATTTCTGTGACTCTGCCTGTTTGAGGATTCCCTGTCTCGGTGAGTTTGACAGTTGGGCTGGTTGCACCTCACACAAGATAGTGACACAAAGGGAGCTGGGGTGTAGTCTGCAGTTCCTGATGAGCCATATGTGCTAGCAGGGAGGGAAGGAGTGGTCACTCACACCTGAAAGGGCTGTGCCTGCCCTCACACAATGCAGTCTCCAACACCCTGGTGAGTGTCTGGGCCCTGGCCTGGGCAAGGCTGGATTTCACATTCAATAGAGACTTTACTTTGAAGTAGGCCTACTTCAAAGGAGAAATTGGGTATAAGAAGGGCACCCAAAACCACAGACTTGAGAACACTTCTGGAAACCAAGAGGAACTTCTGCCTGGAGAAGAGCTGAAGAGCTGAGGAAGAAGAGCTGCCCTGTCTGTGCTTTGTGGAGCTATCCTGCAGTTGCTGCTTCCACCAGGATAAGAGGGCAAAGATTGGACATTGTGTGCCTTCCATCTTGTAAAGATCCCCAAGGGCTTTATTAAGAGCTTGCCTCCTGTTGTTTAAAGTCTCAGGGACAGCAAAGACTTCTCTCTGCCAGCACCTGGAGTCTCTGGAGAGACTCCTACTCTGCTCTGTGGTGCCCATCCAGTCCCTTGGTCCCTGAAAGGAAAAGCTGGCAGCCTAAGAGGAAGAAATCCATGCCCCGTGCGCCATGTGGGGAAAAGATCAATGCTAATCAGATCTGCGGTAGGAAAATCAACGCGCCGCTGGCTTCGCGGCTGGAAATTGACCCTTGCCTGCAATGCGACCAAAGAATTGATGCATGGAGCTGGAGAAATGACGTGCAGCAGCGCTGACGGAGGCTGAGAGATTGCAACCAGCGCTGCATAGTTTTTGGATCATCGTGCGTCTGGATTTCCAATGCAAACACCGCTGGATGTGTAAAAACAAGCCAACTCCTGCCCGGACCCGAGAGTGCTGACTGGATCTGATGCATCGCTAGCCTGCAGAGAGAAGAAACAACACGCCCGACCCGACGAAAGAAGAAGCCATGCACGGTCCCGCTCATGAGTGAAATCGACGCATTGCAAGTCCTTTTTGACGTGCACTTGCCCATGCAGGGTTATTTTTGATGCACCCAAGGTACATTTTCATGCTAACAGTATTAGTGTGTGTTTAAAACTACATGAAGACTCTTTTTGCTTTTTAATTGCTAACTTGACTTTTGTATAGTGGATTTTTTTTTTTTGTTTAGATAAATACTCTCTATTTTTCTAAACCTGTGTTTTGTCATTTTGTAGTGTTTTCATTAAGTTACTGTGTGTGTGGGTACAAATACTTTACACCTAGCAGTCTTAAGTTATGCCTGATGCTCATGCCAAGCTACCAAGGTGGTAAGCAGCGGTTAGCTGAGGGTGATTCTCTTTTACCCTGATTAGAGTGAGGGTCCTTGCTTGGGCAGGGGGTAACCTGACTACCAACCAAAGACCCCACTTCTAACACTCAATATCTGAATCTTCTTCTTCTTTGTAAGCCTTTTTCTTCTTTTTATTCACTGATGAATTCTTATCACTTTTGCTAATTTCCTCTTTCCCTTCTGCCTCATCTTCCTCTGTGATAGCAGGAAACAACCTAACATCGTACAATGTCACTGTTTTCCACTTCTTCTGTTCCCAATCCCATCTCGCATCTTCCAGAGACTTCTCTACCTTTCTTATTCTCTTCTGAAACTTTAACTCTTGTTGCTGTTTCGCTATGAGCTCCCAAACCGCTAATGCCTCAAACTGTTCTGGTCTCAGAAGAGGCCTTGTCTCATACAAAGTCATCCGTAACTGATCCAAAATTCTCAAATTAAACGTTTCATGCTCTGGAAATGCTAAGGCTCCCTGTTTCTCTGTCAATTTGCATCACTGCTTTAACCAAAGACATGACGTGACACCTCGCTCCTCCATCACAATATAAGGCTGAGAGTTTTCCGGTGGGGTAGGCTCCCCCACGGTCGCCTTAATGTATGTATCACCCTTCATGACACTCCTAAACGCTTTGAAAAACTTCATCTTTCTGTGTTTTTGTATATTTGAATCAAATCAGAAAATGACTTTTACTCCCAGTATTCCCTTCACCTGCTTTCTCAACCAATTGTCTCTCATGGATGGCTGCCAATCCGCTTGCGACTCTTCTCTCTAACCAAAATATCCCAGCGCGGCACAAATGACGTCACACTCACAAACACCGCGGCTGACGAAGTCTTGTGGCTTGTCCTCCTAAACTCCAATTCACACAAAAGGAATACAATTTATTGCGAGCACTAACCAAAACCCAAAACCAAAAACAAACCTGCTGGTTTACTGCAGGAAGGTACACAATCGCTTCAGAGACCTTACGGATTTTCACTGATGGCCCTTTCGCTCATGTAGCTCATTTTCTTTCTCAGTCTCCCACATTCGCAAGCAAAATTCGACCCGCAAATGTTACTCTCAACTGATCAATGGGTCTGTCCTGGTGCACATAGGACTCGCCAAATCTCAGTCGAAAATTTCTCTTACCCACTTAACTTACACACCGAATTGTTGACCACGCCCAATCAACCTACTAAACCCGACAGATTACAACATATAACCAAGTGTCTCCTACACTTGTCAATATCCTCTGGAGTCTTAGACCACGCAGGGTCCGTACATCATCAACAACCATGTGGACAATGTTTTTGTGCACAAAGCGCCACACACATGTGAAGTTCAACGACTTCCCTACTCTCATACTGCAGAGTATGCACACTCCTGCTAAAACCTAATCTGGAGTGCACAGACTCCCTACTTTCCCTCACATACGTCCAATTCACCTGCGATTTGCATAAGCCTCTGCAAGCGCAGCATACCACTTTCACACTATCACTAAAATGCCGAGAACATACCCAACTCTACTAGCAGGAATCAGAATCGGGGAAAGTCATTTCTGGGCTTAAGAGTTGGTTAATGGCTACAATTGCCATTATGAAAAATAAAAACCAAATCTCAATAACAATAAAAAACAACTAATCTTAACTCAAACTACCACCATAACCATCAATCACCACATGACTAGTTCTCCAAGGAAACTAACCATCAAGCTGCTACCAAAAACTGTTAGCGCGCCTGATCCTCAATAAGCAAACTTACAAGGGGACGCACACAGGTCAATGAACCTTTTGATTCGCATTGAGTATCCTAGCTATGGTGTGACCAATGTTTCTCAATAATCAATACAAAAAAATCAATAACTATTAGCGGTTAATAACATCATACCATGACCTTTCAGCCATGAATAACCACAACTCAATATACGTTTAGTAGTTTTTTTCTCCTATTGGTTACCATACTAATTCATTAGTTCAAACCTTATTTTGAATCAATTTAATGTTAATTCATTATCAGATGCCAAAAAATTATCTAATCCAGATTTCCATCAGGATACATTCCAAAGCACTAGCATAAGACAATAAATGAATCAAAGATGCATAAGTCAGCATAAGTAGCAGAGTTCAGCAAATCAGTTTGTCAATCATTTATCTCTGTGATTGTCAATGTCATAGGGTAGAAAACCTCATCTAACTCAGATTATCATTAGCATGTGGGACGTCATGCACAAACAGTTTAGAACATGAATTTGGAAAAACATCTCGCTAGGAGAAAACTATTAGAGAGCGCAGTTGGTACCTAGAAAGAAAAGGCACAAAAGACATTCAGTCACATAGTCATAGCTACCTATCCACTGTATAGATCAGCAACAAAGTCAGTCTTTGTCTTCAGGTCATCAATCGATCAGCATCGCATCAGGCTCTCAAGAGCACAAGCCCAATAACAGAATCTTGAATCTCTTCTCCTCAATATCACATCAATTTTGGAATAAGGTCCCTCTGTCACGTTGTTATATTAATGTCACCCAGACTATCCCCCAATTCCTAATTGGTCAATTAATCACATGATTTTCCTTTAACCAATAACCTTTGTGTTTCAAATCTATGAATTTTAACATTACATAGTTCCCATCTAGTTGATTGGTTCACTTTAGAATGTCCTCATCATCCAGCTCGTCAGGTATTGAAAATGTTGCATATTCTTCTCTAGTCAGTGTCTCTATTGTTTGAGTCCTGAGAAAGTACACTCCGAAAGCTTTACACAGTTTTCACTACAATTTTTATTCTTTCACCTCCTGTCCATCGGTTCATGCAAAGGTTTTCAGCTAAACAGTTTTTATGAAACAATGAGCAGTTCACAGTTAGTTTACCCCATCACTGTCTTACAATGCACATTAACATTCAGCTTCTGCACGAGGCCTGGCACAAATAGGCCACAACTGTGTCTAAGTTAAGCTCTGCAATGTAATACAAAACATAAGTTATATTTATCAATAAGACATACTACTACATTGTTTTAATAAATTTTTAGCATTTCATATATATTAGTTGTTCTTTCGATTTCATTCGTGAATCTTGGTGACCACTCTCCGAGGGCACAATTTCAAACGTGCACATTATTTTTCTATGTTAGTCATTTTCCACATTTTTCATTATTCAAAAGACATAAACATTAATTGATAATTTCCAATTAATATATTTGTGTTAACAAGCTCAATTGGGAGCTATAACTATTGATTTGGAGGCAAAGACGAACCCAGGAAGACACAGAAGAGTAAGCAACCCTGGGCCCAAGCATGTTGTATTCCTTTAATAGTTTTCTCCCAGTTGTCAATGATTGTCACTTTCACCAACGTTTTCTGTTACCAAAAAGAAAACCATATGAAAGGATGCTCTTGCTGCAAACCTTTCAACAGTTTGCAGTAATAATCTGGATTTATGATAAATAAGTGCCACATCAAAGATGCTAAGCAATATGGTAATTTTACACTATAGGCAGTTGACAAAGAAGGAGCTGTTGATTATATTGACGTACTCAATATTGTTTCATTCTCCACCGTTATTTTTCTCTTCCTCCTCGGGCACCATATGTGAAGTCAGTATAAACTCGGCAGTGAAGATTTAACAGATGGATCCTTGGGATTCAGGGGGAAATACTGGGAAGCCAACTTCGCTGCATGTTTGTCAGATCCTTGTCTTCGCGGCAGGTGCACTGTTGTACATTCTCAATGTTATTTTTAGAATTCATGTTCTTAACCACCTCGAAGTTTCAGATGTAATAGCAGTGAAGTCTGGTGAAAACAATTTGAGGATGTGTGCGGACGAAAAAAGAGCATAAACAGCTAAAAATGACAGCTGCTTTGTTTTTCAGCTAATCTGAAGCAGGGAGGCAGCCTTCTCAGAGCCCTTCGTTCATTTGCGCTTATTAGCATAAACCATTATGAAAAATGTGGATTAATTAGAGTTTAGAGTGGTTAAAAATCAGGTCATGTTCTTTTATATAACACACAGGTGCAATAAGGAGGGAATCCATCTTTTTATTTCAGTATGAATTTGGCAATTTTCGTCATTCACGCACTGGGGAAGTTAGTGATAGCAAAGTGGAATATAATTGCCCTTCAAGAGAAAGCAGAAACACTTAGGGGCATAGTTAAGTAAAGTGGCACTGCACCTAGTGCAGCGCCACTTTTTTTGCTCCCCTTCGTGCTCCTCCAGCCCACCATGTGTGTGCCGTAGCTAAGATTTGGTGCACCATGGCGCAAGGTAGGCGCTAATAGCGTAATTTTTATTGACTCTATTGATGTACTCTGCAGGAGTAGTGCCAAAATATTGGCGCTATTCCTGCAGAGAACATAGGGGCCCATTATAAATAATGGAAGCCCCTTTTTAACACCTGCTCAGAGCAGTTGTTAAAAGTGCAGTAAAAAATGACACAATCAAATCTGTCTTATTTCCTTGCACCATTTTTTCAGCCCCCACGACAGGGGAACGCCCCTTTTGCATACTTTATACATGGTGCAAGCATAATGTAGCACAAAAAGTCCAAGGTCCAATGTGGCACAATGCATGCACTGCACCACTTTATAAATATGGCATGCTGATTTTGGCCTTGTTGGGCCACATTAGCATCAACAAAAATTATGCTCATGTGGCACTAGGTGGCTGTAGGGGCTTATAAATATGTCCCTTAGTGGGTCACTTACTACTGTTCTCTTAATTTCAGATATGTCCACATTACAAATGGATTTGAGTATTCCTGCAAAGACGGGTGGACCAGACTACGATGTGAGACCATCATAAACGCACGTGATGCAATTCTCCACATGACTTTGCCACCTGCTTTGGGGCCAGGGGCTTCATTTTCTACTCTGTTCCTGTTAAACACATTACTGGAAGTGGGCTGTTTCAAACCCATCTCGAATTGCTTGCAACTTGTTATTTGAAGGGTGTGTTGTGACAAAACTCAATTAGAACGAGTATGGAGGAGCTGAATGTGGACTTTCAATTTGTTTCAAGCGTGAAGGCTACAGCAGCCATGTCCGATCAGTGCTTAAATAAATCCCCTGGAAATCAGTATCTGCATGCCTCACTGTAGAAAAGATGTTGCTGATTGTTTCAAGAATGCAGTTGCTGACCTACTTTTTTGAAGCATTTAAAAATTGCATTTTATAATTGTAAACAGCCTGATGAAACAACCCACTGGCGTCTGGATTCTGCATGTGTCAGGCATTTCTTTCCTTTTCTGCGAATAGGTATAGCACAGAAATTGATAAAAAAACAACTTCCAGGCATTCGTACAAAATCGCAGCTATAAAACTGGGCGGCTTATCTAGTAAAATTTGACACGTTGCGTTGTAGACATTTTACCTCGCCTTCGAGTAGAAAGGCTTTAAAAAGCATTAGCACAGTCGCTTTAAAAGCACCTGTCATTCAAACTGCAGCTTTCAAATGGCATTGCAAATCCATACGATGTTCAGGATTTGTTAATGTTAGCACAGAATATGTTTAGAAAGCACTTCATTTCATTTTCGAAGGCACTGTCTGTGAAATTACATGTTATATTCGGAATTCGGAAACTGGCGGTATATAATAAAGTTAATAATATGAGGCATTACCTCTTCCTCTGTCTTCCTCGTTCCAGGTCTAGCTTTGAGCTTTTGCCTCTTTCACAGACAGGAGAAAGCATCCTAGCTTTAAAATAAACTAAATAAAAAGTTTTACTTTACCCTGGTCCAGACATTGGGTCTACCCCCTCTTTGGAGACTAAATGATGGGACCTAGCAGACTAATTTCCGTTTATTCTCTCTCCTAAGGTAGACAAATATCTAACCTTTGTTTTGTTACCCAAAAGGCACCAGCATGGTCTACAGTCATGTCTTCTGCACTCTGTGTCCAAGTGCCAGTGTCTAGTATTCTGTTTTTTTTTATTTCTTATTGTTGGCCCCAGTCTCATGAAATTCTATAATGCGCATTTAGGTCTGGGCCTGACTCTTGCAGTGAGTGCGATCGTGGACCTGTTCTGTAAATGGAGAGGTGCACCAAGCATGCTTTCCATATTCACATGTGGCTATATATCTTTCACAGGTTCAAGCGTGTAGGCACAGTGCTGACATGATGCCACTTTTTAGCAATCCTAGTGTGACCAGACCTTTTTGTTTGAGTCACAAAAGTGGTGACCCTCCATTCCAATTGATCTTAGACCTGTCTGCCTTAGGGTAGTTTTCCCACATATGTTTTGTCTCATCCTCCTATTTTTCTGAATTAGTTTTTGTTGGCCTTAAGACTCTGGCCCTCATTACGACCCTGGCTGTCAGTGATAAAGTGGCGGTAATACCGCCAACAGGCTGGTGGTAACTAACTCCAAATTTTGACCATGACAGAAAGATCTCCGAAAGACAGCCAATGTACCACACCGACCAACAAGGCGGAAACAACAGGCACCACAGTGGTAGCCGCCTACAGCCAGGCGGAAGTCAAAGTTCTGCCCACCATAATATGACCAGACAATCCGCCACCTTTTCCGGGGCGGTACCAATGACATCCAAAGCTTGGCTGAAACAGAGCTCAGAAGTGAAAGGACTCACCATTTGAGACACAGGGAAGAACCACGCCACCATGGAACCAGAACTTCATGTATTTCCGATCATATTCTACGTTCTGCTCCACCACGAACACCAATGTCGGCAAAGATGACGATGGTAAGTACAGCTGCCTAGCACACAAGGGAGGGGGGAGGAAAACGAGAGTGACACACACACACACAAGACACACCCCATACACACACCCCATACACACAACCAGATGCACAAGAAAACAAGTTAATCCACCTAAATCGTCTGAATAATGCAAGGACAACACAAATTTACTGAAGTGATTGTAATAAGATCAACACAGTATAAAAATAATTTAGTCAATTTTACATATATCTACAAATAGACAGAAAAAGGGACACTGCCCAGTTTGCGTGGGCCACAGGTCCACAGGGCAAATCCAATGCCCCACTTGTCACCTGCATCAATACGCAGAGAACACTGCAGGGGCATCAGTTGGCAAGTAGGCAGGAACCTCAGGGGGAGGAGGGGCACCTCAGCCGGGAGCGGAAACAAGACCACTGGTACTAGAGGGGGCAACATGCCCTGTGCTTGGTCCTGAGAAGTGCAAGGCCGCAGTCTCTTGAGTGGGTGTCTTGCCCACTGGTTCTGGAGGGGGGCAACATGCCTTGTGCTTGGTCCTGAGGAGTGCAAGGCCACAGTCTCTCGAGTGGGTGTCTTACCCACTGGTTCTGGAGGGAGCAACATGGCCTGTGCCTGATCCTGGGGAGTGCAAGGCCACAGTCTCTCGAGTGGGTGTCTTACTCTCTGGTTCTGCAGGGGGCAACATTCCCTGTGCTTGGTCCTGGGGTGTGCAAGGCCACAGTCTCTCGAGTGGGTGTCTTGCCCACTGGCTCTGGAGGGGGCAACATGCCCTGTGCTTGGTCCTGGTGAGTGCAAGGCCACAGTCTCTCGAGTTGGTGTCTTCCCCACTGGTACTGGAGTGGACTGGTGGCCCAGCAGCCCATGGAGGCAGGATCACATAGCATCCACCGGCGATGAAGGCTTCACTGTGGTGGTGCTGGTGGTGGTGGGAGTCTCCTGCACAGCTCCTGCACCCTTGGATGGCTGCACTGTGGTTATGCTGGTTGTGGGAGGCTCCTGCACAGCCCTTGCACCCTCGGATGGCTGCATTGTGGTGGTGCTGGTGGTGGGAGGCTCTTGCACCACCCTTGGATGGCTGCACTGTGGTGGTGCTGTTGGTGGGAGGCTCCTGCACTGCCCCTGCACCCTCAGATTACTGCACACCCATGTTTGGTGTTGGGGGCTCCGTAACAGCTGCTGGTGCAGGCTTGTTGCCCTCCTTGCCTGCTTGTGCAGGTTCCTTCCCATTTCAGATGGTAGGTGCATGCGCCTTTCCCTTTTGGATGGTAGGTGCAGGCTCCTTCCCCTTTTGGCTAGCAGGTGCAGGCACCTCCCCCTTCAGTATATGTGGCCTGGAATCCTTTCCACCACGAGTATGTGCAGATGGAACTGGGCCTGTAGACTGTGTGGCTGAGGTGCTTGTCTGGGTTTGTGATACCCTGGCCATATGTGCAGGACGGGGGGAGGGGTAGGGAAAAGGTCAATGGTGGAATGGAAAAGTTTCTTAAGGACATTAGGGCAGGAAGAGGGAGAAGGAATGGGAGTGGAGGATGAGGGAGTGGTTGTTGGAGGTGTTTGTCTGCTGGATTTGGGTGCATGTGCATGTGATGTATGCCGTTGCGAGGTGGATGGCTGTTGGGTGTCTGAGTGCTTGCTTTTGTGTACTTTAGGAGGGGGACAGACACACTGGGAGAGGACAAAGGGGACGTGTGCATGGATGTTGTGGAGGTGTCTGCCAGTGAGGTGAGTGTTCTGCTTGGTGTTGTGATGATGCAGTTAGTGGATGATGATGTCGTGCATGTAGGTGTGAGTGTGGGCGTAACTGGTTGGGAGGAGGGGGAGACAGTGGAATAGTGGATGTTGTTGCGTCTGCAACTGGATGGTGTTTGTGTGAGTGCCTGTGACACTCTTCAGTGCTGTGCTGTGTGCATGCTCATCTGGCTGTGTGCTTGGGTTGGTCTGGGTTTGAGGGGCATGGGACTGGGAAGTGATAGCTGGAGGGGATGCTGTAGAAACAGAGACAATGGCTGCCATCAGAAAGGAGGTCGGAGCCTGAATCAATCTCTGTTGGGCTGCCAATTCAGTGTGAATGCCTCCAGGAATGCATTAGATTGTTGCATCTGGGCTGCCAGCCCCTGGATGGCATTCACAATGGTTAACTGCCCTACAGAGATGGATCTCAGGAGTTCAATAGCCTCCTCACTCAGGGCAGCAGGGCTCACTGGGGCAGGGCCTGAGGTGCCTGGGGCAAAGGAGATGCCCACCCTCCTGGGTGAGCGGGCAGGGGCAACTTGCTGAGGGGCTACTGGGAGGGTGGTGCTGGTATGGGGGTGGTGGCTGTACCTGTAGCTGCGGTGGTCACAGAAGCCTTCTCCACCACCAGGGAGCATCCATCAGAGGAGGTATCTGTGTCTGAATTGTCCCCTCCAGTCCCCGTCGTGGAGCTCCCCTTATCCTACATCCCACTGGTGCCCTCAGCGCCAGTGGACTCTGCCTCCAGTGTCCTGTGGGATGCAGCTCCCTCCATCACCAGAGCCTCTGCTCCTCTGCCAGATGATGCTATTGCACATAAGGACATGATAACAAATCAAGAATGGGGATAGAGTGACAAAGGATACACTGGGTCAATGGCTGCACCAACACCACCGTCACCAAACCGTCAACTGCAGCACACCTGGGACCCACGCAGCCCTGACCAGTAGTGGATGCTTACAAGCTAGGTAGGCAGGATTATCCCTTCAGAACCCTAGCTACCAACGGACCTATGCTGCTATGTCAGGCCTGGCCTGGGGGACCCACTGACACACATCCACCACCCGCATACCACCCCACCTGCTGTAGGTTGTAATTATACCCACTGTACTCACCCCCTTGTGGCTGCTGTGATGCCCTCAAGCGCCCATTCAGCTCAGGATAGGCCTCCGTCAGTATGCGTACCATCAGGGGGGTCAGGGTTCGATGAACACCCCTTTCTCATTGGGGGGCCTTCCCCAGCTGGGCCTCTGCCGTCTTCCATGCCCAGAGCCTCAGGTCCTCCCACTGTTTGCGACAGTTGGTGCTCCACCTGCCAGTGACCCCCAGGATCCTCACGTCCTTGTCGATGGCACGCCACATACCTTTCTTTTGAATGGCGCTGACCTGCTGAGGCAATACAAACAGGAAAACACCATTTGACAAACATTCCAGCCAGTTACACATATGGCCACCATACCCATTTCCATCACCACTGGCACACACATAGCCCAGCACACAACGAGTACACCGCAAAGAGGACATCCATCCTCCCCCTTACACAAGGTCTTCACACACATAACTCCATGCATTCATGCCACATGCATTGTGCCTAGTGTGTACCTACCTGTTGGCCTGGAGGCCCATACAGCAGTCCGTACTGGGGTAGGACCCCATCCACCAGTCTCTCCATTACAAGTTTACCAAATGCATACTCCTGTTGTGGCTCCAATGTTCAGTTTGTGACAGCCTCCTCACTCTTGTGTCCTTTAGATAGCTGTGGCTGAATAGGAGATGGAGACATACCCCCGTGTACAGACCTCAGTGGACCCCGGTGGACTTGGCTACACTGAAGGACAGGCACATTATACTCACCTATATACTGGACAGGGCCACAATCACAGAGCTGTGTGCCCAATTGGAGCCTGACCTGATATCTGCTATCCGTCACCCCACTGGAACCCCCCCTCTTGTGCAAGTGCTGTCTGCACTCCATTTCCTGGTAACTGGTTCTTTCCAAGTGACAGTGGTCTTGGCAGCAGGAATGTCACAGCCAATGTTCCCAATAGTGCTGACAAGAGTGTTGTCTGCCATGATAAAACACATATGCATCTACATTGTTTTCCCCCAGGTTGAGGATTTGTCCACAGTGAAGGCCAGGTTTTATGCAATGGGACATATCCCCAAAATAATTGGGGTAATTGATGGTATACATATTGCATTTGTCCCCTCCCGCCAGAGAGCAGTGTTCAGGAATCGTAAGAGTTCCCATTCCATGAATGTTCAGATGGTGTGCTTGGCGGACCAGTACATCTCCAACGTCATTTGCTAATTATCCTGGGACAGTGAATGATGCCTTTGTCCTGAGGAATAGCATCATCCCAAATGTGATGGCCCAACTACAGAGGCACAGGGTGTGGCTAATAGATGAGCCTTGGTCCCCATCCAGTGTATGTTAGTGTATGCCTCTGGTGTTAACCTCATAGGATTGTGTGTGGCTAAATGTTGTCCCTCAATATTTGCAGGTGACTCTGGTTACCCAAACCTATCATGGCCGCTGACTCCAGTGAGGAATGCCAGGACAAGGGCAGAAGGACGTTATAATGAGGCGCGTGGACGAACCAGAGTAATAATTTAAAAGAAATTTGGCCTCCTGAAAGCCAGGTTCTGGTACCTCCATCTAACAGGTGGATCCCTGTGCTACTCACCCAAGAAGGTCTCCCAGATAGTAGTGGCATGCTACATGTTGCACAACCTGGCCCTCAGATGCCATGTCCCTTTTCTGCAGGAGGAAGAGCCTGACGATGCCCCTGTGGCAGCAGTAGACCCTGTGGACAGTGAGGATGAGGAGGCAGAGGATGAAGACAACAGAACGTCAGTTGTACAACAGTACTTCCAATGACAGACAGGTAGGACAGTGTAACTTTACATTTCAATGACTTTGATTGTACTCTGTGTGGGAATGGCCTGCTGATATTTCCCACTTCTATGCCTAATTACTGTTACCTCTGGCAATTCATTTTGCAGATGTTGGTGAATTCACATATGCTCCTAGTGTGATCACTACAGCCAGCTACAGGTCATTAATTTATGCTCATCGTATGTACAGTTAATTAGCAATGTTTGTACCTGTTTCAATGAATACATATTTGATATACCTGACATACTCCAAATGGATTTATTTCAAAGGGTGTTTATTGAAGTGCTAACATATATGGGGAAAGTGCAATGGAATGGGGTGATGGTGGAGGAAAGTCCAGGGTATGGTTCCAGTCTGTTTGTAGCACAGGTGCATTGTCCAAGGGGACATTGGAAGGGGAGCAATGGCAGTTCAAAGTGGACAGGGTGACTGAGTGGGACACAAGGGTGACAACCAGGAGAGTCTCATTTCCTGGTGGGGGTCTTGGCAAGTGTCTCTGGCTTCTGTCTGGATCGCAGGGAACGTTTGCGGGGTGGTTCACCTTCTGCAGGGGAAGGGATGCTTGTGGCCTGTGAGACCTTTTTACATGCTCTGGTAGTGAAAAACTCACATATTCGTTTTTCACCACATTGATGCCTACCTCTCCCATAGGATAACATTGGGATTGCTTATTACATTTAATAAGTGCTAAAGTTTGGCCAGGAGGATAAAGGAAATTCATATTTGGGATCAAAGAAATTGTAATTTAAACTGCTTCAACAGCACAGTCAGTACCATTGACTACAAGAGGCACTCGTAAACAGTATTCTAAGGTCAATACTTATAATCTTGTTATAGATTCGAATAAGGCAGTACTCATACGCAGATAATCAATCAATCATAATTGAGTTTAAATATTGCTACAAGAAAAAAGAAAGAAGAATAATGTTCGTCCTGAATATCAGTGTCCTTATTATACAATCAATGTCCAAATCCAAAGAGACCGAGTGATCAAATTTCGTTGCTCCCAGCTTCTTGACCAAAGTTCAGATTTCTTCAATCCAACTAAATCATGTTCTTTAATGGTATCTTGTGGTTTGTATTAATTCCACTCCTTGTTCAGATCCACAGCCAACACGTGTTTCGTCAGGGAATTTCCCAATGACTTCCTCAGGGCACTATTATATAGGTCCAAGATACATATCAGAGGTATTCTTTACTATCGTATCCAAGTAGCTCCTATTCTGAAATATCTTATAAATAAACATGCAGCATATCCAATGTTCTACAACCCAATGCGAGTGCGCGTAGGGTTGTACATTATCAAAACGCCAAATATAGCAACTCCGCGTCCAAAACCGAAGACGCTATATTTGGCGTTTTGATAATGTACATTATCAAAATATTTGGATTGAAAAAAATCTGAACTTTGGTCTTGGAATATACAAGAAGCTGGGAGCAACGGAATTTGATCACTCGGTCTTTTTGGATTTGGACATTGTATAATAAGGACACTGATATACAGGACGAACATTATTCTTCTTTCTTTTTTCTTGTAGCAATATATAAACTCAATTATGATTGATTGATTATCTGCGTATGAGTACTGCCTTATTCAAATCTATAACAAAATGATAAGTATTGACCTTAGAATACTGTTTACGAGTGCCTCTTGTAGTCAATGGTATTTATGAGTGTTTTTGCACATATTAAGGCCCAGGGGTGGGGTCTTTCAAGGGTGCACCATCAAAGGATATACCTTTTTGTGATTTCTTTACCTGATGACCCAGAGCGCCTAATTTCTCCCATTTAAGTACACCCACACATAATTAGAAATTAACAGCACAGTCAGATATAAAATCATAATTTTGAAATGCCACTTTAGAAAGTTAGAATTTTCCTGCCCTTGGCTATTTTGTGCTTGCAACCTGTTCCTGGGTCATATAACTAGGTGTAGTTGGAAGTTGGAATTATTTTCTTCCTCCTAGACAGCAACACATTTGACGGAGTAAGTGGCCCTGGATGGGTCATCACTGGCAGGATATGGGGGGTGGAGCTGAGCACAGTCCCACTTGTAAATGAGTGGGCTGTGCCCTGCCTTCACATAAAGGACTTCATACTACCTTACTGTGCCTGTAATCAGGCTGGAGCAAGGGAAGGGGAGGTAAGGTATTCTAAGCACTTCAATGGAAATCTCTAGAAACTTTCCCTACTGCAAAGAAGGCACCAAGTAGTAAAAAAGGACTGTTTGCTGTGTACTTCGGAAGAATCCTCTGCTACTCTTATAATGACTCTGCTGCACCTACAAGCACTTTTCTGCTGCATGTACAAGGACTTCTCTGCTGTCTGAAGCCTCCCTTGGAACCTCAGAGGCCTGCCCTGCTGCTTGAACCCTGTTCCATATATTGAACCCAGGTCTACCAGAGTGAATTCAAAGGCCAGTTGGCTGGCCTCCTGATCGGAACTTCATTGATAGAAAAGGCTCCAACCAGTTGCACCTGTATCCAGCCTGAGTAAGTTCTGACCCTCCTAGTGGTGCCTCTCCAGTTCTGACCCCTTGGAAGTGGCGCTAAAGGTGCCCAGCTAGTCAAAATCCAAAGCGTGGGCATTGTAAAAAGTTTGCATAAAAACTGCTCTGACTTTCACTTTTCTCACTCTCATTTCTCAAAAGCTACTTAATGGATTTGCACCAAAACATGCAAAGGCACATTCTTGAATAAAGTGGTACTTTTATGACCATTTTGGTGTAATTCTATTAACCTGATTGTTCTCTAACATTATGGAAAGATTTCTATGTAAGCTAAAATGGAAAATGTCCCTTTTCTGAGCCCCCTATTTTGTCCTCCATTTGACTGAACTGGATGAACATTTTATGGAATGTTTTGTGCTGCTATAATGTTTTTATAGAGGATGTATAAAGGGTAACTGTGTAATAATGTCCAGTATTGCCATCAAAGAGTTCCAGTGACATCATAAACCATAAGGCTGAAGGTTGACTGGTTTGTAATTGACACCAAAATCCCGCCATGGCAATGTGTGACCACATTACACAAGTTACCCATTATGTTTTTAATAACCTTTTATTTTGGGGTAGTGCCCTTCAAAGTGAACCTAACAATTGGCAGTGATTGGAATGAAAATGGATTTGCCAAACTTTCATAAAAAATTGGGTGATAAAACAATGGGCAATCGTAAATGCAAGATGATTTGTTTGGTTCGATGCTGTAGCACTTGCACCTTTATGGATTTTATTTATTTCCCAAAAAACTTGCAGATTTTACATAAAGTTGTTTCTAAATCAAATGGATAAAAATAACAGTGACAACGGGGGCAGAGAATGTGAACTGCATTTAGTTAAATAACTTTGCCAGATCATTTGGTCCCAATGCCACATAATCCTAGTATTCATGACAGAGGTTAAGCTCTGTAGAGTGGTATGTAGCTGTCAATCTGATGATGAAATCTGTATTTCTCTGAAAACCATGAAATATTTTCAGTAATCCATTGTTCCCTGAGACATATCTATTTTTATACCACTGAATTGTGTTCAATAAAAGCACCATTGAAATATGTATAGTACATAATGGGTAACAGTGTAATATGATAAAATAGTCCAATATTGTCATGAAGAGGATCTAGTGACATTATAAACCACTAATGAATGGTTTGTAAATATTACCAGACTCCTGAGATTGCAAAATAGGATGATATAACAACTATTACAATGTATATGTCTTTTAATACTACATATTTATTTTGGGGCGTGAGCTTAGAAATTTGTTTTATTAAGTGCACCTAAATATGAGCACTGATTAGAATTACAGTGGTTAGATTTTGTTTACCTATCATTAATAAATTATTGATGAAACAATGGCTAATACTTAGGGCCAGTAGATTTATACGATTTTGTCACTGCAGCATTCACCACATGATAGATTTAAGA
This sequence comes from Pleurodeles waltl, assembly GCF_031143425.1. Lineage (NCBI taxonomy): Eukaryota > Metazoa > Chordata > Amphibia > Caudata > Salamandridae > Pleurodeles > Pleurodeles waltl. The sequence goes on from NC_090444.1 coordinate 1,459,396,715, forward strand.
CATTTGTCACATAATTTGCTACAACTCATGACATCTGGAGATTTAACATAAACTGTTGTTTTTTCTATCTGAAATGGAAGAACATATACAGACGGAGAATGTGCCACATAATGTACTCTTTTTGCTGAATAATTTCAATAACCATGCTACAAAATTGGAACCCCATACCACATTTGCACACGGTCACAGTGCTATATGCTAATCAATTCCATTTTAAGATGTAGAGCAGGGCCATGATTCCTGAGTCAAAGCCTTGGTCCGGTCATGATGCCCCACCCACCAGTCAAAATGGTATGAAATAGCATTTTACACTAATCGGATCTGTTTAGGTCATGTTTTTTTATCTGCTGTAACCAATAGCATTTAACCATAACCAAAATATAAGGGATGAAATCCATATTATGAGGCAGAAGTGCAGTAACTAGGTTTTATTAGTATGGCCTCAGATGTTTTTCTTTTCTCCATAAATGAGCTATGTAATTGAAATTGTGAGGCATAATGCAATGTCTTTTTGAGTTACTTGAACTCTACTCTGTTAGTAAATGTGAGAGTCTGTCGTCATTAGTAAACTTGTTCCAAAAAAAAAAAAAAGTTTAATTGTGCCATATTATGCACACTGTTATGTCATAAATATATATGTGGGAGACTTCTAAGTTTAAAAAGGCTGGCACAACACTAGCACAATTAAGAAAACTGCACTCACTTGTTCCACCTAGCTACAATTTGGCAAATCAAGTTTCATGCAGACCCGAGAAGCAATAATAGTGTGAGAGTTGATGGAAAAAGTTGCATCTCCCATTTTAACTACCATAATGCGTTTTCCTAACTGGAATTATAATCATTTTATCATAAAACTAGAAATGTATTCAGAATACATCCTTAACCCTGTTCAGTAGCAGGTGTTGGTTGGGCTTCAAAGACCTAATATGAGAACGGCATTTTTTATCATTAATTGGAAGACTGGTCAAGAACCCAGGTTTGGAAATAATTGGCAGAAACAGAATTTTGGAAATTAAATTATCCATGTTGGAATAATTATTCTATTCTCTTTGTTCAGTGGGTTGTCTGAGTACCAGACCATAGAACCAAATGTTGTGGCTGGCGGGGAATACAACATTTTTTGTGCTTGCCAGGAGCAGATGTAATGCTCATTCTATGAGTTTTGAAAGCAAAAAGGAAACTGTCTATAAGGGGTCAGAGGGAAACCTCTTCTTTCAAAATCAAAAAATGCAGTTCTTTACATAGTATGCAGTTCTCAGCCAGCGTTTGTGGATCTAAGGACTTACTTAGAGCAAAGCCTTGGTCTGTAAAATCCAGCTTGTGTCTTCATGTCCGAAATGTATTTGTAAAAAAAACATACAGCTACATAGCTAAACCCTGCAGCTCCATGGTGAGTTGAGTAGATGGCTGTTCGCAACAGGGTTTGGCAAACCAGTCTGCTCAGCCCACACACAACCTAACCATAGGCCAAGCCATGCAAGCAACTCCTGCACGTTCCAAAAGGTTGCACACAATGGTTGGTAGTCTCCATGCAGGGCTGAGTATAGGGCCTGGAACCTGCAGACGTGTTACGTGAATAGACAAAAGCTATTTTATTAAGAGTTGGTTATAACGGAGGTTTATGCTGTACTTTAATGAGTAAACCATGTAGAGAAAACGTTCAACTTTATCCCGGTCATAAGGCACCTTTTCCACCTCAGTGCTGAGCCTTCTCTCTTGATTTTGAGGTCAGTTCATTCATAAGCTCCTGTTGGCGTGTATGACCTTAATAAGTAAACCTAAAAGGGAACGTGAATAGGTCGATGAACCTTTTGACTACCCTTAAAATGTTCCCACCACATATCCATGTGCAGATCAATATTGGATGACAAACAATAACATAAGTAATCCATAGTAGTCTGTAATTGTCACACACCATGACCTTGCAGTCATAAATAACCACACAATTATGTAAAAGTTAGAATATTTATTTCCCTGTATCAAAACAATGATAATGTCAAGTAGGTTAATCTAAAATTAATTTGATAGACATACAGAAACAACACTGGCTGACCAAAGCAACAAAAGAATCGCAATCTAATCAAGGCTTTGGCTACTACACATTCCAACATTACGGTAAACATTAATAACAAGAACAACTGCGCAAAAGGTATTACATACATTTAGATTCAGCAAAGAAAAGATATCAGTTGTTATTTCATATTGGGAACTTTATCAGTGAGAAATCCAACTAACACCAGATTAGAATTAGTATGCTGGGCTTCATGCAAAACAATTTAGTCAACACAAATTTAGAAAAACATCTAACTATGGCTCTGTCAAATATAGATGTTGGTACCTAGAAACAAAAGCAAATAGACATAGCAACCAATATCATAGTCAATATACCTAACCTCAGTTAGAGTCAGCAAGCTGTGGCATTCTTTGTCAACAGGACATCAGTCTGATCAGCAAGACATCAGGAGTCAGCATCAAAGTTCAGGAAAGGCAAAGTCTTTTAAGCAATAAAGTTAAGCAAGTCTCTTCCTAAGACGGAAAATGGGCAAATGGGGTAAATGAGGTGTCAAATGGCAAAATGCTGTCCTCTTCTCTGTGCAGTCTGCCTAAGTTAGATTTCCTAAAACTAATTCCTAAGTCCCTATTGGTCAAGGGATCACATGTTCACACTTTGTCCACTAAAACTAAAGCTTCAAATCTACATGTATTACTAGTACATGTTTACATGTCGATGATTGGCTCCTTGTGTCCCGTTCTCATCGCCTGGCTCGTAAGGTAACAAATTTGTTACAGTGTATACTTCAGTCAGTGTCTTCATTGTATTCTCCTGAGAAAGTTAGTCTTACACACATCACATTAACAATGTTGCATTAGCAAGTACAGCATCTCCTAGCAAGCAGTTCTCATAAGAAAGACTTTTAGCTATGAGCATATTTGTCAGAACAGTGGAAAATCACAGTTTAAGTCTCTAAGCAGACATTTTATTAACCCCTTAGCTGCTGGGCCTTTTCCCCCCCAGTGCTGAGCCCTTTTTTGGCTATTTGGGGTAGTTCGCGCTTAGGGCTTCATAACTTTTTGTCCACATAAGCTAACCACGCCAAATTTGCGTCCTTTTTTTCCAACATCCTCGGGATTCTAATGGTACCCAGAGTTGGTGATTTCCCCTGGAGGAGACCAAGAAAATAGCAAAAATACTGTGAAAATTTAGTTTTTTCCAAAAAAATGGGAAAAAAGGGCTGCCGAAGAAGGCTTGTGGTTTTTTCCCTGAAAATGCCATCAACAAAGGGTTTCTGGTGCTGAAATCACTATCTTCCCACCTTTCAGGAACGGGCAGACTTGAATCAGAAAACCAAATTTTTCAACACAAATTTGGCATTTTACTGGGACATACCCCATTTCTACTATATTTGGTCCTTTCAGCCTCCTTCCAGTTAGTGACAGGAATGGGTGTGAAACCAATGCTGGATCCCGGAATGCTAAACATTTCTGAAAACTAGACAAAATTCTGAATTCAGCAAGGGGTCATTTGTGTAGATCCTACAAGGTTGTCCTACAGAAAATAACAGCTGAAATAAAAAAATATTGAAATTGAGCTGAAAACAACAGCCATTTTTCTTTATGTTTTACTCTGTAACTTTTTCCTGCGATGTCAGATTTCTGAAAGCAATATACCGTTTTGTCTGCTGGACTCTTCTGGTTGCGGGGATATAAAGGGCTTGTAGGTTCATCAAGAACCCTAGGTACCCAGAGCCAATAAATGAGCTGCACCCTGCAGTTGGTTTTCATTCTATACTGGGTATACAGCAATTCATTTGCTGAAATATGAAGAGTGAAAAAGAGGTATCAAGAAAACCTTTGCATTTCCAAAATGGGATCAAGATAAGGTTTTGAGGAGCAGTGGTTATTTGCACATCGCTGAATTCCGAGATGCCCATACTAGCATGTGAATTGCAGGTCATTTCTCAAATAGACGTCTTTTTTACACACTCTCTTATATTTGGAAGGAAAAAATGTAGAGAAAGATAAAGGGCAATAACACTTGTTTTGCTATTCTGTGTTCCCCCAAGTCTCCCGATAAAAATGATACCTCACTTGTGTGGGTAGGCCTAGTGCCCGCGACAGGAAATGCCCCAAAACACAACATGGACACATCCTATTTTTTTTATAGAAAACACAGCTGTTTTTTCCAAAGTGCCTACCTGTAGATTTTGGCCTCTTGCTCAGCTGGCACATAGGGAAACCTACCAAACCTGTGCATTTCTGAAAACTAGAGACCTAGGGGAATCCAAGGAGGGGTGACTTGCGGGGCTCGGACCAGGTTCTGTTACCCAGAATCCTTTGCAAACCTCAAAAAGTGGCTAAAAAAACAAGTTTTCCTCACATTTCGGTGACAGAAAGTTCTGGAATCTGAGAGGAGCCACAAATTTCCTTCCACCCGGCGTTCCCCCAAGTCTCCCGATAAAAATGATACCTCACTTGTGTGGGTAGGCCTAGCGCCCGCGACAGGAAACGCCCCAAAGCGCAACGTGGACACATCCAAATTTTTGGAAGAAAACAGAGGTGTTTTTTGAGAAGTGCCTACCTGTAGATTTTGGCCTCTAGCTCAGCCGGCACCTAGGGAAACCTACAAAACCTGTGCATTTCTGAAAACTAGAGACCTAGGGGAATCCAAGGAGGGGTGACTCGCGGGGCTCGGACCAGGTTCTGTTACCCAGAATCCTTTGCAAACCTCAAAAAGTGGCTAAAAAAACAAGTTTTCCTCACATTTCGGTGACAGAAAGTTCTGGAATCTGAGAGGAGCCACAAATTTTCTTCCACCCGGCGTTCCCCCAAGTCTCCTGATAAAACTGATACCTCACTTGTGTGGGTAGGCCTAGCGCCCGTGACAGGAAACGTCCCAAAGCGCAACGTGGACACATCCAAATTTTTGGAAGAAAACAGAGGTGTTTTTTGAGAAGTGCCTACCTGTAGATTTTGGCCTCTAGCTCAGCCGGCACCTAGTGAAACCTACCAAACCTGTGCATTTCTGAAAACTAGAGACCTAGGGGAATCCAAGGAGGGGTGACTCGCGGGGCTCGGACCAGGTTCTGTTACCCAGAATCCTTTGCAAACCTCAAAAAGTGGCTAAAAAAACAAGTTTTCCTCACATTTCGGTGACAGAAAGTTCTGGAATCTGAGAGGAGCCACAAATTTTCTTCCACCCGGCGTTCCCCCAAGTCTCCCGATAAAAATGATACCTCACTTGTGTGGGTAGGCCTAGCGCCCGCGACAGGAAACGCCCCAAAGCGCAACTTGGACACATCCAAATTTTTGGAAGAAAACAGAGGTGTTTTTTGAGAAGTGCCTACCTGTAGATTTTGGCCTCTAGCTCAGCCGGCACATAGGGAAACCTACCAAACCTGTGCATTTCTGAAAACTAGAGACCTAGGGGAATCCAAGGAGGGGTGACTTGCGGGGCTCGGACCAGGTTCTGTTACCCAGAATCCTTTGCAAACCTCAAAAAGTGGCTAAAAAAACAAGTTTTCCTCACATTTCGGTGATAGAAAGTTCTGGAATCTGAGAGGAGCCACAAATTTTCTTCCACCCGGCGTTCCCCCAAGTCTCCCGATAAAAATGATACCTCACTTGTGTGGGTAGGCCTAGCGCCCGCGACAGGAAACGCCCCAAAGCGCAACGTGGACACATCCACATTTTTGGAAGAAAACAGAGGTGTTTTTTGAGAAGTGCCTACCTGTAGATTTTGGCCTCTAGCTCAGCCGGCACATAGGGAAACCTACCAAACCTGTGCATTTCTGAAAACTAGAGACCTAGGGAAATCCAAGGAGGGGTGACTTGCGGGGCTCGGACCAGGTTCTGTTACCCAGAATCCTTTGCAAACCTCATAAAGTGGCTAAAAAAACAAGTTTTCCTCACATTTCGGTGACAGAAAGTTCTGGAATCTGAGAGGAGCCACAAATTTCCTTCCACGCGGCGTTCCCCTAAGTCTCCCGATAAAAATGATACCTCACTTGTGTGGGTAGGCCTAGCGCCCGCGACAGGAAATGCCCCAAAACAGAACGTGGACACATCACATTTTTTCATAGAAAACAGTACCCACCTTTGGATTTTGGCCTCTAGCTCAGCCGGCACCTGGGGAAACCTAGCAAACCAGCACATTTTTGAAAACTAGAAACCCAGGGGAATCCAAGATGAGGTGACTTGTGGGGCTCGGACCAGGTTCTGTTACCCAGAATCCTTTGCAAACCTCAAAATGGGGCTAAAATACCAAGTTTTCCTCACATTTCGGTGACAGAAAGTTCTGGAATCTGAAAGGAGCAACAAATTTCCTTCCACCCAGCGTTCCCCCAAGTCTCCCGATAAATATGATACCTCACTTGTGTGGTTAGGCCTGGTGCCTGCGACAGGAATAGATCACACAACGGTCAATGTTGGTCCTTACGTGAGGCAGCTGTTGACCCTGGGGTGATCCATTCCTGACACAGGCACTAGGTGTAGGCACTCAAGTGGGGTAGTGTTTTTATCAGGACAGGTGAGGAGTCACTGGGTGGTAGGAATGTTGTGGATCCCAGCATATTCCTGTAGTTTGTGTGACAGAAATGCGAGAAAAATAGAGTTTTTTTTCAACATTTCAGCTTTGCAGGGTATTCTGGGTAAGAAAACTTTGGGGAATCCACACAAGTCACACCTCTGTGGACTCCCCCGAATGTCTAGTTTCCAGAAATGTTTGGGTTTAGTGTGTTTCTCTATATGGCCGCCGAATCCAGGACCAAAAACACAGGTGCCTGTCTTACAAAACCAGTTTGTTTTGCCATAGACAATTTTGATGTCTCCACAATATGAATTGGGTGGTGGAATTTGGGGCTGAACTAAATTGGTGAGCTCCCAAGAGAGCACTCTCTCTCTGCTTGCCGCCGCATTCACCTGCTCTCTGGGTTGGCCTAACCCACTATTACCCAGTTGCACGAACAGCTTGCGAAGGGACATCAGGACTGTCCTCATCACCTCCCTCATAATGTACTGGAAGAGGAGTTTTCGAATGGGACTCCTCTGACTGAAAAATCACTCCCAGAGTCTGCGCCATTGTCCTATCCCTCAGATGCTGTCTCAGTATCTGATGTCTCAGTCTCTGATCCTATGTCAGAGCGGTCCTCTATAACCCGAGTGCAGGCAGCAGTCATCCATCAAGATGTCATCTCTGCTATTGGCTAAACTGTTGCTCTAAAACACTAGCCTACGTAGACAGTCACAAAATCGATGGTGTGTGTGAGATACGTGCAACAGTAGAGGCCACCTTACCTGCGCTTCTTCCCTCAATCAGCACGTACTTTCAAGACACTCAAAAAACACCTTGTCACATACCATTCGTCACAGTCTTTAGCACCTCCTGCGCCCAGTCCAACAATCATTATTGGTGCTCCCACTCCCTCCTCCTCAGATTCCCTCATTACCACCCAGCAAAAGTGTCCTTCATCTCTCCATAGACTTTACTAATGTACTCAGCTATTTACATAAAATACAGATGTGCTCTTTGCAGTAGGCATATAAACCTTCTGCGCTTCTTTATGGCACTAAAACTGCCACTAGACAAGTCGGACCCTTTTCCCCCCAGGGAAACCACACACATATTGACAAAAGTGATGTATATATGACAGCCAACCACCTGAAACTCAACTCAAGCAAAACCGAAATAATCCTCTTTGGCCCACACAAAAACACCTGGGACCCCCCATGGTGGCCCACCACGCTAGGCCCTGCACCCACCCCGCCAACTACGCACGCAACCTCAGCATCATCCTAGACTCCTCCCTCTCTATGACCCAACAAATCAACGCTCTTACCTCCTCATGCTTCAACAAACTCCGTATACTGAAAAACATTCAAATGGATCCCCACAGAGACCAGAAAAACTGTCACTCACGCACTCATCAGCAGCAGGCTTGATTACAGAAACGCCCTCTACGCCGGCACCACTCTAAAACTCAAGTGCAAACTACACGCATCCAGAACTCAGCAGCACGACTCATCCTCGACCTCCGCCGACACGAACACATCTCTCCACACCTCAAATCCCTCCACTGGCTCCCCATTGACAAAAGGATCACCTTCAAGATCCTCATCCTCACACACAAATCACTCCACAACACAGGCCCTGCCTACCTCAACGAGAGTCACCTTCCACACCCCCACACGAAACGTCCGCTCAGCTGACCTCTCTCTCGCCTCTGTCCCCCGCATCAAACACACCACCACCGGGGGCAGATCCTTCTCCTACATTGCACCCAAAACCTGGAACGCACTCACAACCCACATTCGCAGGACCCAAAACCTACTTCTTTTCAGGAAGGGCCTCAAAACCTGGCTTTTTGAACAGTGAACATCCTAGCCCCTTTCCCTCCCCCCGTCCCCCCCCCCAAGGCGCCTTGAGACCCTCACAGGTGAGTAGCGCGCTTTATAAATCTCTTTGATACAGATCTTCCTATATATATATATATAAATATATATATATATATATATATATATATATATATATATATCTACATAGATATATCTATAGATATATCCATGTACCTAGATATATCTATCTACATAGATATATATATATATAGATATATACATATATTTTTTTTAGTTGTTGTATGGTTTCCTTGGGGCCAAAATGGCCCCCAGGGAAACCCTACAACATCTAAAAAAAAATTGCCCCCACAGGGGGTCACCCTGCCCACGGGCGACCCCCTGTCATTTCATTTTTATTTATTTATTTTTTTGAGAAAAAAAAAAATCCCCTGGGGGGGGCGCGATCCCAGGGGGCACCTACCTTTATTTTTATTAAAAAAAATTATGCCGGGGGGGCAGCCCGTTTTCCGGGGGGGCTGCCTCCCAAAAGTGAAATCCCTGGTGTCTAGTGGGGTTCCCTGGCCCCCGATCGCAGCTGTGCTGCGATCGGGGGCCAGGAAACTGTTTCAGAAGGCCTCGTAAGAAAGGGGAGACTCTCCCCTTTCTTACGAGGCCTTCTGAAACTGTTTCTGGCCCCCGATCGCAGCACAGCTGCGATCAGGGGCCAGGAAACACTTTCAGGAAGGCCTCGTAAGAAAGGGGAGTGTAAGAAAAGGCTGCTTCCTGCTTTCATGGGGAAAACACCTTTGCAACGTCAGCGCGCCTCGCGGCGCGCTGACGCCACAAAGGGGCGGGTGGGGGGCGGGGGGAGACACGGTAGCTTCCGTGTCTCCCGGGGGGAGTAAAAAAAATAAAATAAAATCCTCGGGTGCGACGCACCCGAGGATTTATTAATGCCCTTCCTGGTGTCGGCCACTGGTCGTGACCCGCACCAGGGAGGGTGTGTGGGCGTCGGCCAGTGGCCGACGCCCGCACCTAAGAGGTTAAACTCCTAAGATATACAGCCAAGACCTCTGCTAAGTTAAGGCCTACAATTAATAAAGCTAATACGTAATGCATAACCCTCCACATGACATATTACTACCTTAATCAAACATAGGCTCAACATTTCATATTATTAAACCATTAATAAAATACACTTTGTGAACACTGATGGCCATTCATGTGGTCACACTTTCAAATGCGTTCATTATTTTTCTCTAAATTATTACATTTTCTACGCAAATTCAACACTCAGAATACATGAATATTCACAAAAATTTCAATACTAAAATCAGTGTTAACAACCCCCCCTCTGATGACTAAATATGTCATCACACCAAATCTTCATTCACAAACATTTCAATCCCCTCAAATCTTTGTTCCCTTTCCAAAGTCTCTCTATACAAATGTTCCCTTTTCCTTTTTTCCCTCCTCTGATTATTCTTTGTCTTCTTTAATTTAATTTAATTCTTTTACACAATGTAGATATTCCCCATTCCAATTATGCAAGTCACAATAATCAATATCCCCTGTATTATTTGCAATAATGTTGCTGAGCCAGTTTCCCACTGAAGCAAAACCTTTGCCACCTTTCTCCCAAATACCTAGCTCTTTCAATTCTTTCAAATCAGCACTCTTATTAGTCAGATTAGTAAGTAAGCTTCTAATGTCTTTACTATTGTTAGGAATGAATGAACAGCAATACCTAGAATTAAGCAATTTGCAAACTCTGCCATCCTTCGCTAAAAGAATGTCTAACGCAAGGCGGTTCTGAAAAGTCATAGCTCTTTCAGCAGCTAATTCAGTATCTATCAGCAGTATGGCTCCTGAAAAATTTGTCAGCATGTTATCCACAATAGTGGACAACTTTTGAATCTTTATAGAATTTAGAACTCCTGCAGAAGGTATCATTGCTCCAAGTACATCTCTCACTGTACCAGAAGTAGACTCTCTCCTTCATCTAATATGATGTAATTCAGTCACTTTCAGAAATCTCTTTAAAAAGTTTGGGGAAAACTATCCCCAAGTAACATGCGCCATACCATCTTCTTGGAAGACGGTAATAAGCAATAAGACCACAGATGTGATATATCCCAGTAATTGGTGGATCTTGTCCATTCAACATAATTGTCCATTTACTCTGAAACAAAACACATGTCTGCATTCACTCGTTTCCACAAACAAAGTGTCAGTGCGAGATTTAGGCCGATATACACAAAGTTTCCCTACATGTTGCGCATCTTAAGCTAATTTCCCTTGTGTTTTTTTGCACTATAAGCATAATCATTAGTGTAAGTCCTTTTCTCTAAGCCCTTTTCTAATTTCTCCTTCAATGCCTTTCTCCTGTCATCTGTGTGATCTAAGAAGAAGCTATTTTCCAAGGGAGTAAACAAGCATGTCAGGTAATTCCTGTGAGCGTAAGCTGTGCCAAAAGTTAATGTAGGTTCAAAGAAACCTCTAACTAATACGTTGTCATTATCCGTAGCTATTTTACTCAGGTACCTAATTTTGGGGACTAACGAAAACACCACATCGTGGTTGGAGTAAAAATACTAAATGTACTCCTGGTTACATAATCTAGTTAGTAACAAACCTGAGCTTGTCCCATAAATTAGAGGCAAAATGTAATAAGTAACTCCTTCTTTGACTGATGAAGGGATCTACATACACACACAAAAATTATTCGCATCCATTGTCTCAACATACTCACCCAGCAAGCGATAGAAGACATTAGAAGAAAGTTCCCTTGTGCATTACTACCTTTGTGCAACTATTTCTCATCTAACCCAAACTTCTCTATAGCCGTTAAAGCAGTAGTTGTCTCTAAAGCTGAAGTATGGTTGGCTTTCCTCTTGTCAAGAACAGTCATGCCCACAATCAATATGACAAACAATATCACACACACAATTACCAAACCAATGCTAATATATTTACAGCACCTGTTCTTCCTACCCTGCTGACTAATGTTACTCATGAACTGCAAAGAATCAGAAAGCGGAAGAGAAAATTTAGAAAACATGCAGCAAAAATCGAAAACAAAAACAAAAATCTTCTTTCAGCAGTTATTTACAGCTTTCAGTCTCACTTCCAGGATCCTTTGTCAAAAATTGGTTAAACAGCTTGTCAAAATCAGGGTTTCAAAAAAGTCTAATCGGGTTATCAAAAGTCTTTTCCAGTTACTTTCAACAGTCTCTTTCTCTTTGTACCTTTTGTCAATTTTTGTTCCAACACTTCAGTTCATCAGTTTCCTTCAAGTGCCAACATATTGACCTGGAATGTCTCAATCAAAACAAAAAGACAAAAAATCATTCTGCCATTCACTAGCAGTTGCATGCACCCATTCAGGACCTGTGCACCTTCGAATTGCTACTCTCTTTCATTTCAACTTTCGATCTCCATTCAATTCTCCTTAAGTTAGGTCTTCTCTCCTGGTTTTTTCAACAACTGCTTCCTTTCTCTTTGGTTGTGTTTTTGGACACTTGTCTCCTTTTAGTGGCAATGCTCTTTTCAGTGTTGAACCTGAAACATCTTCGTGCTCTGCAGTGTTTTATCTTGATGGACTTGTAACTGGTCCAGGAGGCGTTAGATCACAATAGCTTTCATCCCTCTCAAATCTTTCCCCCTCTGTGTCATGCAACTGCTCTGTTTGTCTCTCAAAATCATCTACTTCTGGGAACGCCCTCCTCTGACCAGGCTCTCCTGCTGCCTCAGTTGAGATAGGCTCACTGTTACCTTCCTGGAGGTCTTCTCCCTCATCTCTCACAGGAGTGACTAAACTATCTACAATGGGCTCATATCCAGCCTCAGTTCCTCTTTCTTCTCATTCCGTTTCTAAGGCTTGCCTTGTCAACTCTTCTTTATTGTCCAAAGAAAATGCCACTTTCTTTGTGTGGCTGACGTGGATCCAGTTCGGAACTCCAGCCCACTTCACAGCTGTGGTGGTAGTCAGAACTACCTGGAACAGACCCTTCCATCGAGGCTCCAAACATGTTTTCCTCACATGTTTTCACACCACAACCCAGTCACCAGCTCTCAGCTTGTGCCCCGGGTCATGGATCAGTGGCAGTGTGGTGGCTTCCACCTGCTGAGAGAAAGAGCAAACCACATCAGCCAGACCCTTGCAGTAGCCAACACCATGTCATCTGTAATGCTGAAAAGTGCATTTGCAGGCTCCGCTGGCAACCTCACGGCTCGGCCCATGAGGATCGTATGTGGCGACAATCCTGTCTTCCTGTAGTGTGTGTTTCTCATAGTCATCAGAACTAAAGGAAGAGCGTCAGGCTGCTTCAAATTTGTGGACGCACACATCTTTGCAACTCTTGACTTCAAGGTACCATTCATCTGTTCCACTAGTCCTGATGCTTCGAGGTGGTAACTACAAAGCAACTTCTGCTCAATGTTCAATGCTGCAGACAGTAATGTAATTACTTCATTGTTGAAGTGACTTCCCCTATATGATTCTAAAGAGATCGGAAACCCAAAACGTGCTATCAGTTCCCTCAGCAGCAGTTTCGCTATTGTGAGACTGTCATTTTTTTGTGTAGGGTATGCTTCAATCCAGTGACTAAAGATGCATACAATCACCAGCACAACTCTCAAAACTCCACACACAGGCATCTCAATAAAATCCATTTGTAGTCTGCTGTATAGACCTCCTGCTCTAACAATGTGGCTCAAGTTTACCACTGTCCCTTTCCCCGCTTTTATCTGTTGGCAAATGACGCAACAATGGCAAACTGCTTCAGCAACCTGTCTAAACTTTGGGTTGAACCAATTATGCTTGAACAAATGAATCATGGCATCCCTCCCAAGATGTGCTTGACCATGATAATACCTAGCCATTTGGATAACAGACTATTGGGCAAAACCAACTGTCCCTCTTCTGAAACCCACAATTCATCCTATCTCTGTACACATTTCATTTTGCTCCATGAACGTTTTTCCTCCCTGTCAACATTATTTTGCAGTGTTTTCAATTCTTCCAATGTATCGATTACTTTCGATGCATAACTTGGACATGTTCTTCAGGTAACAATTCCCACTTATCTTTGAACGATATACAGTTCAATGCACAAAACCTTGTGACTTGATTCGTATCTCCATTTCCCATTGACACAAAGTCTTGCAATTTTATAAGTGCACTGCATTTCACCACAACAATCTTTTCAGGCATTTGGATGGCATGCAACAATTCTTTAATTCTCTCACCATTTCCCACTGGTGAACCAGAAGAGGTCATGAAACCTCTCTATGACCATAACTGGCCAAAATCTTGGACTATTCCAAATCTCAATTGGCTATCCGTGTGGATGGTAACTTTTAGCTGAGCAGAAACATAACACACTCTAGTAAGGGCTACCAGTTCTGCTACTTGTACAGAATACACTCCCTGAAGTCAAGATGCTTCCAGGATACCAGTAACTGTGCACACGGAATATGCTGCTCTCAGTGTCCCTGTATTGTCTCTTTGACAAGAAACATCTACAAAGATAATTTGGTCATTTTCCTCCAATCAGGTGTCTCTAATATCAGGTCTCGCTATTGTGCACAAGTCAGTTACCTCAAGACAATCATGTTCAATGTCTTCTCATTTTTCAATTTCAACATTTTCATTTGGAAGTAAGATTGCCGGGTTCAGCACTGCACATCTTTTCAATGATACATTTGGTGACCCTAGAATACTTGTCTCATGTCTGGTTAATCTTGCACCTATTGGGTATTGGGTTTTCGTCTTTGTAAGTAGGATCTCAATGGAGTGAAGGACCATGATAGTTAAGGGGGGTCCCATCACAATGCATTCACACTGTGTGAGGCTCTGCTCAACTGCTGCAACTGCACGCAAACAACCTGGTAAGGCTGCTGCGACTGGGCCCAAAATCGCTGAAAAATATGCTACTGGGCTGTTTACACCTCCATGGACCTGCGTCAAGACAGACAAAGAACATGCATCATGCTCATGACAAAACAATGTGAAAGATTTAGTGTAATCAGACATACCCAAAGCCGGAGCGTTGCACAGACTCTCTCTCAATTCAGAAAACGCTTTCATGCAAGCCTGGTCTAACACTATGGGAACTGTGACCTCCTTGTGTGTCAGCTTCTGCATAGGCTTGGAAATGACTGAAAAAATGGGAATCTATTGACGGCAGTAGCATACCATCCCTAAGAACATCCTAACATCTCTCTGTGTGGTCAGGGACTCATCTGTAATTTTGTCGTGACCCTTTCTCTGGATATGTTCCTTGATCTTTTCTTGATCTGGTGACCCAAATATTTCACCTCTTTCTGACAGTATTGCAATTTCAGTGGAGACAATTTATGACCATTCTTTCCCAAATGGTTCAGCAGGGCAATTGTATCATACTTGCACTCGTCCCTTGTTTTGGACGCAGTCAGTAAGTCATCAATGTACTGGACCAAGGTTGAGTGGAAAGGCAATTCCAAAGACTCCATATCCTTTTCAAGATCTGATTAAGTATGAAAACTTGGTCCTTCCATCCCGTTCTCATCATCTGGCTCACCAGGCAACAAATTTGTTGCAGCTTATACTTCAGTCAGTGTCTTCACTGTATTGTCCTGAGAAAGTTATTCTTACACACATTACATTAACAATGTTGCATTAACAAGTACATCATCTCCTAGCAAGCAGTTATCATGAGAAAGACTTTTGGTAACAAGCACATTAGGTCAGCACAGTGGAAAATCACAATTTAAGTCTCTAAGCAAACATTTTATTAAAAGTCGAAGAAATACAGCTTGACATGAGGCCGTGCAACTAGGCCAAGACCTCCGCTAAGTTAAGGCCTACAATTGATAAAGCTAAAACATAATGCACAACCCTCAATATGTCAAATAGACATATTACTACCTTAATCAAACATGAGCTCAACATTTCAAATTAAAAAGCCATTAATGAATACACTTCGTGGACACTAGTGGCCACTTGTGTTGTCACACTTTCAAATGCATGCATTAATTTTCTCTAGATTATTACATTTTCTACACAAATTCAACATGAATATTTGTTAAAATTTCAATACTAAAATCAGCGTTAACACCCCATAATTTTTCCACAAAAGCGCTCCATGACATATTTATTGTCCTTTTTCCCCAGGTTGGGAATTTTAAAGATACCCAGGATTTGTTGATTCCCCTGCAAGCAATTGAGAAAATTGCTATAACAATGCACAATATTGTTTTTTAAATGCAGACAATGTGCTGTCCATGAAAGTACGCATTTTTTGTCTCTGAATGGCATAAATGAAAGGCTTGGTGTAGCCCATTAAATTCAATCCATAATTACAATATTAAACCCCAAAACACTGCAATTGGCTATTTATGCACGTCTTAACTGTGGTTCAAATCATGCACTGTTGATGGCCTCACAAATCTTTACTTTTGACATCTCAAGTTACTTCAGAAGTGTCACAGGTGAGATCATCTACTACATCACTATTTATACATGTAAATTTGATCTTGATCATGCGTATGACTTTCAGTATCCCAGGAAACAGTTAAGGGTGTGCAGTTTGTATGAACATTGCCCAATAGCAGAGCACCACTGATAAACTGCTTTGTAGTTCTCATGTACAAATACACATGAGAACCTCTGATTTGTGGCTCTGAAAAGCAATACTTTTCATGACTTACAATTGCTCCAGATTTTTTGAGACTGTTGATCTACTTGGTCTATTTGTAATGGACCCCGTGAATCACAAGATGAATGTACGCCCTTATGTTTCTACTCCCCCTGTTCCAGCTCTAGCTAATCTAAATCCATGGGACCAAAGTGAGTCCAAAGATGATGATGTGAGGGATGTGGGAGAGGCTGCATCACTGCATGGACAGGCTTGTTATATGTGGATGTTATTCCTGCTTGCAGGGAATATGAGTGTTGTTAGATATGGGGTCTCTTGTTGGGAATCAGTTTACACCCTTTCTAAGTAGGGTCCCTCACTCTAGTCAGGGAGATACACAGCTCAGATAACCCCTACTCACCCCTTTGGTATCTCAGGCTTATGTCAGAGGCAAAGTATAAAGTATTTGTACCAACACTCACAATGAAAACACTACAAAAGGACTCCACACCAGTTCAGAAAAATAGACAATATTTGTCTAAATCAAACAAGACCAAAACAACAAAAATCCAATATACACAAGCAAAGATATGAATTATTAAAGTAAAAAGAGTCTTAATCCATAGGAATCAATGGATTCGTTTTTTAGTACAAAATGCCTGTTATGTGTCACAATAATAAATCCACACAGAGGAGTGTGTGTCAGAAAAGCAAGTGACGGGTTGATTCCTTACTCTCAAGTGAGGCTGTGTGTCAATTCTGTCTCTGCCAGGCAAGCGATGAGTCAGTTTTAAGACCAGCAGCCTCGGGTCCGTGCGGTGATGTTGAAGATTTTGACACCCAGGGATGATGCGTGGAGCTGTTGATGTGTCTATTTTACCGGCAATCTGTTGATTTTTCAGCGACAGTGCAGGCACTGTGTTGATTTTTCTGCCACTTACAGATGAGCATAGATTTTCCTCCGCAGATTACCAGCTTCCATTTTTTAAGGGCCCAGGGACTGGATTTAGCACCACTTAGCAAGTCAGGACTCTCAGTAGAAGAGCCCAGGCACTGGCAGATGAAGTCTTTGATGTCCCTGAGACTTCAGAATAGGGGATGAGCTCAGTACAAGCCCTTGGAGAAAATTCACAAGCAGGATTTCAGAAAGCAAAGTCCAGCCATTTCCCTCTTAAGGAATAAGCAGCAGGCCCGCACAACAAAGCAATAGACAGAGTGGCAGGTCCTCCTCAAGCAGCAAGCTCTTGCCAAAGGTTTCTCTTGATCCAGAAGTAACCTGAAGTGAAGGGGTCAGCAGTCTAATACTTGTACTCTTTTCTGACTTTGAAGTAGGGAAACTTCAAAGGAAAGGCTTTGTAATACACAAGACCCTGTCTCTTCTTTGTCCTGCCCAAGACACACACCAGGGGGTCAGAGTCTGTATTGTGTGATGGCAGTCACAGCCCTTTCAAGTGCAGGTGTCAGCTCCTCCCCCCATTCTAGCCCAGCAAGACTCATCGGGCTATGCAGGTGAGTGAATTCACAAACAGCCCACCTGTCAGTCTTACCCAGACATGGATTCCACAGGGAGGCATAGGCACAGAATGGTTAAGCAAGAAAATGCCCACTTTCTAAAACTGGCATTTTCAAAGAGACAATCTAATAACAAACTCCATCAAAAGATGTATTTTTAAATTTTGAGTTTAGAGACCCCAAACTCCACATCTCCACCTGCTTCCAATGGGAAACTACACTTAATGGTTATTTAAAGGCAGAACCCATGTTAACCTATGGGAGAGATAGGTCTTGCAATAGTGAAAACCGAATGTGGCAGTATTTCACTATCAGGACATGTAAAACACACCAGTACATGTCCTACCTTTTAAATACACTGCACACTGCCCATGGGGCTACCTAAGGCTTATCTTAGGGGTGACATGTAGTGAAAGGGAAGGTTTGGGCCTGGCAAGTGGGTACACTTTCCAGGTCTAATTGGCAGTGCACCATTGCACACACAGACATTTCAATGGCAGGTCTGAGGCATATTTACAGGGCCACTCATGGGTGGCACAATCAGTGCTGCACACCCACTAGTTGCATTTGATTTACAGGCCATAGGCACCTCTCCTGCACGTTGCTAGGGACTTATATGCTTTAGCACTCTAGTGCATATGGAATTTCATTGAGGATCTGTCAACAAGAAAACACCTGTGGTTGAGAAACCATCAACTTTGCAGATAAGTGTCTGATTCCTTGGAGCAGCGCAATCACAACATCAGTTCCCTATGCACTAATTTAGGGTGTCCCTTGACAAATGTAAATTTGTAATTGAATGCCTGCTTTTTCTGTTTTCCCCACAGAAAGGATTAAAAATAAAGCTCCTTCAAAAAGCAATTTTCAGAACCAGTACCCATTACCATAAAACCGAGAAATGCACCCATATTTCTATCAGTACACACAGAACATGGTCCGTACTCGAAGCAACCAGTGATATAGCCCAATAGACTTTAAGCAACAATGTCCTTGAGCTGCTTTGCTAATGTAGTCAGTGGTGTGAATTACGAATTGGTATCTCATGTCATCAGTGAGTTGGTGCAGAGCTACATGCTAAACTGGTGCTCAACCGCCACAGCCCAGGACCAAAGAGACTGCACTGAGTTATGTCCACACAGGTTCATTAAAGGGTGTGGACTTCAGCCGGCACTGTACCTAAATCCAAGGACACTGGGTGGGTACTGGGCCTGGGTGTCTTAAGGTCAGGCCCTTTGCTCAATTCCCTCTTTTCATGAAAAAGATTGTTAGGCGTTATGCCCTCATGGGACTGTGTGCGGGGCTTGGATAAAAGTAAGGTTGCCTGCTGAACTACTGTCTCACACGTTCAAAGGCACTGTGCAGCAGGCTATATCATCAGGGGGCTGATGGCAGTGTCTGGCTGTAGGGCAGACTCTGCTCTTAACCTGAGCTGCTCACAATCGAAATAATACCTTTTACTCAATAATCTGTTATTTCATGCACAGTTAATTTTTCATGAATAATTTTCTCAAGTAGAACGACCTAATTTGCATATTGCTTAGTTACCCAAGTAGGCTGTTTTTGTAACTGTTTGACAGTATTCACACTCTCATAGTCCTAAGAGAGGATATGGAGTTTTCCTATTAATTCTATAATTAACAGGCACAAGCCTCCGTGTTAGAAAGCTAGTAAGCTATGGGCATATAGAAACTATATGCAGTCTTTGGTAAGTTTTCTGTGTCTTTTCTATTAATTAGGCCAATATTTTTTTTTAATATAAGATGATTTTTAAGTATTTAGCAGTCCGTGTATAAAACCAGTCTATATTTCCCTCATAGTCCGTGAAATGTGACACGCCGAGTCTCCACTTATGAAGAAATGAGGTCAGAAATCAACTTATTATAGCTGAGTTTTGACGTAACAATAGCAGCCGAGTGAAAAGGAAGGTCAGGTCATGAGCATTATTAAAGCAGCTGTTTATAGAAAGTAAATAAAACATTGTTTTTCTTCCTTCTGCTCTTCTTCTAGCTGTACAGTGACAAGCAGAAATACATTTATGGTAATGTTAGGTTTTTTACACTCCTCGTGTTATTATAGAAACCTTAGAATCTTTCTGCATGTTTCCAATTTGCTTTCTTTAAATGGACTTGTAATAAACGTTTTCTAATACCTTTTTGCTACAACTATCAAACAACTTTTCTGCTGTGTTTAATTTTCCACTAAAAATGCAATTTTTATTTTTCATGTTTGCAAACACGCTCTCCCTTTCATAGTTAAGAGGTGCATAAATGATTTAAGTGGTTTTTTTGGGAAAGGTAATGGTGTGACCATGTATTATAAGGAACAAAGTTCCTGTGACTACATGAGGATATTACAAATCTCCTTGGAATTCCATACCCGTATAAAGAAATCATGCCATCAATCTTGTTCCTCTATATGTTCAAGGAAATTCTCAGTGACTTGCAATGAGCTTAAAATATACAGCCGAGGGTACTATATATATATGAAGAAAAACGAGAAGAAAAGCAGACATAAACACAGGACCACTCTACCTTGGAAGAGGAAGGTGGGGCCCCAATAGCCATGGACCAATCAGAACAGCAAGAAGAAGGGGTCATAAACACCAGGGATGACAAAATCGAGGACGGGAGAGATGGTGCAATGCATAAGGAGGAAAAGGAATCCTGCCAGGGGACCTCAGAGGAAGAAGAGAAAGGAACCCAGCTTGAAGAAGACATCACCAGCCACCTTGATGAGCCTGAAGAGACGTAGACCGAAGAGTGGTGGACGCAACCAAGGGATTCTGGTTGGCCTGTCACAATTAATTCGAGGGGGGGAGTGGGACACTACGGGGGTGAGAAGCATTGGGGAGGAATTAGTTTGCCACTAGCCTCAATCTCTCCAATACTTCCTGGGGCTCAACCATGAAAATAGAAAAGCACAAAACGCTTTGTGTGGAGACCGTAATGGGCAATTTTGTTTCTGTTTAATTTAAGGTCGCAAAACTAGTTACTTCACCTGGTGACACATGAGGAATGGGCATTTTTTTCTGTTTATGGTATGCACTGAATTGTGTGAGACTTAATACAGTTTGCTCCGCACAAAGACTTGGGTAGAATTCACAAACATCAGGGTGAGAATCATACACCTTTTTGAGGGGAGAACATTTTTCAAGGGGACCTTTTTATGCTAAAAAGAAACACTCCAGCGTGTAGTGTTGTGGCCGGAACTGGCCACCACCACTAAGTGTGAAAGTGGAAGGGGTGGGTGAGAGAAACCCCCCTGACCAAAGGTGCAGAATAGACGGCACCGGAGTGACGTCAGGTAAAAGTATAAGTAAGAGCTGGTAGGCGGGAAACGGTATTCGGAGCAAAGGAAGTGAATAAAGAATACATACCTGACAAGTGGCTCCACGCGTCCTTTGCAGCCCGTGTAGGTGCCGCGCTCAGCCTTTACACAGCGTACTCCAAAATAGTTCAAAGAGGCTTGTTTTGACCCGAGTTGGGTCATACAGTTTTATCTCTAACCTAAGCAATATCATGGGTGAGGCGATGGTTTAGGGAGAAAAAAGCTAAACAAACCTCTTACCAGTCTTCCTGTTCTTGAGGATACAAGCTGCATCATCCTTTTGGGAAAACTTAGAAAGAAAAAAGAGAGTCCATATCAATTATACAAAGAAGAGTCAGAAGAGATTGTATACCCCACAAACCCCCATGAAAACCCAAATGTATCAGTCTAACTCTGTGAACATAATTAAAACCTCAAGATTCAGAAACCTACACTGCCTTCATGTCCTTATGTCCAACCTTCCCTCCTATAAACCCCTTCTCAAGCAACAACTACAATCACTGTTAGGTAAATCACAAAAAGTCACTAAATTAAAATGTGGTAAACTCCCTGACAATTAGGCACAAAAGCAGTCAGGTTAACTTACAGGCAATGTGTAAAATAATGCATCACACAAACAGAAATAAAATGTAAACGTGGCACAGGAAACATCTCACAACAATTTAGAAAAATAGAGTAAAATATATAAATAACATTAAGCCACAATGACAAAAACCCAGTCAGGCAAAATGGTAGCCAAGAAGCAGCATTGTCACACTGCTCACTGCTCTGCCACCCCACATTGATAGCTGACATCTTTGGCCAGTCCATCTGGGTCTCTCCAACCAGTTCAATAAGCTGCAACAGCCCTAATAATAGAGGATCTTTGTGACGGCTTCTGGTAGCAGCCGAAGAGTGATACAATTTATGTGAGGCAGTGTCGGCTGTGGATGTAATCAACA
Organism: Pleurodeles waltl; assembly: GCF_031143425.1. NCBI lineage: Eukaryota > Metazoa > Chordata > Amphibia > Caudata > Salamandridae > Pleurodeles > Pleurodeles waltl. Next base: position 1,459,418,445 of record NC_090444.1, read on the forward strand.
TGGCTCCTGCCGCAGAGACTGTGAGGTAATGAGATTGGCTAAGTGGAGGCAAATGTGACCCAGCTGCACCCTGTGGTTTTGTACTGAATCCTGAGAGGCTTGCTGATGGCAGAACCACTGACTACAGATCGGCACCTCCCAAGGCACCTCCGAAGGTGGGAAGATCACCCCATACAGGCTTGATGCAAACCCTTGACCAATGCAGTGAAGAGGAGCCTGATTAGGAGGGGTGCTGGGGAGCTGCAACATCTGTGGCTGAAGAGGGACCTGCAAGGCATCAAACACCACAGTTGAACCTGGCTCCCCCGACTATGGTCTGAGCCCCATCTATATAAGTAGACAATACGGAAGCACAGCACAGCTCAATAGTTGGGGACATGTGACACAAGCTGGAGCTACCAACCATTTCTAGAAGCTCCCTATTGCAGCTCAAAGACTAAGGGGGTCATTCTGACCCTGGCGGTCATGGACCACCAGGGCCAACGACTGCGGGAGCACCGCCAACAGGCTGGCGGTGCTCCCATGGGCATTCTGACCGCGGGGGTACAGCCGCGGTCAGAAACGGGAAACCGGCGGTGTCCCGCCGGTTTCCCGCTGCCCATGGGAATCCTCCATGGCGGCGCTGCAGGCAGCGCCGCCATGGGGATTCAGACCCCCTTACCGCCAGCCTGGTTCTGGCGGTTTTGACCACCAGAACCTGGCTGGCGGTAACGGGTATCGCGGGCCCCTGGGGGCCCCACCAAGATTTTCAGTGTCTGCCAAGCAGACACTGAAAATCGCGACGGGTGCAACTGCACCCGTCGCACCCCTTCCACTCCGCCGGCTCCATTCGCAGCCGGCATCCTCATGGAAGGGGGTTTCCCGCTGGGCTGGCGGGCGGCCTTCTGGCAGTCGCCCGCCAGCCCAGCGGGAAACTCAGAATAACCGCGGCGGTCTTCTGACCGCGCAGCGGTATTCTGACGGCGGGTCTTTGGCGGGCGGCCTCCGCCGCCCGCCAAAGTCAGAATGACCGCCTAAGACATAAGAGTCATATATGTCCAGCAACAGCCTGCCACCATCAAATATCCCCAGCAACTTGCACACCAGAGTAGACGTTGAGAGCAAAGGGCACCCTGATGTAGTAATCAACCTACTAATTCTACCTAGCGTCTCTCTGTCACACGCTGGACTATAGATTCCTATGCAGAGACAATTGCTTCTAGTTACCATGGCTATGCATAGGTCAAAAGATGCTACCTTTAAAGAAACGTTAACTAAGGTCTCTTCCAGGAAATTGTAATCCCCGGTGCAACATTGCCACTGGTGATAACCCAGCCCAAAGCAGAGCCTGACATACCCCTCATGTACTCCTTTGTAGGGGAACTAATCTGCAAGTCAGGGAAGACATTGCAGTGCTTATGACAATGTCACTGCAGATATCAAAAACATTAAGTGAGACATGGTTAAAATTGGATACTGAGCGGCAACATTGGAAAATGCCAGTGATGCTACAGAGGAAGAGCTTGAATCTTATTGAAAGGAGTCGATGGACCTCCAAAAATAGAACAAGGACCCACAACGGCATGTAGAGGACTTAGAAAATAGGTCATGTTGCTCAAATATCAGAATCAAGGATATCTCACTCCAAGTAGCACCAAGAGACTTGAAGGGCTATGTTAAATAATTCTTTAGACAGATTCTCCCAGCCTTGGCTGGACAAGAAATTGTCCTTAACTACATACATAAAGCAGGCCGGACATTCACTTTACCAAGCAGGATACTCTAGCATATGTCCTTCACTACAAGTAGTAAATGGCTATAATGACGCCCGCCCAAGACCAGGGTCCTGTTGTTAATTCAGGCAGATCACACAACAACTATGGTATGTTTCCAAGTGTTTTATTTTTATTCAAGAGTTTATACTGTCCCCAAGTTCAAACGGGGATATCATTCTCCTAGCTTTCTCTGATTTTTCTCCTGGTCCAACTTCCTGTCCTGGCTTACCTGGGTCTCTGGACTCATAGTCGCCGAGAGGATCAGGATTCCAAGGGCAAAAACACATACAAAAGAAGTAGGTCTGTGTATTTCTTTCCACCACTGAATCATTGTGTACACAGTGGTTGACAATACAGCCAGTTGTGCCTCCTTATCTCATTGTTTGCTGCTAGTTTACTGTACCCCATTCCCCTTGTGTCACCACCACAACACCTGTAGGAATTTAATAATTGGCACTTGACTGTGGCCACAAGCCTCCACGAGGGCTGTGGCAGCAGTACCCGTGATGTGTCCCTTTCCTCTTGGTCACTGGGTCTGTGTATGATTGAAATTGTTCTTGACTCCTCTTTATCTTGCCTGTCTCTTTCTATTATTTCTCTTTCCATCTTCACAACTTTCTTGGTGTTTTCTTCCTTCAATCTGCCTCTCTCTTTCTGTCTCCATGACATGTAGGGGCATATTTATACTTTTCGCTGCAAAACTGCACTAATGCAGTTTTGCATCAAAACGTTTTGCACCGGCTTGCACCATTCTTGAGCGTCAGCTGAACACCATATTTATGGAATGGTGCAAGCTGGTGCAGAGGGTAGGCTAGCATTAAAAAAAATGACGTTAGCTGGGTGGGGGTGGCGGTATGGGAGAAGTGGGGTTTGCACCAGAAAATTACGTTAGGCAGGTTAGAGTAAACTGTGACCAGCCTAGCATCATTTTCTGATGCAAAACCATCCATACCACATGACTCCTGTCTTAGAAAAGACAGGAGTCATGGCCAGCACAGGGGACCAGGGCTGGTCCCCTGTGCATGGCCATTGCACCCAGTGCCATGTAGGGGAGGCCCATTTCAGGGCCCCCAGTGACACAAAAAAAAATACTTACGTATACTTAGCTGGGATGTGGTCCCCCATCCTCCACTGTCCCTCTGGTGTGTGGGTGGGGGTGTCCCTGGAGCCTGGGGAGGGCACCTGTGGACTTATTCCATGGTGCTCCACGATGAAAATAGGCCCACAGGTCCCTAAAGCCTGCCCTGACCCAGGCATTAAACAAGCTTTGCACCATTATTTGACCCCTCCTCCCCCATCAGTGATTTTAGCATGGGGGGATAAATATGGCGCTAAGGCCATAGAATAATGTTTTGCACAGGAACGCCTACCTTACATCTCATTGACACAAGGTATATTTCCACGTCCAAAAAATGACTTTAACTGCATAACTTTAGTGGTAGACGGGTCTAGTGCCAAAGGATCAATATGGAGTTTGTTTTGGACCGAATTTGTGTCCAAAAAACATGACGCAAATTCAGCGCAAGACAAGTATAAATATGCCCGATAGTGTCTTGAGGACAATTTCTTCTGTAGCGACTCATCGCACAGGCCTGGGGTAAATTGGCAGCCATATTGAAGTTCCCAGTACTCTAAAAAGCTCCTTCACAGGTCCCTTCCTGTTTGATGGGACTGAAGGTATGGCTATACCAGGATCTGTCACCCATCACTCTCCAACAACGCTGTTCTCTCAACTCCCTCTTTTCTATGTGAGAAATGGATAATGTATAAATGGGGGCACCCCTTTCACCTGACGATGATATGTAATCCAGAACCCATACTATCTGCAACATGGAGGAAGTCTGGTCCATTTTAAGATAGGTGGAGCCATCTGTCAATCCTGACTCCAATGTCTAGATCCACATCTCACTCATATGTCTGCCACTGGGCAAACAGGATTGACAGCTCTACAGAAAGCACCCTTAATCCTACGACTGATGAAAGCCACCGTAAAAACACATGGCACTCTTCCACCAGCTAAACAATCACAAGGGTGCAAAAATGCAAGGAACCTAGAGGTCTATCAATCAATTAGCCCCATGTTTCCACAGCAGAAGGCTCATCATCTACTGTGGACTGAGGCTGCCGATACCACTGGAGAGTCACTTGAGGTAGGGTAGGCAGCGATTCAGCACCCTTTCTTGGCTGGCTCTCTATCTAGATTCCAAGTGACAAGACCCCTTCAAGAAAGTCACTGACTCCCGCATGATGGAAGAGACCTCATTATTTCATCCTCCATTCATTAATCCCCTCCTAGGGATCTACCACCACCTTTACTATTTACAATGGGATCAAGGGAATGCTTCAATTGCTGTGGGCTGCACTGCCAAGACAACTACTAGACACTGACACAATGGTTCCACAGATAATATTGTTCTTCAGGGATGAGGAAAAAAGCTGGGGTTGCAGTTTTACTGACTTCTAGATTCCAGCAACAGGTCTTCCACATACAAACGGTAATGATGAGGAGGCTTCTTCCACTAAAAGTCTCCCTTTACTGTTGCTACACTGTATGCTTCCAATGACCACCAGAAATGGTCCATTCTTGAAGTGTTGGCCCTTGAAACATACTCTGTAGATGCAGATATTGTCCTGGTAAGAAACAGAGATAGATTGGTACAGAGGGCAGGACAATCAGGGGCCGTCACAACCAAAGGCATACACTGGCTGTGCTATGCAGGTCTAACAGACATCTGAAGTGCATGAAGCCTCGTTTCAAGAGGTTATACCTTTTTTTCTACATCACACCAGTTGTACGCTCTGATAGACTACTTCCAGTTCTCACCCTGTATTTTAGCAGCTACCACATAAACATTTAAAGTCATTTCAGCACTTTACTATCATGCTACCATGACCATTTCCTTCCACACAGCACATCCCACAGAACATGCCGCTTTCATAACATACTCTTAACATATGAATCGACTCAGCAAGAGGTGAGAAAGGTGATCACATACTACCTTCAAGCAAAAAATACTCATTTCCATGCTCTGGGAACCACTGAACGTGGGAGTCAGAGAGATCCTAATAGCAATTTCTGCACAGCTTAATATAAACGGGGGGAAAAATGCACCATACTGGAAGGGCAAGTGAAAGCCTTGGAAGAGAAACACAAACAGGGACATGCAGACTATGCAGACAGCTGACCTTCGCCAGGAAGCAACTAAAAGCATTAGATTTAAATAGAGCAGAGGATGAACTTCTACGTACCAATCAGAAATATTATGCAGGAGGCAATAAGGCAGAGAGACTCCTCACCTATATGACGAAGACCTAGACCCACAAAAGCAGGATTATAACATGAGAGGGCCACGGAACCTCCAATGATATCAACATAGCACATGGGTTCGAACATTTCTATGATGACCTATCCATGGTTAGAGGGTGGATGTGTGAGATGCGAAGGGGCATTTAGACACAGTCCACACTACACTCCACTCAGCAAAAGAGGTTTTGCTATTTAAAGCATGTGCACTGTGCAGCTCTGCCAATCCCACAGCCTGGGAATGTGTCAAAAGGTTTTTCACGCAGAGTTTTCAGTAACCAGCAACACACAATAGGGATGCCCGTTATCTCCGCTTATTTTTGCCCTTTACATGGAGTCACTGGCAGAGTGCATACGGGCAGACCTGCAAGCTAGAAGCAATACAATGGGCCGTCATGAACACAAATTGGTTATGTATGTGGATGACTTGCTGGTTGAGCTTTATCAAACATAAACCCAAATGGGGAAAGTGGTTACAAACTCAGACAAGGATTAGCCCAACATGGACATCCTTTATAGCCACATGAGAGAAAAGAGGGTCATTTGGATTCAAATTTGGAAGATCCCTTGATTTCCTTATAATCAACAGCTCCTGGAAGTCCATGTCATCTTGCCAATAGTGCGAGCGATGGTTGAGCAATGTGATGAGTAATAGCTAAAAAAGTCATATCATCTTATAGCTCCCCTCTCACACCCACTATTGGAAACACTGCCTTTGCACTATCCCTTGTCCACTTCTGAGTTACACAACTGACAAGAAGCAAATGGTAAAGGAATTGTCAGTCTGTTTGACCACACAGATGTCATGGACTTCCCCTACCTTTAAATAGAATAGGGACCGCTACGACCCCGTCACCCTCCACGCCCTCAACCCGGGGCGCTCCAGCACCTGCTTCCAAGCCAACCCGAAACGTACCCACGGACCCTTCGTATGTCACACCTGCAAACTCACCTTCCACCGCGAAATCACCACGCTCGCCAGCCCACGTGCCAACAACCACCTCAAATGCATCCTGATCAACGCACGCTTCGTTCACAAGCACGCCGTTGAACTTTGGGACCTCCTGGACTCCACTGCATCGGACGTCGCCTTCATCACTGAGACCTGGATGAACGCCTCCTCGGCCCCGACGTCGCCATAGCCATCCCCGAAGGCTACAAGATTTCCAGGAAAGACCGCACCAATCAAGTAGGAGGAGGAATCGCCATCGTCTTCAAGGACTCCATCAACGTCACCACCTCCACCGAAGACACCCCCCTCGCTGCTGAACACCTGCACTTCCAGATCCACACAGACCTCAGGACCACCCTCAGAGGAACTCTCATGTACCAACCCCGTGGACCCCGCGCCCTCTTCAGCGACTCTATCTCTGACTTCATCTCCCCACACGCCCTTGCCTCGCCGGACTACATCCTCCTCAGTGGCCTCAACTTCCACCTGGAACAGAACAACGACCCCAACACCACCGCCCTGCTCGACAACCTCGCCAACCTCGGCCTCAAGCAACTGGTGAACACCCCCACCCACATCGCCAGGCACACGCTCGACCCCATCTTCTCCGCCAGCAACCACGTATCCTTCAGCCACTCCTCCGCTATACACTGGACCGACCACAGATGTGTCCACTTCACCTTCCGACGTGAGACTCGCCACCTCTGCACACAACCCATCCCACGTCGACAGTGGAACAAAATCCCCGAGGAACAGCTTCTCTCCACTCTTAACGACAACCAACCCACCTTCTCCTCCGACGCCAACGACGCAGCCCTCAACCTCACGAATTGGATCACCAACTGCGCAGACAACCTCGCTCCCCTCAGACGCCTCCCAAGACAGACCAACACCAAAAAACCTCTCTGGTTCACCGACTCCCTTAAGGAATCAAAGAAAACCTGCCGCACCCTCGAGAAAGCCTGGCGCAAGGACCACACCACAGATAACATGTCTGCCCTCAAGAACGCTACCCGCGAACACCACCAACTGATCCGCACCTCCAAAAGAAATTTCTTCACAGACAGACTGGACAAAAACAGCCACAACAGCAGAGAACTCTTCAACATCGTCAAAGAGCTCTCCAACCCTAACGTCAACGCCAACGCCAACGCCATCACGCCCTCACACGACCTCTGCAACTCCCTCGCCACCTTCTTCCATCGTAAGATCACCGACCTACACGACAGCTTCGGACACCAGACCCAGCCAACCACCACAGAACCTACAACCCCAGCCATCACCCTCAACGCCTGGTCTCACATTAACATGGAAGAGACCAAAGCCACCATGAACTCCATCCACTCCGGTGCCCCCTCGGACCCCTGCCCACACTTCATCTTCAACAAAGCCGACGACATCATCGCCCCGCACCATCAGACCATCATCAACAGCTTGTTTTCGTCTGCTACCTTCCCCGAGAGCTGGAAACACGCTGAAGTCAACGCCCTACTGAAAAAACCTACGGCAGACCCAAGCGACCTGAAGAACTTCCGCCCCATCTCGCTCCTCCCCTTCCCTGCCAAAGTCATCGAGAAGACCGTCAACAAGCAACTTACCAACTTCCTTGAAGACAACAGCCTACTCGACCCCTCTCAATCCGGATTCCGTGCCAATCACAGCACAGAAACCACCCTCATCTCAGTCACAGACGACATCAGAACCCTGATGGACAACGGAGAAACATCCTCCTCGACCTCTCGGCTGCCTTCAACACCGTCTGTCACCGCACCCTAATAACCCGCCTCCGCTCCACCGGGATCCAAGGTCAGGCCCTGGACTGGATCAGCTCCTTCCTCTCCAACCGCTCCCAGAGTCTCCCTCCCACCTTTCCACTCAGACCCCACCGAGATCATCTGCGGCGTCCCACAAGGCTCCTCGCTCAGCCCGACTCTCTTCAATGTCTACATGAGCCCCCTCGCCGACATCGTACGCAAACACAGCATCATCATCACCTCCTACGCCGACGACACTCAACTGATACTTTTCCTCACCAAGGACCCCACCAGTGCCAACACCAACCTGCAAGATGGAATGAACGACATCGCAGATTGGATGAAACTCAGCTGTCTGAAACTTAACTCAGACAAAACGGAAGTCCTCATCCTTGGAAACACCCAGACCGCCTGGGACGTCTCCTGGTGGCCCACGGCCCTTGGCACCGCACCGACCCCCTCAGACCACGCACGCAACCTCGGTTTCATCCTGGACCCACTTCTCACCATGACCAAACAAGTCAACGCCGTATCATCCTCCTGCTTCCTCACCCTCCGCATGGTCCGAAAGATCTTCCGTTGGATCCCCACTGACACCAGAAAGACCGTGACCCACGCCCTCGTCATGAGCCGCCTGGACTACGGTAACAGCCTATACGCAGGAACCACCGCTAAACTCCAGAAACGTCTGCAACTAATTCAAAACGCCTCCGCCCGCCCGCCTCATCCTCAACATACCCTGCAACAGCCACATCTCCGCCCACCTGAGACACCTGCACTGGCTTCCCGTCAACAAAAGGATCACCTTCCGACTCCTCACCCATGCACACAAAGCCCTCCACAACAAGGGACCCGAATACCTCAACCGCCGCCTCAGCTTCTACACACCCACCCGTCCTCTTCGCTCCGCCAACCTCGCTCTCGCCGCCGTCCCTCGCATCTGCCGCACCACGGCGGGTGGGAGGTCCTTCTCCTACCTGGCAGCCAAGACATGGAACTCCCTCCCCACCACCCTCAGGACCACTCCGCTTTCCGGAGACTACTCAAGACCTGGCTCTTCGAGCAGCAGTAACCCCTTCCCCCTAGCGCCTTGAGAACCGCACGGGTGAGTAGCGCGCTTTATAAATGGTTATGATTTGATTTGACCCCTGATAACTGAGAACTGGTGGTATATTGCAATGAAGTACTGGGTTATCTATCCTGAGGTTCATCACCAAGCCAGCAGACCCTTCACGGCATTTGAGAAATGAATGATTACCAGAAAATATGTTGAAGGCCTGTTGTCAGACACATATCTGTTCCTAAACAAGTCCATGGCCAACAAGAAATCACCGACACACAAGCATTGGGAAACCACAACTTCATTGCAAAGGGATAGTGTGATATTCTGTATCTAAGTAATAATGTTATGTTCTAGAATGTGCGGGTGGTTGCTAACATGGAATGGGATGACAAAGTGATTCCTATGCAGTTGGCTCTTGGATGTTGCTGTGGTTGGTGTCTCTGAAAACTGCTATCCTAAAACAGATTACTACTATCTATATGAAGGCTTGTGAACCTTGTTTTGGTAACCTAATCAAAAAGTCTGAATTTTTTCATAGAACTCACATGTCCTCACTCAGTGTTTCAGGAAAGGAAGCTATGCTCAAGATAACACAAATATTGGTATTACAAAAAGCAGACTGACACAATGGAAAACCGACAGCTCAGATGACTGCTGGTGTAATTGCGGCCAAAATGGCACCTTGACTCATCTCCTATAGCGTTGTTCAAAATTCAAGTGCTACTGAGAGGAAGAATTAAAAGACATCAATGAGATCTTTGACAAAGAGTTCCCATCCCTCCCTAACTACATACCACTAGGGCTTCCCAATGCACTGACTTACCCTCCATATTCCCCAAAAGGCAAGGCAATTGCCATGGCTCTGTGTGCAGCCAAACAAGCTTTAAATGCTAAATGAGGCAATAATACACTGCCAACCCAGAAAGACTGGCTATATAAACTGTGTGATCTCATTGGGATGGAATACTCATAGCTTCACTGGAGATTATGCTACCACAATTCAACAAAAATGTAGGGTACTTGTATTCCCTTCTAGGCACAAGATTTCTGAGAACTTACATGCCACTTGTACCTAGAAATACTCTGGTTTGCAGGAGTCCGAGACCTTCTGGACTTGCATAACACTGACAAATTAAGGCAAACAAGACACTAGTGGTACTCATCTCCTGGACCCTATTAGAGTCATTACGAGTTTGTCGGTCTTTTGGGAAGACTGCCAAAGTGGTGGCTGTTAAAAGACTGCCATGTTGGTGGTAACCCAACCACCATATTAAGAGTTACATTGTAAAGTCCACCAAAAAACAATACATTTTTTTAAACTGCCAGGATCCTGGAGGACGGAAAAGAGGTGGTTCCACTGCTAGCACTGCCAGTCTGACAAAAATCCTCCCATCATATTACAATCCACAAATCAAAACATTGGTTCTCCAATGGCAGAAAACCATTGGCGGTGAAAACTGCAGCGTCCCAACTCACATCACACTGAATACAACACCATATTGGATAGTTTGAATACCACACACCTGACACAAATCCACACATCCACAAAGCCAACACACTTACACTATATAACACACCCCTACACAACCCACAATTCTCTACAAACAAGATGCCACACACAGCCACAGAGGACCAATGACCAACGCAGATTTCCGAAAGCAACTTCTGGCACCTATACACATTGCACTACGCATACATCATGCACCTGCACAACACACAATTTACTATTACACACAACAACCGTCACCCACTCACATCACAGCACCTACATCTCATCACATTCGTTTCCGGGCTTTTTCCTTTAACACTACTTCATCATCTTTACCTCCACTACCATGTCCCCACAAAAACACACACATTTCACTGATGATGAGTTGAGGTTTATGGTGGACGATATTGTCACGGTAGAGCCACACCTCTGAGGAACACAGGTTCAGGAAACATCAATAGCCAGGAAAATGGAGCTGTGGAAAAGAATAGTTGACAGGGTCAATGCTGTAGGCACCTATCCACGCACAACGGAGGCCATCAGGAAGAGGTGGAACAACCTCTTGGGGATGCTGCGTTCCATGTCATCTAGGCACCAGCCAGCAGTACTGAAGATTGGCGGGGGCCAACCTCCTCCCTCTACTTTCAAATCTTGGGAGGAGAAGATCTTGGACATACTGCATCCTGAGGACTGGCAGGAATTCCTGAGGGAGTGGAGTCTTGTAAGTCCCCACTACATTCATGTCACCCAATTGTTGTGTCCTGCATCCTCCCTCACCACCTTAGCCCACCTCAGTTAACAAACCACCCACCACCCCTCTGTCCAAATGCCCTAAAACCCCTCACTGCCATGTCACATGTTCACTAAACTCATCTGACACCACAACCCTTGGAATGGCATGTGAAGTACTGGTAACTGATAGCACCACAACTTTCAGAAGGCAATATTTCACCATTATGAAAACCTGAACAGTGAACCAAAAATGAGATGTCATGCATGTGAAACTAACTACCAATCTAATCCATCATGAGTGTCCAGCTGTGAAACAGTTCATGGCAAAGACAGCAGTGCAATAGCCCAATCCCACTATTATTACAAGCAAAATACAACTACAGCTGAGTACCCATCAAACTGCCCTTAGAACAAGTATACTTAAGATTTAAATATACTCACCTGGGCTGGAAATCTAGATGCCAAAGTGGATGGACATGCAGTACATCCAGATAGACGTCAATGTCTATTGCGTACTCCCATACTGTGTCCCTACCCTGACACTATTGTGCAGTGTCCAGGTTTTTTGTGCCATGTATCATGCCAAGCATTTCACTAGGCAGCAAAGGTGAACACCTATGTCAATAGTCAGACATCATAAGATGGTATCAGCAGTCTAATGACTACCTACATAGTTTAACATGTTTAAGCATGGTGTATGGTGTTGACATTACAGATGCTGTTTTAATAAAACTTTTGCAGCACCTCTCAGTGTCATTTCTAGGGATCATGTTAAGGCACTGTGTGCATCTCAGACAACATCACAAATACTCCACATGAAACATCACTTGTTGTATCACTTAGTGCAACTCTGTGTTCCACTTCTCCTACAAGTAGCCTTGTCATTGCCACCATGGAGAGGATACCAGAGACTGCCTATATCCCTCTGGATGAAGGAGCCAGTGAGGACAACACCCCTGAATGAGTGGACACCTGGTCAGTCAATAACTGTCAGCCTCACTCTGCCCACAGCGACTCTTTCCAGCCTTTTTCATCAACATCACAGGCAACCATTCACCCAAAACCTGTGCCCCAAGGACTGTTTCATCCATTATGTGCCCCCCAGTACAGGTACATGAGTCTCACTGTGTCACCCCTATCAATGATGGTCCTGCCACCAATGGGAGTGCGCAAACTGTGCCAGGGGCACAGGCCCAGGCACGTAGGGGTAGAGTGCCTGGGAAGAATGGTGTGGGCCAGAGGATGGTGGCCCGAAGGGACAATACTGACCAGAAAACCATCTTCTGAGTCTTAGGGGCCTATGAAAATTTCCAAGGCATGATAGGCCAGGTAGTCACCGTGATGGGGGAAATTCAACGGCTGCAGAAGGACAACCACCAGGAAGTTATGCAGGAGTAGCAGGCACAAAGTGCCATCCTTGCTTCCATTGCTGGGGTGATGAGGGACATTAACACTACCCTTAGTAGGTTTGACACACAGCATCAGGCCTCTTCCACTAGTAATGACTCTTCAGGCCATTCAACATCTGCGGCTACTAGTGGAATGGAGGCCCAGCCTGGGGGAAGACATATGAACCTCTGTAGCAGAGAAACCCCCCAAAAACGTGGACGTCCACACAGACATCCAGGAGGATCAGATGCCAAGACCAAACCCTCTGAGAGGAAGAAAACATCTTCTGACTGGTTCCCCTTGTGTGCTATAGATACACCCTGTTGACTGTTCTGTAACCTAAGTCCATTTTCCTGTGGTGCAAAGGCAATGGGCTTGTGTTTCCTAATGGTGTAACAGAGACACTGATGATTTCAGCCACCATGACTCAACCCCTCACTGTTTACTTTGTGTTTTTTTGGTTCCTATCCACACATATTGTTGTGCACTCCCCAATAAATAACACTTTTACACAGGTCCTGTGTAAGTGTCATTCTTCAACCAGGTACAAAGTGATGTATGCCAACTATAGTATCATTATGTCCTTCTGTGTTGTACAACCTTTGTTAAGGACATCACACGTGTACTCTATCACCAGGAGACTCATTACATTGGGATTGTAACATAGACAGGAGCCAATACTGCTGTATTCTACATCTCCACACATTTATTTCTAGATTTGCAAACAGCAGAAAGAATAGTAATGCTATTGAATTATGATTGTTAGCCTAGGTGTTATATACTACTAACCCACCGGATAGAGACATTAGGGACCTGTTAGTCTTCCTACATGCCAGGAGGCATATTGATGGGTCCTTTGTAACACGATGTAAAGCCTTATCACGTACCCATACCTTAGCTTCCTAATAATCAGTACTGATGTCCCCAGTCCAGGGACCTTTCACTTACATTGGTCATGTATACGTAGGATTTCCACTCATCTACATCAGTCCGCAGAGACATGCACATTGGTCTGCAAAGTAGGAACACACTGACAGCTATGTTACAGGTAGGTCACATACAACAGAAACCATTATGATGATATAGGGTCTTGTTCAACATTTTCACATGTGTCAGACACATATGGACACACATATGATGCCATTTGACCACCTCTAGTACCAAACATGTCTACTTGGTAAAAAAAAACACACATCTACCCCAGTGTCTTGAGAGTCTGGCCATATTAGTTCTACTCTACATTCGCATGTCAATCAGTAACTGGTTTCATCCTTGTCCACTTCTCATGTCTGCCTGTAATTTCCATCTGCCTCTGACACTCTCTGTGAATTGCCAGTATTGAAGAGCTAAACAGAAACTCAGCACATCTGTGAGTGATGAGAATGAGGGATAGGACATAGCTGTAAACACACATCAATTCAGACAAGTCATTTTCACAAGAGTGACTTTGCATGTGCAGTAACAATTCAGGACACTGTGTATCACTCTGTTCGGTACACAAAACTAAATTACAAACTGAATGCACAACTGACTCCTCGGCATTGGAGTTACCTAAGACCTTATTGATGATCGTAAATAGGAGGTGATATGACAGCCATCGATTCTGGGAGACAAAATTAAATCTCACTATTAAGAAGACATTGCTTAAGAGGTGTGGTCTGGCCACGCACAGAGATGGCCGCCTAGGAGTCGAGCTCTGCTAGGGGGCCGGGCCGTGGCCCGGCGGTGGCGGCGCCGGGGGTGCACTGAAGGCCCCCCCAACCATCCATGAAGCAAGCTATGAGGATCAGCGACATGCAAGAGGCTCTGACACGCGCCGGGGAAGTTTACTCTCCCCTGAGTTGACGGGGAGAGCGGATTATGAATAGAGGCCTGAAGCAGGAGGAAAAGCCGTGGCCTCGAGCATTCGGGAGGCCCGATCCAGGAGACCCGCCTCCCTCCTTTGTGAACATCGGGGCGGTGGGTGCCTGGGAGCCTCCCTGCTCACCCTCGCTCGGAGCTTGGAGAGCCCCCGCCCCTGTGGATGCACCGGTGAAACTCGGGCGGCCCACGGAGAGCGCTGACAGCGGCGTGGATCTCCCCCCACCCAACCTGGAACTGAGATCAACGGAGCCACCCCGGGGACCCTAGACGCGTCACTACATCCAGGTGAGTGAGGGCATCACAGGTGCCCACACTGTGGCCCTCGCTCACCCTCACATCTCCATCTCCTGTTACCATAGAGGCCTGCAGCAGGAGGAACAGCCGCGGCCTCGAGTATTCGGGAGACCCGATCCAGGAGGCGCGCCTCACTTCTTTGTGGACATCGAGGGCGGTGGGTGCCTGGGAGCCTCCTCGCTCACTCCCGCTCCCCCCCTCGCTCGGAGCTTAGAGAGCCCCCGCCCCTCTGGGTGCAATGGTGAAACTCGGGCAGCCCACAGGGAGTGGCGACAACACCCTGGATCCACCCCCACCCGACCTGGAACAGAGATCCACGGATCCCCACCCAGGGGACCCTAGACACACCACTACTTCCAAGTGAGTGAGGGCATCACCGGTGCCCAAGCTGGGACCCTCGCTCACCCCCACATCTCCAATTAATGCCTTCCCAGACTTACTACAGCGCTGACCTCCTCCCCTCCTCAGAGGAGCAGGGGATTGCCTGAGACTGTACCTATGCCCGGATCCACGCTCTGCCCAAGCGCCCAGATGCCTGGTCTCTAAGACCTTGCTGTGAGCTAACAAAGTACTCACCCGAAACTGTTGATCACCTGTCCCCCTCCCCTACCCCCCCTTTTCTACATTTTCTATACTCTCTGCATTTGCTGCACCAAAGATAGGCACCCCTCGGATCCCTACCTACACGTGGGAACCCGCAATGCCCAGGGGCAAGACGGCGGTCAAAACACCAGGTAAACCAGACCGCCAACTACTCTTCTCCGAAGCTCTGCATCAATAGAAACATCCTTCCGCGGAGAACCCTCCACCCCTCCCCGTACCAGCATGGCAGATGACACATAAGGTGCGACAATGGACGCATATTACAGGAGATATCGGCGGTGAGTCGCAAACTGGAGGGTATGGACAGTGCCATGGTGGTGCTGATGGCGGAAACAAGATCTATGCGCCTAGACATAGCAGGCTTCCAGTCGCAAATTTCTGGGATAGACCAACGAGTGGCAACAGTGGAAACTCAAGTAGCCTCCTGGACCGACAGAGACCAAGAACTCCTGCACCTTCGTAGCAAACTGATAGACTTGGAGGACAGGAGCCGCAGGAACAATGTTCGCCTCCTTGGGTTTCCAGAAGGCATTGAAGGCGCCGACATATTCTCCAACCTGCGGGTAACGGTACCCAAACTAACGAATATAACATTTTATCCTCCTTTGGAATTTCAAAGGGCGCACAGACTGGGTCCCAAGAGACAAGACGGAAATGGCCGCCCCGTTCAATTATAGTCTGTATGCTGCGCCACATGCAGGCCCGCCAACTGCTACAGGCAGCCCGAATGCAAGGACCATTTCGGTCGGGCACCCTGGAAATCCGACTCTTAGCTGATTTTTCCAAAGAGACTGCCGAACGAAGGAAAGCCTTCCTATCTCTCCCTACTTGCCTCCGTCACCTAGATATGAAATTCTGCCTATTTGAGCCGGCCAGGATGTGGATCACCAAGAATGGGGAATCAAGGAACTTTTACGACCCGGAGGACCTGAGAACATTCTTAGAGGGACTCCACGACCAGACACAATCCATGGAAATGATAGCCTAGACCCCCCTCGGGAGCCGGCCACCCAGCAACCGCATCTGAATCTGAGGGAAGATCTACCATAGATCCCCAAACCAGGGGAAGAGACCTAGAGAGACTCACAAAAAGCTACGATGACAGTGGCCAAGTACTCAAGGTGGTGCCGATGCACACACAGCTATCGGACAGAGACAAATCCCGATCCCCGTTGAAGCCCACAGTGGCCCCCACCTGAGGACAGGAAAACACCGTGCTCTTCAGGGTACTCGCTATCGCTGACCACGGGCTGTCACAGATACGCCAAAGGGATCTTGCTGTGGAGAAGAGGAAATGGAGAGATGAGTACCTGATTTTGTGAACTCATAGACATACTATTACTGGGGGCCATTGCTCCTGACTGTCTTTGATTGTTTTTGATTGTTCCTGCCTATTATCACGCATTTCCGTCTATTTTTCTTTTTTTTCTCTTTTTTTAGAGACTCAGAAATATGCCTTCTTTCAGTAGCCTGACTCCCGTTCTATCTGCCAAAAAGATATTAGACACCGCCTTAGAATTGTTACATTGTTCCGATCTGTTAACAATTTGTCCTAATTTTGATTGTTTTCAATGACTGTTGTTAAATGCCCACTATAGGCGGTAACGTCTTGTTGCAACTGGCCAACATACAACAGTAGCATAGTATTCCCCTCTACCCTTATTGCAGCCCATCCGCCCCTCCCCCCGCCTGCCTCCACCTCTGATTTAGATAAAACTGACACACGTTGTCCCTGCAACTACACCCTCCTTGATGCGGCCAAGGTACTGATCTTGTTTCCCAAAACCCTTGCAGATCCATGCCGCACTATTCCCTGTCCTCTGCTCTTCCCCCTCCTTCCCACCTTCTCACAGTACAGCACCAAATCGCTTTTGGACATAAGCTACCACGGGAGCCAAACATACTCTTCACACAGTCCTCTCCTCACATCCCCCACCTATCCTTCATGTCGCCTAGATCTGCGCGCAGATAGGAGAACCAGATCAGGGGGGGTTGGGGTGCCGCACGTGCACCACCTCCTTCGGCCTGGGGCCCGCTTGTCGGGCACCGGAACTCAATAGGCCTGGGTTTTAGACCCACAGGTTACAGTTTCAAAATGCCGGGGCCTTTGTCCCGATTTTCCTAATCTCTCTTTTCCCTTTCAGCCTTGTCCACTTGTTTTTCCCTTTTCACTTACCCCCTCCTCCCTCTTCTTCTTCTCTCCCTACCTATCTCCCGCCTTCTCTTCTTCCCACCCCTCCTCCCCGCCCCTAGAGTCCACCCCAAGCCCCTACTCCTCCCTTAACCCCCCACCCACCCCCACTCTGCCCTACCCCAAGTGCCCCCCTACCCGGGTAGGTTTCCATAAGGTGCAGGGATGTCTGATCCGAACAAAGCACCCACAGTGCCTCTGCGGATCATATCATGGAATGTAAATGGCCTCACCCACTTCATAAAGCAGAAAAAAGTCCTATCCTATCTCGATTCCAAACAGGCTGATATTGCCCTATTACAAGAGACGCACTCAGACAGACCGGAATCCGATAAACTACGACGAGACTGGGTGGGCACCGCCCTGTTTAGCTGCAACCCAACCTCACCCGGTACGGAGAATACTCCAAGAAAATGTGGGGTGGCGCAATTGCTGCGTAAAACCCTCCCCCACACAGTTATTAAATCATGGACTGACCCTGAGGGTCGCTACGTATTTGCTAAATTAAAGATATGTGACTCCTCACTGTGCGTGGGCTCTGTCTGCGCACCAACTGGCTCAAAACGCCTCTTTTTCCTACAAACAACTGACTCATGACTGAGATAGGGGCATCTCGCTATGCAACAGGAGGTGATTGGAACATAGTCAGAGACGCAGTACTGGACAGAACAGGACCCTTGGACGTAAGTAATAATGCAGACAGAGCCCTACAGACTGACATACTATCAGACAATGGCCTAGTGGACCATTGGAGGCTGACCCACCCGAAGGAAAGGGAATTTACTTTTCTCTCACTGGTACACAGCACCCAATCCCAACTTGATTATTTTCTCCTATCCCACAACCTTGTGGCCCATGCCCATGACGACTGCATATTAGAAGGTGGCCTTTCGGACCACTCCCCTATTAGTATATCCATCCAACTGGGCCTAGTATCCCTGGGCCGCAAACCCTGGAGATTTGCAGTCCATCGCTGCCCCAGGGAAAGCTACAGCTACAGGACCATGCAGACACCTTTGCCCAGGATAATCTGGGCACTGTTGATTCTAGCTGAATCATGTGGGCTGCAGCCAAGGCATCGATACAGGGACAGCTCATGCGGGATGCTTCGTTGGTGAACAGAGACAGAAAAGAGCAACAGGCGGTACTGGAACTCAACATTCATCAGCTCACTAGACAATACACCACACACCCCTCTCTCTCGGGGTGCCAGAACCTAGAGCATGCCCAAATGGCCCTTAATGAGCTATGCACCTCCCAGGCTGAGTATGCCCTACAGAGGTTACAAGGGAGACATTACAAACAGGGCTAGAAGGAAGGGCGTTTGCTGGCAGCCCAGCTTCGCCAGATGACAGGTGCTCTTGCTATACCGGCCATCCGTGCTTCCTCCTGAGAAATACTAACACACCCGCAAGCAATTGCAAACAAATTTGCGTCTTTCTATAGGCGCCTTTACACACCAGAGACAACGTCCAGTCCTGCCCAGATTACAGCTTTCCTGGCGGGCCTTGACCTACCATCCCTGTCAGAAGAGGGACGCAGCCTTCTGGAAGGGGAAATAAGCAGACAGGAAGTAGAAAAAGTCATCTCTGACCTCCCCTACCACAAATCGCCCGGGAACGAGGGATTCCCGGTGGAATTCTACAAATGGGTAGGGAGAGAGGCAATAGACGTCCTGCACACGGCCTTGAATGAAGCCTGTTCAGTGCAGTTCCTGGGGGCCGTATCCAACAATGCCACGATAGCCATCATACCAAAACCCGGGAGAGATCCCTTGCTGTGTAGCAATTACCGGCCCATATCTCTTCTAAACTGTGATATCAAAATCCTAGCAAGTATCCTGGCAAATAGACTACACAAAGGTATACCGTCCCCGATCCACCATACACAAGTGGGGTTTGTACCGGGCCGCACCTCTAGGAACCACTTGCGCACCCTATGGACCTCAAGTGACTTACCGGAGATGGCACTGGCCCTATCCTTGGACGCCGAAAAGGCATTCGATCGCATAGAGTGGCCTTACCTGTTTACGACACTGGAGAGATTTGGTCTGGGAAACAGATTCATTTCAATGGTGCAGCTACTATATGATCAGCCCGCGGCAAGAGTTAACTTTGGAGGCTCCCTCTCAGACCCCTTCCATATCCGCAGAGTTACACGCCAGGGTTGCCCCCTCTCGCCCCTCTTGTTCCTGCTAGCATTGGAGCCCCTTGCTGCAGCTATCCGATCTTCCCCTTCCATAACAGGCCTTACGCTACCGGAAGGTATTTCTAAAATCTACTTATATGCCGATGACGTCCTATTAACTCTCACAGATCTAGAATGATCCATACCAGCTCTGCTGGAGGTCATTGATGGATTCGCAACCCTCTCCGGCTAACGCATCAATTGGGATAAGAGCAAGGTGCTCCCCCTCTCGCGGATGACCACAAGAGCAGCACTCCTAGGCTTCCCATTTCGCTGGACACCGAAACGCCTCAAATACCTGGGAGTGCTAGTCAATCTGGGCCTGGTGCATATGGTGGCGGACGATATCTATCCCCTCATCGCACGGACGAAACTTGATTTTGCAAAATGGAATCAACTGGGTTTTCTATGTAAGGATGAGTACAGGCGGTCAGGATGGTCACAGTGCTCCGATTCACCTATATTCTGGGGCTCCTCCCCTTACAGGTGTCCCTTCATACGCTACGAAGCATAGATGCACTCATCAGATCATTTGTATGGGCTCAATGCGACCACTCTTAGCGCCCGCCAAGCTCCTAGCCCGCCGCTCCCACGGGGGCATGGGACTTCCATTGGTAGAGCATTATTCCCTAGCACTACTTCTGTCCCAACTAACCCACACATTGTCCGAAGTGCCAGATCCGCCTCTTTGGGTTGCTGTGGAAAGGCTGCTGCTTTCTGTGAATGAGGGACTCGGAGGACCTTACCACAATGACCTCCCATCCGCTAATTGGTGAATCCTAGTTTGAAGGTGACTCTGGAAGCCTGGCGAAGGGCCCACCGCCTGCTTGGGGTCCATCCTCTCCTTCACGCCCGGCACCCTTGTGGCGCAACAGTGGACTTCGGATAGGCGGCGAAGTGCTCAAATGGCCACAGTGGAAGAGGGCAGGCATCCACACTCTTCTCAGATCCTGGAAAATGACAAACTCAAATCTTTCCTCAGGCTGCGGAAAGAATTATGGGGGTCATTCTGACCTCGGCGGTAAAAGGCCCTTACCGCCGGTCAGAAGTCCGCCATTCTACCGCCGCGGCCGCGGTAGACCGCCACGGTCATTCTGACCACCAACTGTGAAACAGCCAAAAATCCGACATCCAAGGAAGGCCGCCACATCAGCGGGCCGCGGAAAACTGGAGATGACCAAACCTCCACCGTCACGCCAACACAAACACGCCCATGCCATTCTGACCCACGAATCCACGCGGCAGTCTTTCAACCGCGGTATTCCATTGGCGGTACACACCGCCGCGGTCAAAATACACACACAGCACCAAAACACTGCCACATTGGACATTTTGAAATACGCACACCTGAGACACATACAAACAACGCTCCCACACATCCAATCAACTATAAAACACACACCCACATCACCCACAAACCCCCACTAGTTGGAAATCGGAGCGAAGGCGAGAGCGAGAGAGATAGAGATAGCGAGCACAGCATTAGAAAACCCCAACACACATAGGAACACAACTTCATCACCCACACCACATCTACGCACACATCACCACATATCACCACGCACATCACCACAAACACCACCCCACACCTCATCCACATCACCCCATGGCACCCCAAAGACACCCACGGTTTTCGGACCAAGAACTCCGGGTCATGGTGGAGGAAATCATGAGGGTTGAGCCCCAGCTCTTCGGCACACAGGTGCAGCAAACCACCATAGCAAGGAAGGCTGAGCTATGGCAAAGGATCGTAGACAGGGTCAACGCTGTGGGACAGCATCCCAGAAATCGGGAAGATATCAGAAAGCGATGAAACGACCTACGGGGGAAGGTGCGCTCGATGATCTCCAGGCACAACATCGCTGTGCAGAAGACTGGCGGCGGACCCCCACCCACCCCACCCCAATTCACAGCATGGGAGCAAGAGGTGGTAAACATCCTGCATCCTGATGGCCTCGCTGGAGTACACGGAGGAATGGACTCTGGTAAGTCGAATCTCAACTACTTCACCCCCCCAACCACCAGCATGCCAACCCCCCCCCCCCCAATATCACCCCCCAGCACATAACCTCCCTGCCAATGTCTCACCAGCACAACCCACCCTAAACAACACCAACCCCGGAATGCCAACACAAACCATAGACAGCCACCACCAAAGCATGACCATTGCACATACCCATACACCCCCCCAAACCCTCACAACACCTCCCACAAGGGAATGCCAGCACTGGGGGACAAGGGCACCCAAAATGCACGCCATGGCACACACAGAAACAATAACCATACTCCTTCAACCCTGCAGGGCCCGAACGCTAACACACCGCCACGGAGGGTCCAGAGATGTCCATCCCACCCCCAGAACAGGCCCCCAGCGAGGACAGCAGCTCTGTCGACCTAGAACCTGACGACCAGCCCGGACCATCGGGGACCTCTGGACAGTCGGTTCCCCACACACAGACACAGGCCACAGCAGACCCAAACCCCTCTGGGAACACCAGCACAGCTCCCACCCAGCGGGCCCATGCCTCTGTCCCGCGGACGCGTCAATCAGCGGTGTGTCCGCCACTACAGGGCACCCAGGCTGACCCAACACCCCAACAACAACAGGGACCTGGGGGCAGTGGTAGTGGGCACACCGACAGAGGCCCGGGGAAACAGGGCAACTGGGAGGGCTGCTGTGCGACAGGGGGGGGAGGACAGGCCCAGGGAGCCGACTCTCCAAGAGGCCCTCACCACCATCATGGGAGCATACCATCACTCCCAGGAGACGATGGCGACGGTACTGCCCAGGTTCACAAGATCCAGGCACAGCAGGAGGAACGGTACATGGGGTTCAGCAATGAACTCCGGGACATCGCTACCGCAATGGGGACCATAGTCCAGGCCCTCAACCGGATAGAAACCACATTGCGGGACCATGTGGCACCGCAAAGGGCCCCTGTCACTAGCCAGGAACAGCCTACCACCTCCGCCGGCGCTAGTGGTCAGGAGGCCCCCACAGAACGACGGGCCACCAGAACCCCACCTCCTGCTGAAGAACAACCACCCCGCAAGAGGAACCTGAGATCTCAAAGGAAGACAGAGTAGGATGCCAAGACCCCCGCCAGTCTAATATCCCCCCGGATGTCATTCCACTGTCCCACAGTGTCACCCTGTCCAACCTTGAACTGCCCCTGCTCCATCCTTCCACAGCCATATGAACAATGCACCTGTGCGACCGAGAACTGGACTCTGCCATGGACATAACTCCACCCTCACCCTTCACCGTTTTAATATCATGTACCAAAATATAGCACTAAAAATAAATCACTCATTGCACATAAATCATTCTGGAGTCAGCCTGTATTATTTACAAATGTATAACACATTACTTATCAATAATGTTCTGTTATTTATGTGTGGACAACATACCGATGTCAATAAGCATTAGTCCATGGGCTAACCAAGCAGAAGTCACGCAGTGGGTCATACAGCACTGAAAAGGGAAGGGAAAAGTAAACTTCAGTTTAAAAGAACTGGGGGGAAATACACAAAGTAAAGATGCAGGGGGCATTCAGTAAATGGTAAATGGCGTGGGTGATTCCTACCTGTGTGCTACTGAAAATACTGTTGGATAACTCTGTCCCTGTTGTCTGGGTCGTCCTCTTCGTCTTCCTCCTCTTCACTCTCCGCAGGCTCCACAGCTGCTTCAACACCACCATCTGGACCATCTTCCTGCAGGAAGGGCACCTGACGTCGCAATGCCAGATTGTGAAGCATACAGCAGGCCACGATGATCTGGCACACCTTCTTTGGTGAGTACATCAGGGATCCCCCTGTCATATGTAGGCACCTAAACCTGGCCTTCAGGAGGCCAAAGTTTCTTTCAATGACCCTCCTAGTTCGCCCATGGGCCTCATTGTACCGTTCCTCTGCCCTGGTCCGGGGATTCCTCACTGGGGTCAATAGCCAAGGCAGGTTGGGGTAACCAGAGTCACCAATTAGCCACACACGTTGTCTCTGTAGCTGTTCCATCACATAAGGGATGCTGCTATTTCGCATCACATACGCGTCATGCACTGACCCAGGGAACATGGCATTCACTTGGGAGATGTACTGGTCAGCCAAACAGACCACCTGAACGTTCATCGAATGGTAACTTTTCCTGTTTCTGTACACCTGCTCATCGTCTTTTGGGGGTACTAAAGCCACATGGGTCCCATCAATGGCACCAATTATGTTGGGAATATGTCCAAGGGCATAAAAATCACCCTTCACAGTGGCCAAATCTACCTCCTCAGGGAATACAATGTAGCGCCGCATGTGTTTCGTCAGGGCAGACAACACTCTAGACAAGATCTTTGAAAACATAGGCTGAGACATTCCAGATGACATGGCCACTGTTGTCTGGAATGAGCCACTTGCCAGAAAATGGAGGACTGACAGAACCTGCACTAGAGGGGGAATTCCTGTGGGTTGGCGGATGGGGGACATCAGGGCTGGCTCCAGCTGGGCACACAGTTCATGTATAGTGGCTCGGTCAAGTCGGTATCGTAGTATGATGTGGCGTTCTTCCATTGTCGAAAGGTCCACCAGCGGGCGGTACACTTGAGGATTCATCCTTCTCCTCGCAAGTCCCAGCGGACGGTGCCTAGGAAGGACAACATGGAGCACAGAGTCAAGCAAGTCACAGGTACGTTCACCACTGCATGCATAGCACACAATTATCTATGTATTGAAAGGCGTGTATGTGTGGCAATGCAAGGCCTAGGCCTGTGTGACGCAGTACAAATAATGCCATGTGGGCCCTTGAAATGGCGGCTGCCTGACCTGTGAAGTGGGACAATGGGATGTGAGGTCAATGCGCTGGCGCGGCACACCGTGGCCGTAAGCGGTCGAAGACCGCTATACGAAGCTGCATTGGCTAACATTGAAGCCTATGGGTTTCAGGAGCCAATAATGAGGTGCGCCGGCGGTCGCGGTACGCACCGCCGCGGGCGTGACCGCCATTTTCTATCTGCTTAATCACTCGAGACCTGATCTTCCACAGGAGAGGACCTATACTGCAAGTGCTGCTGTGACCTCGGTCTGGAAGTGACAATGGCTGCTGCGACTGGGCAAAGGGCCCCCGCCTTCAGTTCCGAAGAGTTGGAGAAGCTCGTGGACGGGGTCCTCCCCCAGTATGCGTTACTCTACGGTCCTCCAGACCAACAGGTAAGTACACTGGGTGCACATTGAATGGGCTATGCCTGTGTGGAGTGGGGTGGATGCTAAGTTGGTGGGGTGGGGGGCGAATGAGGAGTGCAACGCACGACAGATGAGAGCATGTGCCATATGGCAAGGTTGGGGAGGGGGGGCCAATCGCATCTAACATGCAGGAATATGATGATTTCTCCTTCCCACCCTGTACATGTCAAATAGGTCAGCACCCATCAGAAAGTGGACATATGGCGTGCCATCGCCAAGGAAGTCCGGGCCCTGGGGGTCCACGTCAGACGGGGAACCCACTGCCGCAAGAGGTGGGAGGACATCCGCCGTGGGACCAGGAAGACCGCAGAGTCACTGCTGGGGATGGCCTCCCAACGTAGGAGGGGTGCCAGTCATACCCTGACCCCCCTGATGTCCCGGATCCTGGCGGTGGCCTACCCTGATTTGGATGGACGCTTGAGGACATCACAGCAGACACAAGGGGGTGAGTATCAGCACATTCTGCTATCTCTCTGCGCAGTGGAGGCGTCTGGGTGGGGGAGGAGGGTTGGGGGTGACATTAGGCCAGGGCGCTTTCTGTTGTGTAGTCCGCTCCTTTAGGCATGGCCCTGTGCTCCCGGACACCACCTCTGTAGGGTGACAAGTACAGCTATCGATGGTCCAGCATCGCACATGTGCACCTTTGGCGTCTCTAGACCTGTAGTCCTAGTCCGAAATACTGAGTAGTGTACCCCGAATGCGCGGCTTAGTGCTTGAGGCTCCTGTGTCTGTCCTCTCCGCCAACGGTGTTGACATTGCATGCACTCAACCTGGTCTTCGTTTTTCTCCCCCCACCCTTCTTCTTCGTCTTCTTGTGCATCTGTGCATTAGCATCATCAGGCGGAGGAGATATGGCATCGGAGCACGAGGGAGCTGCAAGTCACAAGGCCCCGGTGGGACCAGGAACAGACACCGAGGGCACAAGGGATCCGGAGGGCGAGGGGAGCACCACAACGGGGACCGGTGGTGACACCAGCGACAGCGACACGTCCTCGGATGGAAGCTCCCTAGCGGTGGCGGCAACATCCGGGCCCCCCGCCTCTCCAGGTACAGCCGCCACCCAGCGCACCAGCCCCGCCCTCCCAGCAGCCCCTCAGCCTACGCTCCGTGCCCGCTCGCCCAGGAAGGCGGGCGTCTTCTTCGCCCAGGCACCTCAGCCCCTGCCCCTGTTACCCCTGCTGCCCTCAGTGAGGAGGTCATTGATCTCCTCAGGACACTCATTGTTGGGCAGACTACCCTTTTGAATGCCATCCAGGGGGTAGAAAGGGAGGTACATCGGAGCAATGCCTACCTGGAGGGCATTCATTCGGGTCAGGCTGCCCATCAACGATCGTTCAATGCTCTGGCCTCAGCACTGATGGCAGCCATTGTCCCTGTTTCCAGCCTCCCTCTTCTGACTGCCTCCAGCCTGTCTCTGTCTCCTGTTCCTCAGCCTATCCCATCCACACCATCAGACCATCCTGCACACACCTCAACACCCAAGGGAAGCTCATCCAGACACAGGCACCACAGAAGCCACAAGCATTCACGCAAGCAACACCCAGATGCAGACATTCCAACAGTCACTACCACCTCTGTGTCCCCCACCTCCTCGTCTCCCTCCTCCCTCCCTGTGACGTCTACACTCACACCTGCATGCACACCACCATCAGCCAGTGCTTCCATCACCAGCACACCCTCCAGTCCAGTCCGCACACGTGCAGTCACCACCCCCACTACCATTTACACGTCCCCTGTGTCCTCTCCCACTGTGTCTGTCACCCCCTCTTCCAAGACACACAAACGCAGGCAGCCACCCACCCAACAGCCATCCACCTCACGACAGCCTCCAGCACATGCACCTGCACCCAAAGACAGCACACCTGACTCTCCTACAACCACATCCTCTTCCTCCACTTCCATCTCCACTTCTCCTACCTTTTACCTTGGTCCTAAGAAAGTTTTCCTTGCTAATCTTGACCTCTTTCCCTCCACTGACCCACCCCCTCCATCTGCAAAGAGTCCCAAGAGCACCTCAGCCACCACCAGCCCAGCTTCGGGTGTCACTGTGGTGCATGGGTTCTGGAGCCCACCCTTTGCCAGCAGTGACACCTCAATCAGCAGCAAGGGGACAGCCAGCCCCCCACCAGGCAAGAAGACCAGGAAGGTAAAGGGCCGCCGTGAGAGGACTGACACGGCTGCCCCCAAGGAGCCAAGTTCTCCCACATCACCAGCCACAACAGCTAGGGGAGGCAAGGGCCCGAGAGCCCCATCTAAGGAGCGAAAGGGCAGCAGGGCGGAAAAGTCAGCCAGCAGGAGCGCGGAGCAGGAGGGGCCCACAAGCCCCATCCCGGGTGTTAGGAAGGACACCAAAGGGCCCAGGAATCCGTCACCGAAGGGTCCAGCAACAGCACAGTCGGAGGGCGAGTGAGCAGGGAGTCCAGGCCAGGTCTGGCTCCCTTGACCTACTGGACCAGCACCGCTGAAGAGGGCCCCGCCGTGCAGAAGAGCACCGCTGAAGAGGGCCCCGCCGTGCAGAAGAGCACCGCTGAAGAGGGCCCCGCCGTGCAGAAGAGCACCGCTGAACAGGGCCCCGCCGTGCAGAAGAGCACCGCTGAAGAGGGCCCCGCCGTGCAGAAGAGCACCGCTGAACAGGGCCCCGCCGTGCAGAAGAGCACCGCTGAAGAGGGCCCCGCCGTGCAGAAGAGCACCGCTGAACAGGGCCCCGCCATCTCAAGCACCGCTCCGCTGGGCCCTTCATCTCAGGCACCGCTCCACTGGGCCCTTCATCTCAAGCACCGCTCCGCTGGGCCCCGCCGTCTCAAGCACCGCTCCGCTGGGCCCCGCCATCTCAAGCACCGCTCCGCTGGGCCCTTCATCTCAAGCACCGCTCTGCTGGGCCCCGCCGTCTCAAGCACCGCTCCGCTGGGCCCTTCCTGTCATGCACCGCTCCGCTGGGCCCCGCCGTCTCAAGCACCGCTCCGCTGGGGCCCGCCATCTCAAGCACCGCTCCGCTGGGCACCGCCGTCTCAAGCACCGCTCCGCTGGGGCCCGCCATCTCAAGCACCGCTCCGCTGGGCCCTTCCTGTCATGCACCGCTCCGCTGGGCCCTTCATCTCAAGCACCGCTCCGCTGTGGCCCGCCATCTCAAGCACCGCTCCGCTGGGCACCGCCGTCTCAAGCACCGCTCCGCTGGGGCGCGCCATCTCAAGCACCGCTCCGCTGGGCCCTTCCTGTCATGCACCGCTCCGCTGGGCCCTGCCGTCTCAAGCACCGCTCTGCTGGGCCCTTCATCTCAAGCACCGCTCCGCTGGGCCCCGCCATCTCAAGCACCGCTCCGCTGGGCCCTTCATCTCAAGCACCGCTCCGCTGGGGCCCGCCATCTCAAGCACCGCTCCGCTGGGCACCGCCGTCTCAAGCACCGCTCCGCTGGGGCCCGCCATCTCAAGCACCTCTCCGCTGGGCCCTTCCTGTCATGCACCGCTCCGCTGGGCCCCGCCGTCTCAAGCACCGCTCCGCTGGGCCCCGCCATCTCAAGCACCGCTCCGCTGGGCCCTTCATCTCAAGCACCGCTCCGCTGGGCCCCGCCGTCTCAAGCACCGCTCCGCTGTGCCCCGCCATCTCAAGCACCGCTCCGTTGGGCCCTTCCTGTCAAGCACCGCTCCGCTGCGGCCCGCCATCTCAAGCACCGCTCCGCTGGGCACCGCCGTCTCAAGCACCGCTCCGCTGGGCCCTTCCTGTCTTGCACTTTTAACGGTTCACTGTGCCCACCATGCCTCCTCCTTGACCAGTGGAGACTGTAATCCACCTGATGGACTGTGGCTTTGCACTCCCCCGGATGGCCGAGTGGGCAACCCACCCACTGTAGAGACTTGAGAGACTGTGGCTTTGCACTCCCCAGGATGGCCGAGTGGGCATCCCACCCACTGTAGAGACTTGAGAGACTGTGGCTTTGCACTCCCCAGGATGGCCGAGTGGGCAACCCACCCACTGTAGAGACTTGAGAGACTGTGGCTTTGCACTCCCCAGGATGGCCGAGTGGGCATGGTGGCCCCTTCGTGGATCTGGCGTCGTGGACTCATGTGGCTGTGGTGCCCCCCCCCTTCCTTTCCCCCTGAGGTGCCTGTAGTTTTTTCATCAGATGCCCCTGCAGTGTTCTCTCCAAAGGACTCAGGTCTCCTGTGTGGGCTTTGCCCTTGTGTTGCTACACTTTGGCCCACGGACACTTTGAATCTCGTTAGTTGTGCAGGACTTATTGCCTCGGTTTTTCGTATGCACTGGATATTGATTTTGGATTTTTGAGTTGTTATTGCTATTTGACCGTGACTTATCAGTGGTTTTTATTTCCCATAAATTTCGAGTCGCTATTTAATTATGTCCTTGTTTTCTTTACGGGGGTTTGGGTGGTTTCACTGTGACTTGTTGCTCTGCATTGGTGTGTACATGGTTTGGGGGGGTGGGTGTATCGCGTATGTGTGTGCACGTGACCTTTCGTCCTCCCCCCTCCCCTGTGTCGTAGGTGCAGTACTCACCGTTGTCGTCTGCGCCGGCGTTCGTACTTGTGGTAGATGAGCAGGTAGACGAGAGCAGGTAGGATGTTTAATTCAGGTTCCATGCTGTCCTCCTTCCTCGTGGAGTGCGTAGAGGTGCGCGTTTTCCCGTTCGTAGTCTGTTTCCGCCGTGTTTTTAACGGCGGTGCTCCCGCCCCGGAAAAGGTGGTGGATTGGCCGGTCATGATAGTGTGGGCGGAACATTGTCTGCCGCCTGGCTGTTGGCGGTGACCGCAGCGCTGTTTGTCGGTCCCGCCGTGGCGGTCGGAGTGTTAAGTTGGCGGGTTGTGTTGGCGGTTCCCGCCAGGGTCAGAATTCCATTTTTTGGACCGCCGGCCTGTTGGCGGGTTGGCCGCCGCTTTATCACCGACCGACAGGGTTAGAATGACCCCCTATATCTCCAGCCGAGCCAAGAGTGGAGATACTTGCAACTCAAGCACTACATTTGCTAGGGGACCAACACTACCTGACGGGGGTCCCAGTCTTCACCCGTAGTGGCCTACTTGCAGAAGTGGGGGCAACACAGGGGAGTTATGGCGGGTCTCTACGACCTAATTACCCCACAGCTCTATTCCCAACCTCTCCTAGACAAATTACGCTTACAATGGCAAACCCGATTACAACAGACACTAGACCCAGATGACTGGGAAGGCATCCTAAAGGCCATGGACAGAGGCACCCGGGAGGCACGTTTGAAGTTTTGCCTCTTTAAGGTCTTACATGATTGGTACTGGTCCCCAGCGAAAATGCACAGAACAGGGCTCCTTTCGCATGCAAAGTGTTGGCGATGTTCAGAGACATACTGTGACCTAAAACATACCTTAACTGACTGCCCAACGGTCCGACCACTGTGGGACGTGGTGGGCTCCACTATTGCCGAGTCCATGCTACTTCCAAAACCGCTCCCCCCTCTCTCTCTCATACTTTTACAAGACACAACCTCCCTCCCAGACCTCTCTAGACCGCACAAGTAATGCTACACACAGCACTAGCCACCGCAAAAATCTTCATCCTCCGTCACTGGCGGTCGGTGACCTCCCCAACTCCAGAAGAGTGGATCCTAGCTATGACCTGTATTGCGATGCATGAAAGAATCATCTATAACTTGCAAGACCAAGCTCAATTATTCAATCAAGTGTGGACCCCCTTCCTCACTGTAGGACAACTGTAGGCCGCCCAAAACCACCTGCACCCCTCCCTTTCTCCACTTTTCCTCCCTTACCCCCTCTTCCCTCACCCCCCTCTTCTTTTCTCTCCCTCTACTAGTTTATTTTTCTTCTCTTTCTTTTTCCTCTCAGCTTCATCAGGGATTCAATCCTGGTCTCTCCTATTCCTTTCAGCATGCTCCCCTCGTAGAACCATCTTCCTGAATCACTGAAAGGACACTGAGTACTAAGCATGAACTGTGCTGAGTGAAGACAGAAGACCCAGGCCCCAATACCCCGATTGATATGCTACTTTGACAATACACTGTCCCGGTATATTACTACCCCAATACTTTGACCTCCAATGTAAAGATACCCGGCCTAAAACTTATGTCCTGTTGTACATACGTGCCACAACTCACTCTCAACTCGGGTTTCGACACAATGAGGAGTGAGCTCTCTACTCCTGGGGGGCCAGATGACATTGTATTTATGCCCCTCATCACCCTGTTAGTCTGTTTAACCTCCCTGTCCCCTTTCACCCTCCTCAAATGCCCTATACCATGATATTCTGCCTATTCCTCATCTCTTATTCTTATCTTTATCTTTGTTTTTTCTTCTGATCAATGTGGTATGTTTTCAAAATACGACTGGCAATATCCCAATGTCTTCTTCGCTTCCTTTATTCCCTGATTTATTATGTATTATTGTTTGCAGATGCTGGGACCTTGGTCCCTCTTGGGTTCTGTGTCATTTTGCAGTGTTTACAATAAAAAAAAAAAAAAAAATAAGAAGACATTGCTTAACGTGAGTAAGTTGAAGTACTAATTGCTGAGATCTGCCCTGGAGCCTCCAGCTTCATCTTCATCTTGCTCATCATTACTTGGCAAATCTGCATTTCCACCCAGAGGTTCTGCTGCCTCCCACTCATCTGGTATGAATGGTATCTGACGTCTCAGGGCTAGGTTGTGGAGCATGCAGCAGAAAACAATTACTTTACATACCTTGTTGCATGTGTAGATGAGGGCTCCTTCAGATATATCGAGGCAGCGAAAGCTTGTCGTCATGAGCCCAAATGTCCGCTTAACAAGACACCTAGTCCTTCCGTGGGGCTCATTGTAGCGGACGTACCCTGGCGTGGTTGGGTACCTCACTGGTGTCAACAACCAAGGACAATTAGGATATCTTAAGTCCCCTGTAAGGAATAGGTATAACAACACAAAAATATGTCTGGGACATGCACATTTATGACAGCAAGATAGAAACTTAGCAAACATACATGTCAAATGTGACTTATCAACTAGACAGACCTTCTCTATGTAGAGTCGTGTCATCAGCAGTGGAATACAGCTGTTGTACATGAAGAAGGAATCGTGGACTGATCGTGGATACTTTGCACAGACTTTTGAAATGTACTAGTCTGCCAAACACACCAATTGGACTTTGATGGAGTGGTAGTGTTTCCTGTTTCTGTGTACCTGTTCGTTGGCACTGGGGGGAACCAGGGCAACATGGGTGCCATCTATGGTGCCCACCACATGTGGAACATGTCCCATAGCATAAAACCCTTCCTTCACATAGGCCAAAGCCACATGTGGGGGAAACCTGGTGTAGCTGTCCAGGTGTTTCAACAATGCACACAGTACATCCTTCAAAACTAGACTGAACATGTACTGAGACATACATGCTGTTAGGGCTACTGTAATCTGAAAGGACCCAGTGGCCAGGAAGTGTAGCACTGACATGACTTGAGCGATGGGAGGTATGCTATTGGGATTGCGATTAGCAGGCTTCAGATATGGCTCCAACTGATCACAAAGGTCCATGTTTTTCTACCAATTCAGGTGATATATCACTATAAAATGCCTGTCCTCCATTGTGTGCAGGTTTACTAGTAAGCAGTACAGGGAGGTTGTCTTCCTCTCCTCATGCGAGGATAACTATATGGAAAAACAGATAGATTGTAGGTGACATTTCACAATACTGTATACACATAATGAATATGTTCATATTCAAGTCAGACATATCTTCTGTCGATGTCAGAGACAACATCTTGCTATGCATCCTATGACACTCCCCTTGGTTCACATTCCCGGAACTCTCTAATGTGCTATACATGCATTCTTATCTATGACTGTCAGTGTTTGATAGTCCAACATAGTGTACATGTCAAATGTATCTATTGCACCTATGCTATATTACCAATGCACATCGGATGTTGAGAATAGGTATACCTTTCCATTTCCACCATTCCCTCTGTCACACATCTTTTACTACTCACATGCACAATGTAATTCTCAGGAAAGTGCAGGGATAGGCTCCTGGCACTGAATGAGGCAGCATCTAAATCCTATGATCTCATGAAGGGTACCCTAATTGAGGTCTTTGGATTTACAACTGAAGAGTACCGCATAAAGTTCAGGAAAGCTGGACAATCCCAGATCCAAACGTGGGTAGTGTTTGCGAACTATTCAGTAAAATGCTGGGTGGTTGGTTAGCTGATAACGAGGTAAAAGATTATGTTAGACTGTGCAACCTATTTATGAACGACCTGCTGCTAAATAATTGTTACAATGACAGGCTGCATCAGTACCTGATAGACCAAGGTACACTTTCCCCTCAAGAGTTGGGGAGGAAGGCAGACCACTGGGTCAAGACAAGGGTGACCAAAACTACCACTGGTGGGGAGTCTAAAAGAAAGAGGCCAAAAATCTCCTCCCTCCCAGGGAAAGATGGGAGGCTAAATAAAAACAAAGATTCTTATCAAGGTCCTCAAAACGCTGTAAAGTAGAGTGGACCCAGAGACTTCTCACAGTCTAAGAGTGGGTACAAAGGAAATAACTTTGATCCCAACAAGGTGTGGTGCAATGACTGCAAACATAGAGGTCACCCAACTTGGGACCATAGCTGTATGGGATTGGATGTTTGGCCTGATCATGTCAGTGATCCCACAGAGGCAACATTAGACACTGAGGGTGGTGTAGAATTATCCTGTGCTGCCTGGTCAAGTAATATGCAAATATACAAGGCAGAGCCCTTTTATTAGTGGGAGAAACTGGAAGCACTGAGGGACAAAGGAGCAAGTGTTACCATGGTAACTCAGCACTTGGTCCACTCAAATAAGTACCTTGTAGGGAAGTATTATCCTGTCACCAATACTGACGATGAGACAAAGTTCCATCCCATAGCTATGGTAATCTTTGACTGGGGGGAAGTAGTAGGGCAAAAAGATGTGGTTGTGTCCTCATCCATCTCAGTAG